>NC_090935.1:57376921-57686580 GCF_040938575.1 Ambystoma mexicanum | reverse complement strand
AATCCCTGTGATTAGTCTGCTAGGAGACAGAAATGCACTCTTAGGAGATTGTCTGGCTGGCTCGCTGTCCGGTAAGGACAGCCACCCTGCTGGGTGGCTAACAGCTAGGCTGGGATGAATGGGAGAAACCTGCATAAAAGGCAAGGCTTTTTGGCTTGGAAAGCACAGTCGACCACTGGACGAAGGAATCCGAAGAAGAACTTGAAAGAGATGCCTGCTGCAACTCCTGGATCATTGGTTTTCCCAGTGAAGCCCTGCTGCTGTGCTGAAGCTCCAAATTCATTTCTACTAGAGAAGCCATGTAAGGATGACTTCTCCCCTTGAGTAGGTGGGACCAATCAACTCCAAAGTAAGCCACCTGGACATCCCCTTGAAGCTGGGTGTATTTCCACTGCAGTTGCTGCTGGAAACCGAAGAGCCAGTGAGAGGAACACCATATTGTGTGCGTTGTTTTAAGTTGGCTAACAGCTCCAGGAAGATCCTCTGGACACCCAGGAAGCTGGACTGACCGAGCCTGAGCCACCTCCACAGAGTGCTGGACCCCAGATGCAAGGAAAGCGCATCTCAACGGCCAAGAGTCCGCGGTGGTGCTATTTGCTGAGACGCGAGGAGCTGAAACCGTGAAGTGCCACTGAATAGAAGTTGGTCCTTTTCTGTCGCTGACCGTCCCGTTGCAGTGCAGGAATCCTCTAGACGTCCTCCCTCTTGTCCCCGCGACTGAGGCCCGGGAACACAGGATCTGCAGAGCTGCACAGGAACAGAAGCAGCCAAATCCCTTTTGTTCGAACCAAAGGTACTGTAAAGTCTAAGAGAACTTACCTCTTATTGTGTAACCTCACTTGTTCTCAGTGGAGACGTCCTGGTTGCTTCTGTAGAGTTGCTAACAGATGCTTTAGCTCACAAGCCTAATCAGCTTGTGGCCCTACTTTGATTTCTTCTTTTCTACAAAGACTTCTAAAACATTGTGCAAGACTTTTACTTACCTGCAAGAAGTGCTTCAGCTCACCTTGACTTATGACAATTGACTTTGGTGTCATGATGCCTACCCCCAGGCATCCGGACCAAGCCCATCAGCCCCGGGAGCAGGCATCTAGACATTTAGTAAAACCTCAGCAGCCCCGGCTAGGGGCTATCTGGGTTCAGTCCTGGCGCCTTAGGCGCCAGGCTCATAGTAGGAATCAGTCCTGGCGCCTAAGGCGCCAGGCTCATAGTCATTACTTACCTCAGGCAGACCATGCTGCAAATGATTCCCATCCAACATGAAGCCTGAAAGGGACTATTTTTTACTCGGGTGTGGTTCTAGGGACTTCTTACCTGGGACTACTTTTGAGGCTATTTAAACCACGCCAGACCAGCAACACACGCTTCGCGTTATTCTGCATCCAGCAGCGTAACGCTCACCGTGCCTGCACCCTGCATCCAGTCTTCTGCCACGCCCGCCTCGAATCCGGAGCTCCTAAACCAAAGAGGAAAGAAAGGGAAAAGGTTAGAAAACAAACTTATTTCTATTCCACACCTGATTCTGGATCCATCTCGTCTCCGGACCTGTAAAGAACATCATTTCTGCACGCGCCACACCTCCAGCTTCAGCGCCGCGCCATACTCGCCAGTCTTCACAGCATCCTTCGTGTCGGCGCTGCCTCCATCATTTCTTCGCCGAACTTCGGCACCTAGGAGACAAAAGAAAACCACAAGGTGAGCCGGGGGAACCAACAAATATAATTCTTACCACCATAGAATTACCTGATTTACCACCGGAGGCATCCTTTTGTGACTCCATATTTTCACGTGCCGCATCTGTAAATAGAGACGAAACAACACGTTTCCCACGTGCAACATTTACCGGACAGCGCCGGGTAATACAGACACTTACCTGAGCGCCACCAGCTGCCACAAGAGCATCTTTTCACGAGCCAGCTGCAAGACAAGAAAGGAAGGGGGGAACAAGAGTGAACATCAGACATATTGAACTCTATGAACTTAATACTTACTGGTCCTCACCAGGAACCTCAGAGTCAATACCCTCCGGAACTCTCCCGAGCCTTCAAACCAGTGAAGTAACTGGATTCGACGCGCCCCTGCAAATCCACACAGGATGGAGAGCTAATCTTTCAAGAATATAAGGTGAGATTGCTGTGAGGGCATTTCGGAGGTGATTAGTTGGGGAGGACTATAGGGGTGCCATCACTTGAATCCACAAGTGGCTAAATCCATCTCTCCACTTGCAGGAGAATATTTCTACAGGTTAAGCAGACAAGATTAGGAGGGAAGGTCCAGTCAGTCATCGCTGCACTACGCATCACGTGGGTGGAGACCGCAGCTGTCCGGGTCCGACCGACGCCCCTGTGGGAGCCATGTGAGCGCAACATTTGGCCTGGCCTGGCTCCCTGAATAATTCTTCGTCCCTCTGACTCTGTGTTTAGCCCTCCTTCCAGGAAGGGGTTAACTGTCTTTGCATTGGGGGTTATCAAAAGTTCTTACCTGCTTCAGAATATCTTGTTTTATTCTAAATATCTTTTTCTTTGACATTCTTCTAAGTATTGCCTTCAATGCAACAGTGATATATTAATGTCCACAGTGTCCTAAGTATTGAAGTCACCTGAGGGTGTCGGAAGTGTCTGTGCCATTCCAAATGGATATTTGCTGATTTAGGGAAACTCAGAGTGTGTATTTTGCAGTTTATTTGTGTGGTACTATTATATTGCCCCTTCTGAAGAAGGCTTACTCCAACTGACTGTTAAATTAATAATTGTTTAATCAATAAACCTTGTGTGTAAGAGTTTATTTGAATACTTGTCACTGTGAATCTCTGTGTAACTCCCCTACAGCTCACATTGACACCTCTTGAGATAAACCTGGCTGCTCAACGCGCTACCAACCTGTGTAGTAGAGACGTAAACCAAAGGTTGGGGTCCTATTGCCAGGAGGTCAGGGTTGTTGTAGTGCACCCAAAGGGTACTGCATACAATCTTGCCTAATAACTGGTGGCAGGCAGTGAGGATCTATTGTAGAGTTCTTACACTAAGTATTTGCTTTGCTTTTGTTCAACTAAAAACCTTCACAAGGCCAAGCTTCACTAGAAAAGCAATTTAACATGCCAAATATTGATAACTTCAGTCAGGAAGCCCTGATCATTTTTACAGCAGAGCAACTGAAAGAAATGTGTAAAATCAGGAATCTCCCTGTTAAAGGAAAGAAAAATGAATTTATTGCAAGATTGTTGAATCATCAAAGTCTGGGTAGTAGGCCTGTCACACCTACTAAAACAGGAAATGTGGAAAATGACATTGAGGATGATAATGCAGATTCTAACTCTAATGTCTTAAAAGAGTCAGAAGAGGGAGAGGAGTCCCAGGCAGGGAGCCCCTCTTTGCCTCAACAGGCCCTTTTGCCTCAACCTTTAGCCACTGGGACCCCACAAGATCCATCACTGATTCCAGAATGTGTGTCTCTTGAGAGAATGAGACTTGAGTTGTAATTCAAACGATTACAAATCCAAGCTGAAACCAAAGATCAGGACTTAGGGAAATAGTAATGCAGCATGCTCTTGAAATGAAGAAATTTGAAAATGTTTCTATAACAGAGTCCTGTAGGTCTTCCAGTCCAAAGAGGCCTCTCATGCCCAAAGAAGCAGTGAGTATGTATGAAGTGAAACTTGATATTTTGGATTGGTTGGCTGCTTTTGAATACAATCATGGGATTCAGAGTTTCACAGGGAATCAGTTGATTCCTTGGCTTTTGTCTAGGCTTCCCCGGTTTGAAACTGATGCTGTAATGGAGGTGGGGGAACTTGAAAGATTGGAGTATGAAAATGTAAAGCTAGCTTTGATAGCTAGATTTGGGAAAACTCCTTCCCAGTACCTTAAGGGTTTTAGGGCCCTCAAAAATACTGATAGTACCCTCTGGGCTACCTGGTTGTGTGACTGTTTGAGAAACTTAGATGGTTGGGTTAAGGGCTACAGAGGCTCCTTTGAAGGAATGAGAAATCTATTTTTGCTGGAATCTATTTTTGATGCCTATTCTCCTGAGCTGCGATAGTACTTGGCTGACTCAAAAGAGATTGATCCCAAGAAGCTAGCAAAAGCTGCTGACTTGTGGGTTGCCAACAGGGCAACTCACCGGGATTCTGGGGCCACTTACACAAAGGATGAGGGGAAGCAGCACAAGAAAGATGACAAAGAGAATTCTAAAACCTCCAATCCAAAAGAGGGCCACAAACATAAAAAGGGTGAGCCATATGGGAATCCAGGTCAGTCTAGTGAAACCTCTGGTGCCAAAACAGGTGGAGGTCAGCAGAAACACCCATTTCAGAAAACATTTGGTAAATGTTATGCTTGTGGGTCTACTGACCATGTGAAAGGGGATCCCAGATGCAAGGGTAAACCTTCAGGGGTCCACATTGCCTCCTTAGCCTTCATCCCTGCGGGAGAAGTACATATGGTAAGTGGAAACTTTCATCTATTTGCTGAAGACCCCATTGGACTCACAGCCAGAATTTCTTTAGTGTCCCTGGGTCTGTGGGAACAGCAGAATTAAGATGTGTAGAACTCTATTCCAGATAACACAAAAGAATATTGCAAGGAGACCGCCAGGGGGCGCGGAGCATGCTGGACGTATGAGAACAGCGCTCCTCCACCACCGCAGGGCCTAGCACTCTGAGCCAATCCCCGGCTGGGAGTTTAGAGTAACCCCGACGGGAATGTGCGCCCCCGTGGCAGCGGCCCAACGAATCGAGCACCCCTCCGAAAGTGGATATAGCCTGGCCCCGATCTGAGGCCCTGCTCGCCGAGCAACAGAGAGGACACCTTTTCGGATGCCGTGCAGCAGAGCCACTGAGGGCGTCACCTCTCGCGGGGCCCCGGGCCTCGGCCGGACCTGCCGCGGAACCCGGAGCAGCCGATCGTCTCCGCAGCCGCGGCCCGCGACCATAACACCGAGGGGGGGACGCCAGAGCACACCCCCCGCCGTGCGCAGACGCCGAGCGGGCCCCGGAGCTCTGCCTCGGTGGCGTGTGGACATCGCACAAGGCCAGGGACGAGTGGGGCGCCCTGGTGGGAGCCCCACGCCACCAACAACCGCTCTGGTGCGGACAACTAGCAGCAAATCAGGACTCCGGGAGCCTCCCGACCCATCCCGAGCACGGAGGCCTACTTGAAAAGGAGCCCCCAGTGAAGGGGTCCGAGCCCACAATAGGCGTGTGGAGGCCCTCGACAGCCCAGAGAAGGTGAGGAGCGCAGGGGGGAGAACTGATACTTGGCGGACTGGGTTTGGCCCCCCCCGGCGCTCTCCGGTCACGGACCAACGCAACTCACCCCATAAAAGCTGGCACGGCCCTCCCCCTTGGAGTACAGGGGTCCCCCTAGAACATTTCAGCCGTGACGCATCTGGAGAAACGGGCCCCAATCACAATCCTAGACCCCCTTGTGAAGACCAGAGCCATCACTTGCAAGCTTGCCTCCGAGGAAGCGGGGAGGGCCCAAGACGACCAGAGGAAACCTCAAGGCATTAAGGCAGGGTGAGAGGCACCCCCCGCCCCCACCCATACTCCAGAGGGCACCCAGAGACCAGAGCCCTGGAACCAACTCAGCCCAGGTGCGCTATCCGCTCCCTCCAACGCTTCCGCCGGTCCGACGCACCCCTCGGTGATCCACACAGAGCCACCATGCCTTCAAGTGCCGACTCCCCCCGCAGTGCTAACGAAGGACGACCTCAAGGACATCCTCCAGGAGATAAAAGCGATTCGAACGGACATACAAGCCTCTATAGTTGATCTCATGGGGAGAGTGGAGACGCTCGAGGAAAAAATGGAGGGAATGGAAAACAACCACCTACAAATGGACCTGTTAGACATGAAATACGAAGCGAGGCTAACAGACCTAGAAATCAGAGAGGAGGATATAGCCCTGAAAATGGAGGACCTAGAGAACAGAGAACGCCGAAACAACCTGTGCATTATGGGTGTGACTCAACAGAGAGGTGAGACTGCCGCAGACGTGGGGAGAGGTTCAGGGCCTCATCAACCAACTCTTCACACTCGAGGGGGCAAGGAAGTCCAGCTGGAAAGAGCCCGCAGAGGGGGAGGTGGAGCGAGGGGCGGCCCAAGGTCCATAGTTGTGCGCTTCCTCCGCTACAGAGAGAAAATGGAGGTCCTCGAGAAAGCGAGAAGGCTGGAGAGTTTCTTGTTCGAAGGAGACACAGTGAGGATTTACCAGGACCTCTCGGCTTTCAGTCTTACCCGCAGAAGAGAGTGCCGGCCACTCACCCAGTGGCTCACCAGCCAAGACATAAGATACAGGTGGTCCTTCCCATTCTCCTTGTCTTTTGAACGCTCAGGAGTGGACTATAGAGTAACCAGCGGCAAGGAGGCATCCCAAGTGCTGCAGGTACTCAAAGGGGGTACCCCAGAGGAAGGAAACGAGATGGAGGCGCCAGAGCCTCGGAGCGCTGTGAGGGAACCGGAGGGCCCTTGGTCCACAAAGAAGAAGATAAAGGGCCGAAGGAAATTCAAGAAACTTAACACCCCCACAACGGAAGCCGAAGGGGACTAAGTGATCAGAGGCTCGCTATTAGTGAGACTGAGAGATTGAATCAAACAGCCCCTGCCGGGGACGCTGAGCTTAACAAGAGGGCTGCGGTGGATGGACTTGCATTCACCCTGGTGGCTTGCCCGTTGGCAGGCGTCATGATAAAGAGGGGGTGGGGGGAGGAGGGAAGGGAGGGAGTTGGGGTTGGGGACCCACACAGCCTCAAAACCACATTGGAAGGTGGCAGCAAGCACAGATCCGGGAAGAAGGTATACACAAGACAAGGACCCAATGGCGGACAATGAGAATAGGGACCGGGCTGAGTCACTGAGAATTGGCTCCCTCAATGTAAAGGGTCTGAACTTCCCAGCAAAGCGCTCCCTCTTGGGGAGGGAAATGAAGAACGCTAAAATAGATATCCTCTTCGTACAGGAAACTAGAATGGTCACGGGAGAAGAGAGGGCCATCCCGGGAGCACACGTGGGCCAGACTTTCTGGGCATCCGCTCCCACGAAACGGAGTGGAGTCGGGATCATCCTGCAGAGAAACCAGAGACTCACAGAGGTAACCAGGTGGGGGAGGGAAGACGGTAGAGCCATGATTATATCAGGTGACTTGCACAACTCCAGGGTCTCCCTAGCAGCAATCTATTGTCCTAATGTGGGCCAGGTTGAATTTCTCAAAGAGGCGATGGGAGAGATAATGGCCAGGACAGAGGGGCTCCTTATACTGGGTGGAGATTTTAACATGTGGGCAAATCGGGAACTAGATCATAGTGGAGGGGCCATCCCGTTAGGCAGCCGAGGGGACAGACCCCAGGGGAAATTCCGGGAGCTAATGTGGGGCTATGGGTTCGTGGACACATGGAGGGAATTGCATCCAGAGGGTAAGGGATACACCTTCTACTCAGCGGTCCATGGCACCAGAACGAGAATAGATTATCTTTTCATGGGGCACCAGAACATGAGCCGAGTGGAGTCCTGCATTATCTGCCCGGTTAGCTGGTCGGACCACGACATGGTCTGGGCAGATATTAGTGTATTGGGTCTGAAACCCAGAGAATCCCTGTGGAAATGCAATGACTTCCTGCTAAGGGATGTGGATTTTAAGGAGGAGATGGAGAAGGCGATCAATGAATATTTTGAACTCAATAACACGGGTGAAGTCGACATAGAGACAGTCTGGAGGCAGCAAAGGTGTCCCGGAGGGGTGTTCTGATTAGAGAGGGGGCTTCCAAAAAAAGGACCAGGACTCTCCTGGCTCATAGGCTACGGGCGGAGATAATAGCATTGGAGGGATCTGAAGGGAAGAGGGATGAGGAGAGGGAAAGGGACTTGGGGGATGCAAGAGAGAAAAGGCAAGAGCTGAGAGCATTGGAGATGGGGAAAATTGTAGCGGGCCTCCAACACCTGCGCCAAAGGTATTATGAGATAGGGGATAAGGCCGACGCCATGCTGGCGGCCAAACTCCGGGGCCAACAGAGAGATAGATGGGTGTCAAGGATCTCATGCAGGGATGAGGGGACAAAAACGGATCCCGAGGGAATAGTGGAGGAATTTGCGGGGTTCTATGAGACTCTCTACGGGAAGGAAGGAGAAGTGCAGGTGGAGGCACTGGGAGCATACCTCGGAGGAGTAACATTACCTGTGATGGACCCCCCAGAGGCATCACCTTTAGACGCCTCAATAACGAGCGAGGAAGTACTCAAGGCAATATCAGGTCTTAAACTGGGCAGGGCCCCCGGGGAGGACGGATTTACCGCAGGCTTCTATAAGGCCTTTGGAGGCCTACTAGCGGGGTTTCTGGCGGGCCTATTCACAAATATCATGAGGACCGGGAGGGCGCCTCCGTCTTTTGGCAAAGCACTGATAACAGTGATCCCGAAGGAGGGCAAAGATCCAACAGACTGCCGGTCATATAGACCAATCTCCCTCCTGAATGTGGACGCTAAACTGTTCACCAGGATCATAGCCACAAGACTAGACAGCCATATGCCGGTACTCATCCACTCCGACCAGGTGGGCTTCATACAGGGGAGACAGGGGGCGGACACCCTCTGATGAGGGAAGCGGCCCCGAAGGGAGACAACCCTGTCTTGGTGGCCATCAACGCCGAAAAGGCATTCGACAGGGTGGACTGGGAGTTTCTACATGGATTCCTTGTCAAACTGGGCTTTGGCGAGGGAATCAGGCAAGCCATTAAGGCCTTATACACAGACCCCTCGGCTAGAGTCACGGTGAATGGTCGCCTTTCACGAACATTCAGCCTTCAAAGGGGGACGAGGCAGGGCTGCCCCCTCTCCCCAATCCTGTTCGCCATGACCATGGAAATACTCGCGGAGTACATCAGATGTGCCCCGATGGTCCGCGGTATTCCTGTTGGAGGTCGGACCTTCAAGCTCGGCCTCTATGCAGATGACATACTGCTCCACCTGAGGGAACCTACTAGCTCGGTCCCGGCGGCCGTTCGGGTTATTGAACGGTTCGGCCAATTCTCAGGCTTCAGGATGAACATAGGGAAGTCAATGATCTTCCCCTTTGCCCCAGACGCAGACAGGGATCTCATGGAGCTGTCCCCCCTGGGGTTCCAAATTCGCACCGAAGGGATTAAATATCTGGGGATCAACATCGTCCGGCCCCACGAAGATCTAAGCCAGGCAAATTACCCCCCGCTGTTTGATAACTTATTTAAAGATATGGAGACATGGGGTAAGGGGCAAATCTTGTGGATGGGAAGGATAAATGCTGTAAAGATTAACCTTTTCCCCAGGGTCCTGTATGTTTTCCAGATGCTCCCTTTGGAAGCCCCAGACGCACTTCTTAAAGAAGCCAAAAAACGTATAACGAGATTCATATGACAAGGCCAGAGACCCAGAATAGGTTACGAAACACTCACCCTCCCCAAGGATAGAGGGGGTGTCGGCCTCCCAGACTTATGAATTTACCACAGAGCAGCCCAGCTCAGAACCCTAGCCCCCCACCTCAGAGAGGACCCCAACAAACAATGGGTCTTTCTCGAAAACTCCCTCCTGAGCCCGGTCGCAGTGGGTGAGTGGTTATGGGTCCCGATGAAAAAGCTGCCAAGGAGAATCAGGGATCACCCAATACTAGTAACAATGTGGAAGGCGTTGGAGGGTATGGGAATCGGTAAGAAGGTGACCACTTGGCCCTCCCCATGAGTCACATCTGGTCCACACCAGTTTTAGAGGAAATCCCAGGCCATGAACACTATCAGCCCTGGTTTGACGCGGGCCTATGCAGAGTTGGTCAGTTGGTCAGGGAGGAGTCCTTTATCAGCATCCAGGAGCTTGAAGAAGGGAATAGGTAGGCTCTGCCCACTCCTCTACCTGAGATTCAAGGGAATCCTAATGAAACCAAAACTAAAGCCCAAATTACAAAGAAAACTCACCCAATTTGAAAAAATCTTAGATACCCATGTAGAAATGAGAGGCCTCATCTCACTCCTTTACCCTGCCCTTTTAACCCCCCAGGAAGGAACCACCAAAAGCCTCAGGGGGAAATGGGAAAGAGACTTGGGTTGTAGGATCGGAGACGGTCTCTGGGGCGACTCTGTAGTAGGGCATTTAAGACCTCGATCTCCTGCCAATACAAAACCCATGCTGTCAAACTCCTGCACAGATGGCAGTATGACCCGATCACACTTTCTAGGATGTTCCCAGACGTAATCCCCCCTTTGCTGGCACGGGTGTGGGGAAAGGGCAAACTATTGTCACATGTGGTGGACATGCAGGAAGGTCCAAACTTACTGGGCCGAAGTCCTTAGCTGGCTGAAAGAGGCGGGAGAAGGTGTGCTCCCGCTGGACCCGATATTGATACTGTTTGGCCTGCAGCATAAGGATGACCACTGGGAAAGATTACCGGACCTCTCGCACTCCCTACTGTTGGCAGCCAGAGCGGCCCGCGCTAGAATGTGGAAGAGGCTCGCCCTCCCCTCGAAGAAAGAATGGGTGATGATTGCCAAAGCCATATTCCTAATGGAAAGACTCACTGCGGCTTTACAAGGCTCAAGTACCCAAATAGAGACAGATTGGCTGCAATTTCAAGAGGTGTTTGCCAATACATAGGCCACGTCCTGAGACCCTCAAGCGTCTTTGGCCCGTGCCAAAAACAAGCCCTGACATGGAACGAATGGCCTTGGAACCTGGAAAGCTGGTCGACCACTGGCGGAGAAAACCCGGATTGATGCTGCCCTATGCCACATCATTTCTATAAGTAGACAGCAGCGCTCGAGATACTGTGTGGGGTGGGTGGGAGGTGGCGGGGGGGAACAAACGCAGGGAATAATGGCTTATAGTTTGATTTGTTGAGGGCGATTGCCCAAATCTTGTAATTTGCGTACCTATGCTGTTGTTTTCCAAAAATCAATAAAAATTTAATTAAAAAAAAAAAAAAGAATATTGCAAGGACAGTGTACTTGTGAATGGTTAGGAAACCCCTGACATTAGAGACACTGGGGTCAGCACCACAGTGGTGGATATAACCTTTTTCAAACCTGAGGATGTTGCTAAGGCACCCAAAGGGCCTTGCTGGAGGCCCTGTCCAGATGGTTCCAATACTACCAGCTCTCATCCAGTGCAACAATAGGACTGTAAGAATCCCATCAGTGTTCAGAGTGAGGTGCCTGGGAGAGTCCTGTTGGGGAATGACTTAAAAACTCTTGGAGTTGTATCGGGCATGCCAAGCCTCTCAGTAAAAGGAAGCGGGAACAGACTAAGAAGGCCAGAGAGCTCACTTTAGATGACTCTCATATCTGCAGGAACTGACAGAGGAACCTATAACAATCCGTCCACAGGAAGGACAAACTTCTACTTCCAGAAAAGAGGCAAAGGGGAAACCCAAGGTCTCAGGAAACAAGAAGAGTAGCACTCCTGTGTACAAATCCAGGACATCCGCGAGAGGACAGTCCAAAGTCACACCTGAGACTCCTCCGCCAGCTGAGGCGGAGTGTGAGGTCCAACCAGAATATGGTGAATCAGCTACTGATGACACAGAGCTGGAAGAAGACCTTCCCCTGTTGGAGATCTGGATCCTAAAGACCACACTGAACTGCAGACTGCTTGCAGAAGGTGGCCCCTGTCAGGCACACTCCAGCAGAGGTTAAAGAGAGTGTCCAACTCTTGCAGGACTTCGCCAACAGGCAGCTTTCCAGCTGGAAGGGCAAGAGCCAGGGAAGCACAGGCTGTACTGGGAGGATGGCCTGCTCTACAGTGAACCTATTAAGTCTACCCCAGGAGACTACAGAAGACTTGTAGTGCCCTAGGAGGTGAGACCCCAGTTTCTAGTGTTAGCCCATGAGAGTTTTAAGAGGACCAAGGAAAGGATTTCTCTGTATATGTAGAAGCTGTCACACTTGTCAGACTTCCGTGGCACCTTTGGTGGCCCCCTGTTAAGGAGAATTCTCAGAATTGAGAGTGTCTTTGGGTGGGCAGGAAGTGAGGGAGGTGCCCGAAACTCCCTGTGCTTGGTCTCCTAGGACACCCAAATGCACTCTGGCATGATTGGCTGACTGACTGTTCGGCAAAGACAGCCACCCTGCTGGGTGAGTGACAGCTAGGGTGGAATGAATGGGAGAAAACTGTTTAAAAGGTGAGTCTCCAGGACTGGAAGGCAGAGTCGACCACTTGAACAAAAGAACAGAAGACGAGCTGGAAGAGGACGGCTGCTGCAACCACTGGACCGTTGGTTTGCCCGGTGAAGCCCTGCTGCAACTCCGAATTGCCAGATCTCCATTCGACAGAAAAGCTCCTTCAAGGGCGACTTCTTCCTTTGAGTTGGTGAGACCAATCAACTCAGCAAACACCTGTATACCATTCTCAGAGCTGGTTAAGCTTAACCAGGGAGAAGGACACCAGTTTGTGTTTGGAAGCCACAGCTACTTGAGCTGAAGTGACACCATTTTGTTTGCTACGACGATGATCCCGTGTAGTGCAGGAGTCCCCAGACGTCCTCACCCACGACTGAAGCTCAGGAACAGAGATATCTGCAGGAACTGCCAGGAACCAATGTCTTCAGCTGCATCTTTTTGCTTCACTTTAAGGTACTGTGCCATCCGGTTGAGAGATCCTAACTCTCGTGGTGAAAGTTCGTGAAACTTTCCCAACTTGCAGGCCTAATCGGCTTGTGACCCAGCATATCATTTGCTTTCATCTAAACTACTTCTAAAAACGTTTACAAAGACTTCTCCATCTGTACCAGAACTGACTTTGCCTGGCCTATTGAATTGAACTGACCCTCCTGGTACACTGAACCTTTGCATTATCTGAAAGAAGTGTTTTCTAACCCCTTGTACAAACCTCTGCCTTTTTATTTCTATTTAAACGTATTGAAGTGCCATTTGGCTCCTTTTTCGGGGGAGCTCAAACTGTCCCTACAATTTAGGAGTTTTGTGCTGTAGTATATTGGTGTTTAATATTGAGTTGATTTCTACTAGTGAATGTTTACCAAATGACTGTGTAAATAAATGTATAAGAATTTTTTTTACCAAGAAACCTTGAGTTTAAGTGTCTACCTGAACCACTATGACTGTGATACTTCTGTGTTACTTCTTCTACTGCTCACATTCCCTCTTGAGATAAGCCTGGCTACTCAGCTCGCTACCAAAAGTGTGTGGTACAGACTTATACCAAAGGTTGGTTTTTGCTTACACCTGTAGTCCTAATTGTGTGTGGTATTCCCAGAGGGTACTGCCTGCAATTCTGCCTCACACTGGTGTACAGCGGTGAGGATAAGGTATAGTTGTAACACTGAGTGTACTACTTTTACCTTTGTTCCACATAACCTTCACAAGGCTAAGCTCCACTAGAGAATTAATTGTTTTATAATGCCTAATATGGATAACTACAAACAGGAGGCCTAGTCATTCTTACAGTAGATCAACTGAAAGACATGTGTAAAGATAGGAACCTGGCTGTTAAAGGAAAGAAAAATGAATTGAATGAAAGATTGTTGGAACACCAAAGATTGAGAAATTGGGCTGTAAGCCCCAATGCCTCACCACATGTGGATAATGTTGATGAGGAAAATGATGATGTAGAGTCTAACTCTAATATTATTGAAGGGGCAGATGAGTCAGAGGAGTGTCAGGATGTGAGCCCCACTGCCCCTCTACCTGCTCTTGGGTCTCAACCTTTAGCCACAGGGACCCTACCAGGTCCAGTACAGAGTCCAGAATGTGGCTCTCTTGAGAAGATGAGATTTGAGTTAGAATACAAAAGGCTCCAAATGCAAACATCAAGAAATCAGGCTCAGAGAAATGGAATTGAATCATGCACTTGAAATGAAGAAATTGTCTCTTGAAAATGGTTCGCTCCCAGAGTCTTCTAGGTCTTCCAGTCCTAAGAGGTCTTGCATGCCTAAAGAAGCTGTGAGTATGTATGAGGTGAGACTTGATATTTTGGATTGGTTGGCTGCTTTTGAATATAACTATGGGATTGAGGGTTTCACAGGGAATCAGTTGATTCCTTGGCTTTTGCCTAGGCTCCCAGGTTGCAACTGATGCTGTAATGGAGGAGGGGAACTTGAAAGATTGGAGTATGAAAATGTTGAGCTAGCTTTAATAGCCAGATTTGGGAAAACTCCTTCCCAGTACCTTAAGAGGTTAAGGACCCTCAAAAAGCATGATGGTACCCTTTGGGCTACCTGTGTGTGTGAATGTTTGAAAGACTTAGATGGTTGGGTAAAGGGTTACAGGGATAACACCTTTGAAGGAATGAGACATTATTTTTATTAGAATCTAATTTTGATGCCTGCTCTCCTGAGCTGAGACAGCATTTGGCTGACTCTAAGGAACTTGATCCAAAGAAGTTAGCAAAAGCTGCTGACTTGTGGTAGCCAACAGGGCTATTCACAAGGATTCAGGGGCAACTCAGAAGAAGGATGAGGGGAAGTAGCACAAGAAAGATACAAAAGAGAATTCTAATAACGCCAATCCAAAAGAGGGCCCCAAACATAAGAAGGGTAAGCCACAAGGGAAACCGAATCCGGCTAGTGAACCCTCTGCTGCCAAACCAGAGGGAGGTCAGCAGAAACCCTCATTTGTCAAAACATTTGGAAAATGTTATGCTTGTAGGTCTACTGACCATGTGAAAGGGGATCCCAGATGCAAGGGTAAACCTTGAGGGATCCACACTGTCTCCTTAGCCTTCTCCCCAGAGGATGAAGTACAAATGGCAAGTGGAAACTTTCACCTACTGGCTGAGGAACCCATGAAAGTCTCAGCCAGTGTTTCTTTCGTGTCCCTGTGTCTGTGGGAACAACAGAATTTAGATCTCTATAATTCCATCCCAGACAATACTAAAGAGTGTTGTAATGACAGTGTCCTTGTCAATGGTCAGCTGACCCCTGCCATTAGAGACACTGGGGCCAGCATTAGTATAGTGGATGAATCTTTTTTCAAGGTAGAGGATGTTGCTAAGGCACCGAAATACCTCACTGAGCTTGCTGGAGACACTGTTCAAATGCTTCCACAATTACTAGCTCTCATCCAGTGCAATGACATGACTGTAAAGTTACCTGTTAGTGTGCAGAGTGAGGTGCCTGTGAGAGTCCTGTTGGGGGAATGACTTAGAAACTCTAGGAGTTGTATCAAGCACCCCCAGGCCTCCCAGGAAAAGGAAACAGGAGCAGACAAGGAGAGCCAGGGAGAGTACATTAGATGCCTCCCCAGAGGTTGTTGTAGAAGAAACTATAACACCCAGCCCACAGGAGTTACTGACTGCAATTTCTAAAAAGAAAGAGCCAAAGGGGAAACCAAAAGTCTCCAGGAAGAAACCAGAAATCACTCCTGTGCTTCCAATAAGGACATCCCAGAGACTGTCCAAAGTCACACCGGTGACCACTCCACCAGCTGAGGCTCAGTGTGAGAACCAACCAGGAAAGGTTGAATCAGCTGCTGAGGAATCAGAGCTGGAAGAAGACCTTGCCCCTGTTGGAGATCTGGATCCTAAAGACCATACTGAGCTGCAGTCTTTACTGGCAGAAGGTGGCCCCTGTAAGGCAGACTCCAGCAGAGGTCAAAGAGAGTGTCCTACTCTTGAAGGTCTTCGCCAATAGGCAGCTTCCCAGTTGGACGGGCAAGAGTCAGGGAAGCATAGGTTATACTGGGAAGATGGCTTCTTCTGCAGTGAACCAACTGATTTAATACCAGGGGACTACAGAAGACTTGTAATGCCTCTAGAGAACAGACTACAGTTCCTATAGTTAGCCCATGAGATACCTTTGGCTGGTCACTTGAGTTTCAAGAAGACCAAAGAAAGGCTTTCTCTCTATTTCTACTGGCCTAAGTTGGGGTCTGATATAGATAAATTATGTAGGAGCTGTCACACTTGTCAGACATCTGGCAAGAGTGGAGCTAGGAATGTGGCACCTTTGGTGCCTCTCCCAGTGGTGGGAGTCCCTTTTGAGAGGGTAGGAATCAACATTGTTGGTCCCTTAGACCCTTCAACCTCTTCAGGCAACCGATTTATATTGGTTGTAGTAGACCATGCTACTAGGTATCCTGAAGCCATACCTATGAGCACTGTGTCAGCTCAGGCTGTTGCTAAGGCCCTACTTGGTATTCTTACCAGGTAGGTTTTCCTAAGGAAGTCATCTCTGATAGGGGATCTAATTTTATGTCCCACTAAATGCAGGCCATGTGGAAGAACTGTGGAGTGACGTACAAGTTCTTAACTGTCTACCATCCTGAATGGATTGATAGAGAGGTTTTACCATACAATTAAGAGCATGATAGGTGCTTTAGAGGAACCCCTTAGGGGAAAGTGGGACCTTCTACTGCCATGCCTTCTCTTTGCTTATAGAGAAGTCCCTCAGGAGGGAGTTGGATTTAGTCCCTTTGAGCTTCTCTATGGTCATCAATTTAGAGGTCCATTGGCCCTAATTAAGGAGGGGCTGGAGAGTGTTCCTTCCCCCAAGTCAGTGAGAGTCACTGACTGTGTGTCAGGTCTCCGGAGGAGAATGACACACATGATGACAGAGGCATCAGATAACTTAAAAGCAGGTCAGGCTCTGGTGAAGCATGACCAGAAGGCCAACATGGTTGAGTTTACTCAAGGCCAGCTAGTTTTAGTTATGGTTCCTACAAGGCAGAGGGCCTTACAGGACAAATGGATAGGACCCTTCAAGGCTGTGGGGATACTTGGATAGGTCAATAAATTGGTGGACTTAGGCAATCCTAAGAAGGCCCCCAGGGTCTTTCACACCAACCGCCTAAAGGCCCATGTCTCTAGACCAGAACAGAGAGCTTTGCTTCTAGCCTCTGATCAGGAGGAGGAGGAGAGTAAGCCTCTACCTGACCTCCTCAGGGGACAACTTTAGATGGAAAGATAGAAGGGGTTAATCTCTCTTCTGATCGGACACTGGAACAAGAGGAGGAGTGCAACATTCTGTTAAATCAGTTTGCCCTCTGTTTTCACTATCACCAGGCTTGACCCTTTGGGGCCAGCATGAGATACGCACTGGTGACTGTCTCACTGTCAAAAACAGGGGTTACAGAATGTCAGACCATGTAAGAACACACATAAATGAAGAGGTCAAGAAGATGCTTGATCGTGGGGTAATAGAGCCATCTACCAGTCCATGGGCTAGTCCTGTTGTACTAGTGCCAAAGGCAGGATCCAAAGAGTTGAGATTCTGGGTGGACTATAGAGCTCTCAATGCAGTCACCACGACTGATGCCCATCCTTTGCCTAGGACAGATGAGCTGGTGGACAAACTTGGTTCAGCCAAGTACCTCAGTACATTTGACCTAATCTCAGGTTATTGGCAAATAGCTCAGACAGACCATGCCAAGGAGGAAACTGAATTTTCTTTTTTTTAACTTGTTTATTTTTCGGTTGGCATACAGGAGAATGCATTAGCATGTCAGATCAACACTTGATCTCAGCATTATTATACACTTATTTATACCCCAACCCCCAACCCCACATCTTAGTCTCGGCCGTCTACCGTGGACTGTCTCTTTTCCAATAAGGTCCGATTCCTGACTCATTCGCTCCTGTCTCCTCCTACCTCGATTCGCCTTCCTCCTTCTTCTCCCGGCTTACGTCCTCCAATCCTGGGTTTGGCTATCCTCCGGGGCCTGCTCCTCCATCGGCTGAGACTGTTCTCTGTCCGCCGCCTGCTGGGCCTGTTGCACCATGCGCGGTTTGTATGTCAGGGCCGGGAAGCGTAAGTCATAGTCTATCACCGGCGACCAAATGTTCGTGAAACGATGGAGGCGGCTTCCGGTTGCTGCCATAATTTTCTCCGAGATGAAGATGTCCCAGATTTTCAACCACCATAGCACCGTTAGGGGGCCTTCCGGAGTCTTCCATGTCCGGGCTATTGTGATTTTAGCGGCTAGGAGTAATTGTGTAATGAGGGCCGCGGATGCGCCCGCTTTCGGGTAGGCGTCTGGGATCGGGGTCCCCAGCAGTAGCGGCTCCGGTTCCAGTGGCAGCGAGATTTGGGTTATGTCTGTGATGGTAGCTATACATTGGGACCAGAAGACCTTCACCACCGGGCATGACCGCCACATGTGTAAGTAGGAGCCTGGCGAGCCGCACCGACGCCAGCACTGTGGGTCTAGCGACTGGTTGAAGTGGTGTAGTTGTGGCGGTGGGAAATACCATCTCATGAGCAGTTTATATGTACATTCTCGGTTGGTGATGCAGAATGACGATGAGTGTGTGCAGGCCCAGATATCGGACCAGTCTTGATCCTGGATTGAGTGCCCTAGGTCCTTTTCCCACTGCGCCATATATGTCGCTCTATTGGACAGGAGGTTCTCCTGGAATAGTCGATGCAGCGTCGAAATCCGCCCTCGGGAGGGAGGGTCCGCTACTGTTAATTCCAAGGCATCCAGGGTCCGGGTGGCCACCTCTCGCGTCTGGGGGTGTGTGCACCAGTGTCTGATTTGGCAATATGAGAACCTGTCTGACTCTGCCAGGTTGAACGTACTTTTGCATTGGGCGAATGTCAGCGGCTGTGTTCCCTCAAATAGTTGGCTTAGGGAGGTGAGGCCTCCGGCGATCCAGTTCTTGAAGTTTGGGGGGTGAGCTCCCGGAGAGAACGCCGGGTTGTGGAAAACTGGGGCTGAGGGGCCCAGAGCTCTCGGGATACCTCTGGATTTGCGGGCCCAATCCCACGCCTTCAGCGTTTGCTTGGTTGAGGATAGAATAGCTGGCCATGTCCGGCGCAGCGCGGTTGGCAGGTGTAGAAGAAAGCGTAATGGGAGGGGTAATCGGGATTGCTCTATGTCCATCCATTTGGGGCGTCCTGACGTTATAGTCCAAGCCCTGGTATGCGCTATCTGCGCCGCCATTTGGTATTTTTGGAGGTCAGGGACCCCTAGGCCTCCCTGGTCCGGAGCACATAGCATTGTCTTCCGTGGAATGCGGGCCTTCTTCCTCCTCCATATGAATCCAAAAATCTTCCTTTGAAGTCTCTGTAGTTGGGGGCGAGGGACTATGATGGGGAGAGCTGAGCAGGCGAATAGGAATCGTGGCAACAGATTCATCTTACAGGCTGTGATACGACCTATTAGGGATATTTCCTGCTTGTGCCAAGAGTCTAGGTCTTTTTCCAAAGTTTTGATCAGGGGCGGGAAGTTTATTCGATAGATGTCTCCCGGGTTAGCGGGGATCTGCAGCCCGAGGTAGGGGATGGATGTGTCATTTAGCGGGACCGCGCACTGGGCACTGAAGGATGCCTTATCTCTCTGATTCAATCCTATCCCCAGAGCTGTCGATTTCGTCAAGTTAATGGCAAATCCGGACACCTTCCCGAATCTGTGGATTTCCGCTAGGGCGGCTCTTAAGGATTGCGAGGTGTCTGTGATGGTTAACATCACGTCGTCAGCGTAGAGCGCTATCTTGTGCTGGGTAGAGCCCACTTGGAGGCCTTTGATTCTGGGGTTCAGGCGGATCCGCTGGGCCAACGATTCCATAACCATAGCGAACAGTAAGTGGGAGAGAGGGCAGCCCTGTCTGGTGCCGCATGTTAGGGAGATCGGGTTAGTCAGGAGGCCGTTCACTCGGAGCAGGGTGGTCGGGATTGGTAGTTCGCTAAGGTGAGCTTTAAGAAAGTGGGCCCAACGCCGAACGACTCCAGAGTGAGGCGGAGGAACGACCAGTCCACTTTGTCGAAAGCCTTGGTCGCGTCTAAGGCTAGCAGGGCGAGTTTCTTCGAGTCTTGTCTGGCTTTCTCGATCAGGTTGAGGACTCTGCGCGTATTATCTGTGGTGGCTCTGTTTAAAATAAATCCCGTCTGTTCTGGGTTTATGATGTCCGGAAGAAGCCTCGCTAATCGGTTTGCCAAGACCTTCGAGTAGATATTCGCATCCAGGTTTAGTAAGGAGATGGGTCGATAAGCTGCTATATCGCTGGGGTCTTTTCCTGGTTTCAGCGCTAATACTGTTATTGACTCTTTCATTGATGGGGTTGTTGATCCAGAAGTGGCGAAGGAGTTGAAGAGGGTCGTCATTGGGGCTAGTAGTTGAGGCCGGAAGAGTTTGTAGAATCGGGACGAGAAACCATCTGGGACCGGGGCTCTAGTTCTTAAGCTTTTAACGGCTTCGTCGATCTCCTCGCTGGTGATCGGGGCCTCCAACTCTTCCCTACTCGTGGTTGAGAGCTTGGGCAAGGCGGCTTCCCGCAGGTAGGACTGCTGCTCTTCCTGGGGTTTTTGGGTAGCTGACATAGTTTTGGTTACGTGAGCTTCTGCAATTCTCAGCTTATCCCGATCTGCGAATTGGGCTGCACCCTGAGGGTCCCGGAGGCTTAGTATAGTGTTCCTTCTCTTGATTCTTGCGAGTTTTTCCACCAGGAATTTATTCGCTTTGTTTCCCCTGGCGTAGTAGCTCTGTTTCGTCTTGGTTAGCAGCTGGGCTGTGTCCTCCGCATAATGAGCCTCTAGTTTCCTCCGTGCCGTCTGCAAGACTCGGTAGGTTCTCGGGGACCAGTTTCTAGCTTTACATGTCCTCTCTGCTTCGAAGACCTCGTCTTCTAGGATGCGGCGGGTCTGTTGCTTTTGCTTATGGTAGGCCGCTCCTCGAGAGATCAGCACCCCTCGCACTACGGCCTTCATTGCGTCCCATGTCGTCGCTGGGGAGGTATCTTCGTTTTTATTGTCTTCGAAGTACTGTTTGATGGTTTTAGCTACTACGTCTCTCGTCGCCATGTTATTTAGGATCGGGTCATAAAGAGACCATCTGCGTCTTGGGGGCGGGTCCGGGTTATAGGCTCTTAGCGTCAGCATTACGGGTGCATGATCTGAATGGATTCTGAGGCCTATGAGGACATCGTCCGTGTACGACAGGATCTGCGGGGATGCAAGCAAGAGGTCGATCCGTGAATAAGTTCTATGCACATAAGAGTAGCATGAGTAGTCTCGCTCCTCTGGATGGAGGATCCTCCAGGTATCTACCACTTTGAAGGTTCGGAACAATTTAAGCAGAGCGATCGCCAAGCCAAAGTCTCCGCGGGCAGGGGGGTGTGATCTATCTACTAGTGGGTTGGGGACTCCGTTGAAATCTCCCCCGATGATGGTCTGACACTCAGCAAATGGAAGAAGGGTGTTTTCCAGGGCCGAGTAGAATGCCTCTTGTTCTTGATTTGGCGCATATACTGAGATCAACGTGTATAGTTGGCCGAGAATTCGGCATTTCACCGCCACGAAGCGGCCATCTGGGTCCCGTTTAGAGTCCAGGATTTGCGGCTTCAAATCTTTGGCGATTAAAATAGCTGTGCCACCCTTCTTCGCTCCATTCGAAGCTAGGAACTGCGTTGGGAATTGCCGATCTCTGAGCCTTGTGAAGTCCGCTGGGATCAGGTGTGTCTCCTGTAGGAAGACCACGGAGGCTTTGTCATTCTGGATGCGTTTTAGGATCGCTTTCCTCTTCTGTGGGGCGTTGAGGCCTCTAACGTTCAGCGTTAGGAACCTTAGTTTTTGGATCGGCGGGGGGGCCTCTTGGGTGCCTTCTGGGGTGGGATACTTTTCCTCGTGGGTGGGTTGGGGGTATTCAGTCTTCATTTCGAGATTCCGAGTTAGCTAGGTCCTCCTGCAGCCGGGTTTTCTGCATCCTCCAATGGGAGGGTAACATTTTATCTGAGTGGGACCACCAACGGGTGGGCAAACTTAAACGGGTGGGAAAACTCCCGACTGTGTGGGGGGCCGGAATTTTCTGCGCAGCCACCATCACGGCCAACGTGGCCCAAACAGTTTTCCTCGCCAACGGGGCGAGGGTCGAACCATTGAGATCGGCTCCGCTCCAAGGGTGGGTGGGTGACATACTCCTTGGAGAGGGGGACTGGGCCGTTCGGGGCCCGCGGCATTGCCATGCTTCGTTTTGGCTTCCGCGTCGGTCTTAGTACCATGGCCGCAAACCTCTGAATCATTTCATCTTTTGGCGTCTTTGCGCTTTAGACCAGGGTTGTTGCTGTCTTTGAGGTGATTGATCTGGTTCCTCTGGCGGGAGGAGTGGACTGGGAGTGGTTGAGGTTTCTGGAGAGTTCGGGTGCAGAATCGATTTTGCGTCCTCCAGGTGGCTAATTTTGCGCAGAGTTCCCTGGTACGAGAATTGTAACGTAGCGGGGAAGAGCCAACGGTAGCGAATCTGCTGGCTCTGGAGGAACAGGGTCAAGGGCTTGAGAGCTCTCCTTTTCTGTATGGTGATCGGGGAGAGATCTTGGTATATCTGCAGGGGGGTGCTCATGAATGACAGTTCATCTTTGGAGCGGCTTATCGCCGAGATGGCTTCTTTGGTAGCGTAGAAGTGTACTCTAGTGATCACATCCGGAGGGCCATCTGAATCTACTCCTCGTCTCGGGCGTAGTCTGTGGGTTTGGTCCAGGACGAGTTGGGTTTTGTCCGTAAGCGGAAGGAGAGCCTGGAAGAAGTTGCCTATATACTCCGGGAGCTCTTTATCTTGGATCGTTGCTGGGACCCCACGGATGCGCAGATTATTCCGTCGGGCCCTGTTTTCTAAATCCTCTTGCTTGAATGCGAGAATCTCATTACTGGACTGAAGCGCTCGGATCTCGCGTCGGATCTCGCGTCGCATTTCTATTATTGCTGCATCGTGGTTCTGGGTCAAGTCTTCGACCTCTCCTATTCTCTGTTCCGCTTCCGTGAGTCGTTGGTCCGTCTGTTCTAGTCGTGTGGTGAGCTCGGTCATGCAGGACCGGATTTCGGTAGCTCAGGATCGGAGTGGAGGGCGAGAAGAGGAGGTCCGATGGGTGTCTCGTCACTGGGCGCCTGCGGAGGAGAGGGGCCTGGGTCGCGGCCGCCATCTTGGCTCGGCGCGGAGAGGCACCCGCGTCAAGTTCTTCTGCCGCGTTTTCAGGGTTCCTACCGCGTTCGCTCTCCAAATTGGAGCGGTGGATGCGCAAGTGGTTCCGCCAGATTCTCCCGCCAGAGGGACAGCAGCGGCGACACTGGAGCCGGCTAAATTTCAGATGAGGCCGCGGGTCCCTACGGAGGCCATTAACGGAGCAGCCTCATCAGTGGCGCTCCAGGCCACGCCCCCAGGAAACTGTATTTTCAACCCCTGGAGGCCTCTACCAGTTTAAGGTAATGCCTTTTGTATTAAAGAATACACCTGCTACATTCCAAAGGATGGTGAATCATGTTCTGAATGGGATGGAGGACTTCTGCATGCCATACTTGGATGACATTGCAGTGTTCAGCCCTACTTGGAAAGAACATATTAACCACTTAGGCTATTTATTGCAGGCTCTTGAGCAGGCAAATCTGACCACAAAGGCAGGTAAATGTCAAATTGGTCAGAGTAAAGTGGTCTACCTTAGACATGAGGTCTGAGGAGGTAAAATAAGGCCATTGCCTAGCAAGGTACAAGCTGTACAGGACTGGGACACCCCTACTGCTCAAACCCAAGTGAGAGCCTTTCTAGGTCTCACAGGGTACTATAGGAACTAGAACTAAGGGACCATAGCTTCTACCTTGAATTTGATCTCACCACAGTGAGCAGGGAGTCCACATCTGGTTGCCCCGAGGTAACCCAGGTTGACCAACCCCAAGTTCCTTGCACATATTTCAAAAAGGTAGCAGGCGCTCCTCTCCAGAAAGAACATGGCATGATAACCTGTTCTGAGATGAGAGTTTGCAGCACACGCTTTTTGCTCACTGTACCTTTCACAGATGGGAAATATCCATTTGCATATCAGTCTTTCTCCCGCCAACATGGGCAGTCCAGCATTGAAATGCTATGGCAATTCCTCTCTGAACAAGAGTATCGACAGCAACCCCATACATGTGTTTCAGCCTTGTTGGGCCTCATCAGTGAGGTGAAGCTGTGCCTCTCTGAGCACAGTGAGTAGGGAGTCCACGTCTGGTTGCCCCCAGGTAACTCAGGGTGACCAACCCCAAGTTCCTTGCACATATTTAAAAAAAAAGTAGCAGGCGCTCCTCTCCAGAAAGAACATGGCATGATAACCTGTTCTGGGATGAGAGTTTGCAGCACATGCTTTTTGCTCACTGTACATTTGACAGATGGGAAATATCCATTTGCATATCAGTCTTTGTCCCGCCAACATGGGGAGTCCAGCACTGAAATGCTATGGCAATTCCTCTCTGAACAAGAGTATCAACAGCAACCCCATACACATGTTTCAGCCTTGTTGGGCCTCATCAGTGAGGTAAAGCTGTGAAAATAAAAGATGAGTGGCCACCTTTCTCTGCCTCGATCTCCGGCCGGAGATCGACACCTTGTGCGACAGCATTGCTAGTCACAGATCAGGCGCAGAGCAATGGCACTGGACCACCAGGGATTTCTTTTCAAAGCAGGGGCTGCTTACTAGGTAAGCGGCCCCCTCCCCCCCTGAGGCCCCAAAGTATGGAGCAACAGGTATGGAGACACCTGGGGGCAGATGGGTGATCATCTGACCCCAGGGGAGGGGATATGTGAGAAAAATATACAGGAGGAAATGGGGAGGGGTTGGAGGACCACTAGCCACCACTGATTTTTTTGGGACATGAAAGGGTGGTGGCCCTCACCCTCCCACCCCAAGTGGAAAGGGGGACACCCCTTGTAGCCCTCCCTGTGTGCAGATTTCTGCCCCAAGGGAGGAGTACATGAGGTGGCCCCCATCCAATTGGGGGTGTGGGCACCAGGAAAGGAAAGTGTGGGCAGGCCCCCATAAGGATGGGGCCTGCATGTTAGGACCCCCCCCTGGGGCAGATGGGTGTCCATCTGCCTACTAGGGAACGGGCTCCAGAAAAAAAAGGGAAAATCATAGATGGTGTTGGGGGAGTGCCCCCCACTAGACCACGAGGGAATTATTTTTATGGAAAGGGTGTGTCTCTTCCCTGCACCCACCCAAAATGGACTGGGGGCCATGTCATGCAGCCCTCCCTGGGGGCAGTTATCTGCTCCTAGGAAGAGGCATCTGACTCCAGGGAGGGCTGCATGAGATGCCCCCCTCTTATCCGCCCCCAGGAAGGGCTGATTGAGATGCCACCCTTGCATTTGTTGTGGGGGGGAAAAGAGGTCCCCCCCTTTACATTAGAAAATTCCCGGAGGTTAACGGTGCCCCTCAGCCCCCCCCCCTAAAGTGTAGTCTACCAGTTTCAATTTTTTCTTTGTTTACAAACCTTCCCTTAGCGCAGATGGGCACATTGGTGTGCCAATCTGGCCCCAGGGTGCCCAAACCTTACTCTCCCACCCCCTGGGGGGCCTGTCCCACGTTTTTTGGTGGCCCCCTACATTTAGTCGCTGCTTTAGGAACCATACACTGGCAAACTGCACAAGTCACCTACCCTTAAAAAGGTCTGCCTGTGCTCTTTCAAAAAAATGTATGCTTGCCATTCCTCACCACATTGGTTTTCCTGATTTACACATGCTAAGTACGTCTGTTCAGGCCGTAAGCATAACATTCCTGTGTACCATGGCTCAGTTTTTGGCTTGTGGTAATGCTTGTTTTGTGAAACATTACAAAAAATGTGTGATTTCCTAACTGCAAGAGTCAGGGGAATGTAGCGGAGCATTGTTTTTCTCAAAATTTCATAGAAGCCATTGCCGTACCAGGCCAACCATATCCACCACATACCTTTTTTGGGTTATTTTCTCGCTTTTTCCCCAAACTATGGAAGTTTTCCCTACCTAGTTGTTGCCTGACCTGCGCAAATCACCCGTTCCTAAACTTGGAATTTTGTCTACTTTTCAGAAATGTATGCATTTCTGTCTTCCAATTTGGCTTTCCTACCCTTTTCTTCCATTCCGTCCTCACATATCCAATTGGCAAAAATGTCCAAAATCGGCTACCTCTCACAAAACAGTTGATAACCACGCCAAAATAATTTCTTTTCGTTTCCAATCAACCTGTTCTTGAAAGCCAGGAAATTGGGGAATACAGCACAGCAAACCATTTGTTTCTAGCTCTTACAAGGAAAAACCCCACAGGCTTCTTTGTACATCATTTTATTGACATTTTTTGAAAAAACCCAAAGTTTTCTGCCTTTTTGGTTATTTTCTCTCACCCCCCTACAGCAACCTAGGATTCCTGGGGGGGATACGACTGCCTACATGTGGGAAAAAAAGGGGCCAGATTTGGCCGAGATAACTCATGTAACAAAAACGTTACAAAGCATTGAATGGCGACATACCGAAATCGCCAAAAAAGGCCTTTGCCCGGGGGGGGGGGGGCCCATGGCAGTTAAAGGCTTAAACCCTGGGGCAATAAGAAATGTTGGTGTTGAAAAAGATGATGGGCAGTGGGTATGGACGGTCCTGGCACAAGAAGTAGAGCAAACAAGGGATAATGGAGGGGAAGATCAAGGTGGTAGAAATAATGAAGAGGCAGGGCAATAAGGAGATCAAGGAGAGGACGTGGCGAGAAACCCGTCCCTACTACAATAGGCAGTGGGGAGGGACAGACCAAGAAATAGACCAGATTTAATCATGGTAGTTCAAGATCAGAAGAATCCTAAAGGGGAAGAAAACAAAATAGATATGCAGATGCCTCTAATACATAAAGGAGTAGGGATAATGCAGTATGTGCCATGACCTCAAGTGGACAAAAATAATTTGATTAAAGCTTCTTTCCCAGCGTATAGACAGAGCTAGTAATTGGATCTATGAATTTGAAAAACACACAGCAGGGTTAGCCTTAGCACAAGGAGACTTTAAGAGTTTACTTGTCACCATAGCTGGGGACTAGGCGGGGGACATATGGGCAAGGGCTGGGGTAAGTCTTGCAGATAATGCACATGATGGAGCATCCTTTGATGAGGTAAGTGCAAGGGTATGGGCTGCCCTACGAAGGATGTACCCAGATACCCCCGACTTACATTCTTTAATGATACAGTGCACAATGGGTGATGATGAGGACCCAGTTAGGTTTATTATTAAGTTACAGGAAATGTGTAGAGTTGAGACAGTACCATTTTTCTATTTTATTGTAAAGAGGGGACTACCAAAAGAGGTCCGGAAGGCACTAGATCAAGTTTTGGGAATTGAAGCCAAAGGGTGGGCAGAGATACAAAGTATAATAGTCCACAATTGTAAGAGAATAAAGGAGCGGGACAGGGAGACAACCCAGAAGCAGCAAATTCACAAGGCAAAACCAGTGGAAAAGAAACTAAATAAGGTTGTCGCTCAAGCACCAGTGAAGGCACCAGCTCAGGGGGAAAGGACAGGAGATACTCAACAAATGTGGAAACCCACAACTGCGGCACTATGGGGTATAGTAGGACAGGGACAATGGGGTGGGCGGGACAGTACCCCAACCCACAGTGGCAGTGTGAAGGAGCACCAAGGGGGAAAGGAGGATTTTGAGGAGCAAGAGCAGGAGGCTTTGGGAGGATAGGGCCTCGGGAGGAGGATTGGGAACATCACAGTGCTGGTGTTGCGGGAAATGGGGGCATTTTGCAAGGGAGTGCAGGAACAGGCCTGGGATGAGATTTAATTATGGGCCATCACCTTCAGGGCAGGGGTTCCAAGGGCCTCAAGGAAGGAGACAACAGCAATTTAGCGAGAGGGTCAAAATCAGTTCCCTTATGGGGCTGACAGGCAAGGGCAACATACGTATTCTGATTAGGACAGCCCTCAGAAAGCACTTACATGGCCAATCCTATTAAGAACCGCACACCCTGAAGAGGAGCCCTAGGTGGAGGAGGAAATAGGAAACAGGCAATTTATATTTATGGTTAAGATCCAGGTGCAACCAAATCATGCTTCATGGACGGGAACTTTCCATTATCAGGTAAAACTCTTTACATGCAGGGATTCTCTGGGGTTATTTCTACAGTCCCATACACTGAGGAGCTGGGAGGGGAGGTAGTAGCAGCCCCCTTGTTATATTTAGAGAATTCCCCTGTGAACTTGTTGGGTAGGGATCTGCTCAGTACAATAAAAATAACTATTATTCACAGATCAAGGGGTAGTGTGTTCCACTCCATGGATGTGTGTAACTCAAGCAATGGTAATAATCAATGAAATAGCATGGGAGTCAGTAGTACATGAGGTTCCTGTGGTCCTAGATGTAATTTATTTTAATGGTATTAAAAAGGTATTAGTAAATGCAGTGCCTTAAATTGTGACAAAGTGTTGGCAAGTACCTACAGATTTCATTTTCCGACCCATGGTGCCACCCGAGATGGTGGCAGGGACAATATTAACATTAGATTTACAAGGATTAGTAGTGTGAGAAAAAGAGCAGTACCAATTGGAACAGACCATGTTGGGTGCGAGTGCCACACAATGTTACAGTGTATTTAAAGAAAATGACTGAAGAGTTATTTGAGAACAGTAAACAAAATGGGGAGATTATTTTAGAAATCTGCTTCCCCTGTGATATCATGGTGCAGTACAGGGAGGTACAGTGCCCCCTGGTGGCAGTGGTAACTCAGGTGTTTTTATTTTTTGAGGAAAACATGCGATATGTGCAGGCACAATTATGTACTGTTAATCCACATGCTGTTGGGTTACTGAGAGATGTGACACCAGTACAGATTACATTGAAGTCAGGTGCTTAGCACAATTATCCAGTATGTGGATGATCGGTTGGAATGTAGTGAAAATGAACATCAGTGCAGGAGGGATTCCGTTGCATTATTGCAATTGCTGGCTCACAAAGGGTACAAGGCAGATAAAAAGAAGCTACAATACTGCCAACAAGAGGGACTATACTTGAGACAATTTATAAGATAGGGCGGCGGCAGTATGCATCGCCCCTAGGCCCAGTACTGTGAAGGAAATGTAGCCATTTATTGGACTTATGTCATTATTGTAGGGCATAGATCCTTATCTACGCAAGGCCACTGTTACAAAGTTTCAAGAAAGGACAGAGGACTTAAAAGTACATTTTAATGGACTGACAAAATGACTAGACAGACAATTTAAGGACTTAAGCTATTTGCACGGCCCCTGTTTTAGCAACTCCGGATTATATATAGGAGTTTTATTTATTTTCCCACTCTGATGAACGGCTCCTGCACTGACGGAAGGAGACATATCATATGTTGATGGGTCATAAATAATTGACATGGGGATGGGACGGAAGCACACAGGGGCGGTAGTGGCATGCGGTAATGGGGGAGAGAAATAGTGACCACCCCTGTAGAAAGCGATACCATGGTTCCATACACAGCATTGCCCATATTACAACTGGATCATTCTTATCTGGGGAACTGATCAGCCCCCGGTTTAAAGGTCCATATGAGATGGTGTTCTGTACTCCTCTCGCCGTCTGTATGAAGGCGTTAGATATTGGGAGCATCTCTCAGATGTCCAAAGAGCACCTGAGACAAGGCAAAGTTTAGTAAGGACATAGCCAAAGAAGAGACATTTTTGAGGACCCATGCCAAGGTGGTGTGCAGTGGCACACATCTGAATTTGTATTTATTTTTTATTGTTTTTTCTTTTTTTGATTTTGGAAGGTCCAGAACCCGGTCGGCCCTGGTGAAAAAAGGGTCTCCCCCTCGCTTCCCCTCCCCCTCTCTCTCTCTCACTCTCTCTCTTGCTCTCTCTCTTTCTTTCTCTCTCTTTCTTTTTTGATAACCGTTTTTCTCCTCTCTAGGAATTCGCAAAGATGGCTGACCGTCCTCTCTGTTATGTAGGGATAATGATAAATAAAGATGATATTTAGTCTAGAAACGTAGTAGTATTATGATGTTTTGTATGACACTGGTCGTGGTTGTTGGGGTGGATGAAGGTATGTTTGTTATATGGGGTGGGCATATAAGGGGGGGTGGACAGTTGGAAAATAATGCTAGTATAAATATATCTATGAAACAAAAACACAATCACAAAATGTGTCACTTTTTGCCGGCCACCCCTACAAGTTTTCTTAGACAAATGAAACGGGAAGTATGAATGATGCATGATTTACATAAGGGGTTTGGCTTTGACACTATTTCTGAATGTCCAGAATGTATAAATATTGAATAGCTGGTACTCTAATATGCTCATTGCGGGAAGGAATATAATCAAAGAAAGCTGTCACATATGTGCATTTATCATGCACGCATCAGGGGCGCCTAAGGCTTTAGTTCCACATCGAGTCCCAATTACAGAGGCACAATGCTTGGGTCATCTTGCACTATGGGGGATAAATGGCACATTCCAGGCACATAGTGTGCAGTTGAGGAGCATTGATCTAGACCCAACGTAATACAAGGCAACACAAAATACCGCCAGTGTCTACAAGGACCACATTTCTCCTTGGGAGGTTACTCAAATGACAATGACAAATGGCAGGGCACCACAGTGATGTGCCTGGCAGATGGATGAATGAGTACAGTGGAGAAACAATAGCCCAAATAGAGACTATGTGTGTGCAAATATGGTTCCAAAACATCACAAGGCTGACACGGATTACAACAACGAAGAAGCCAGTGCGAATACACAGAGCCATAGACTCAATGAAGGAACAGTTTCTGGTGGCGCAAACACACAGTGCAACCACACTCTTGTGATCCCTGGTATGACGAAAAGGTACAGCAGCGGTGATGGATTACTACTGGGTTTGCGGTCGACAGGCCTATCTACCATCTTGGAGGGGCAGGTGTTCACTGGCCTCCCTGCATTCAGTGCTACTAGTAATCCTGGAAGAACACCTGAAGGGAGAAAAAAGAAGCTTGCAGATCTCACAAGAATTTGGTATGCTGCCAGAAAATGGACAATTTCAACTGCAGGGGAAGAAAGAAGAGCTCAAACTGTCTCAAACTAGTGTTCCGCACTGCTCAGAGGAAAACCTGACAAGTATTGACTTTTTAGCTCAGCAGAGACTTTCTTTTTCATCTTTTTTGGCTCCTTGGGTAAAAGCAGCTGCTGCACTTTTCTACCCCTGGAGGATGCTGAGAATGGGTCCCACGTCATCAAGGTGCTGCACAATCAAGGTGTTCAAATGAAGAAGAAGGTGGAGTTCAGAACACAGATTGGCTATCGCTTGCCCTTGATTGGTTCCTGTCATGGCTGGGAGCAGCAGTAAAATTACTGATTCCTGTGATCGTGTTCTTCTTGGTTCTCTTCTGCACGTGCCAATGGGGTCTCCAATGATGTGTCCCTATAGTCCTTAATAGTGCAAAGATGATGCTATCAATGGGGGGATATAAAACACCTTGCCATACAATAAATAGCAAAACTCAAACTAATAGTTCTGGGGTTGTAGATATGTGGGGTGGGGATGAGTTTGTTACTGTAGAAGTAATGAAAGGGGGGAATGTTGGGAAGGAGCATAGTGCTTTCCATCATTTGCAAACTTTCCAAGCGCTTTAGAATTAGGCAAGACTTCTGTTAATTGTTTTTTGTTCAAGATTCTGTTCCTATTTCTAGGCACCACAAAAGACCAAGGGGGAGGGGGGCATTAATAGAAGGAAGTTATTTAAATATAAGGTACATTAGCTGAATGAATTTGTAAATGTTAAAGCTTATGCAGTTCTTAGCACACGGCTCAAAAATACTCCCCCCCTCCCTTCCCGGAAAGAATGCAGCTTGTACTAAAAATAGACTATAGGCCATTGTATGGGGCCCGGCTAGCTCTAGTAGAGAGCATGAGGTAACTCAGCAGCTGTTCCTGTCCATCGCAAGCCAATGGAGACTAAAAAAGATTCAAGGCACGACTTAATACTATGGGAAAACAGGGTTTTTTTGTAGAAATTACTGGACCAGATCAAATATAAGTTTATTGAGTGAAGTGTTGAGAGTATGGCGTGAAGATGTGTTTATGTATGAATGTTTATAACATAGCAAATTATGCTAAACAAGAGCGACAATGTATACATAGGTTCGTCTAAATGTAAAACTGGTCATGCAACACTGGAGACTACAGCATCCCTTGAATGGCAAGAATAACAGTTTTGGATGCGCTCTGCGGTATCCAGTAACCAAGTCAAGAGTATTTAAGCTCCAGGCCCAGCATCAATCTTCAGGACCTGGGAGCCAGCCACAGACGACAGAATGCTGGTCGGAAATGGCAGAGGCCTCTGCTATTCCCCAATACTCATGATCTGTAAAGATTCAAATGTGTTATCTCTTGCAAGATAGACTCATTGCCTTAATCCCTCAGAGGGGTGTATTTACTCTGGTTTGAGCGTGATCAGGGGGTACACCAAAATATTTAAGGGGTGCTCCTGTAAGTTGGGGTTCACTTTCAGGAATCACACTCTGGAACAAGGATTCTTTATCGTTAGAGAACCTTTGAGATGGAGCTACTTATTCTTTCTTTGCGAACACTTTTTCAAAAGGCATCAATGGTTAAAGACATTTCCCTTTTCACCTTGTTGTTTAGTTTGTAGTGTTAGGGTCAGAATAGACTTTTGGACACAAGAGCAGTTTTGATTTTGACATCCTGACACAAAAGGAGCCTTTGTTTTGGTTTAGGTAGGAAATTCCTCTTAGAGCAGGGTCAGAGAGGCCTTTTCCCACCCTTTTATTTTAATAAAAGTCTTTAACCATAAACATGGCTAACTTTTGTCTGAGTTTCATTCCTTACTCTTCGCAGCAGTCAGATGGCTGAAGAAACTGATTCCTGTCTCAAACAGACGACCAGTATTGGGATTAGGTAGCAGCTTCATAAGGGGTTGTTTGTCACATAAATCATATGGCTGGGTAGAAAATATACAGAATGCAGTGTGCCACCCAATCATAGACAGAAGTCGACACCCGTTAACTGTGTGGGTGGCAGAAACATTAATGCAGCAGGCGGATGCCCCAGTGATGGAGGCCTGTTAGCACTAGGGTAACACACATTGAGAAATTCCTGATCAACACGTCTATCCTGTTTACAGGCGATCCTCCTGAGCTCTCCTCTCCTTCTGCTGGATCAGAGACCAAATCGCATAGACCACTTTTCTGGTCATTCAATATTTTTATGAGCTATCATGTGAGCGGTTTTTAGCCCTCTGCGTGTGGGCATAGTTTGGGTCATGCATGGGGGAAGGCAACAGCAGAAATGTTAGTAGCGGCGATGGCGGATGATTCCCTGTCACCATGGCAGTCCCTTTCCATCCCTGGGTATTTATTGAACAAAATAGTGCATTGTGAGAGATAATTTCGGTTCACTTAAAATGAAGAATTTCGAATGAAGCACCTGCTACCAATGATGAGAAAAGCCCATGACTGTAAAAGGCTGTGCACCAGTGACATGGTATCAATTGGGTCATCAGGTCACCCTGCCCCCTGCGCCCAATGGATATGCTTTGGGACTATGGCATATTTTTGAGGGTTTGGGACACGAAGTGTGGTAGTGAGGCCCCTGCCCATAAACTCAAATGTTAATGTTAAAGGATATTTGTACCGCGCACTATCACCACCGGAGTGGTCACCTGGTGCTCTGGCAGCTCTGAAAGAGGGGGGGTAAGTTAGTGGGAATAAGCTGGAAAAGTGCAAGAGAGCAGTGATGTGCTGATGGCAGCCTCAGCCCGGTGGGTCCGCTGGCTGGGCTTGGGGTGTTTTACGGTCAGTAGTCGTTGTGTGCTGTTGTGCAAGTCTATGTGGGGTTTGTTTTGTTGTTGCAGTGTAGTGAAGTTAGAGCGGATTGCTGCGTTTTAGGCTTGTGGTTGTGTTTGGTTAGAGTTTGAGAAGTGTATGCAGAGGGATGAAATTGTTAGTGGATTGGTTAGTTGGCATTGCTGTCCTGCAGTTATGTCTATGTCTGATGTTTGCTATCATTCACTATTTCATTGTTGCTAATTTTCAATATTCTGTCTAGATGTGAGGCAGGATAGTGATCACGATTCCAATCAAGTGTTGCACTTACCATCATTCACAGTTTCATCCAAGTGTGGCGCTCTAGATGCGACACAAGCTAGAATTCCATCTAAGTGTGTGGCATGCTAACATTCACATTTCTATCTAGATGCGATGCAGGCTAAAGTTAAGAATTCCATCTAAGTGTGGTACATGCTAATATTCATAATCCCGTCTAGATGTGACGCAAGCTAACGTTAAGAATACCATCTAAGTGTGGCGCATGCTAACATTCACATTTCTATCTAGATGCGACGCAGGCTAAAGTTAAGAATTCCATTTAAGTGTGGTACATGCTAATATTCATAATCCTGTCTAGATATGTTGCAAGCTAACGTTAAGAATTCCATCTAAGTGTGGTACATGCTAATATTCATAATTCCGTCCAGATGTGACGCAAGCTAAAGTTAAGAATTCCATCTAAGTGTGGTACATGCTAATATTCATAATTCCGTCCAGATGTGACGCAAGCTAAAGTTAGGAATTCCATCTAAGTGTGGTACATGCTAATATTCATAATCTCGTCTAGATGTGACGCAACCTAACGTTAAGAATTTCATCTAAGTGTGGTACATGCTAATATTCATAATCCCGTCTCGATGTGACGCAAGCTAACATTAAGAATTCCATCTAAGTGTGGCGCAAGCTAACATTCACATTTCTTTCTAGATGCGACACAAGCTAAAGTTAAGAATTCCATCTAAGTGTGGCGCAAGCTAACATTCACATTTCTATCTAGATGCGACACAAGCTAAAGTTAAGAATTCCATCTAAGTGTGGAACATGCTAATATTCATAATCCCATCCAGATGTGACGCAAGCTAACATTAAGAATTCCATCCAGGTGTGGCACATGTTAACATTGTTACACCTGTCTAAAAATGATGCTGTCTAATCTTAACATTTCTGTATAGGTGTGGCACTAGTTAACATTGGCTAGTGTGTTATTGCGTAATGCAATGCAACATTTACAGTCAGACCAAGAATGGAATTAGGCTTGTGGTCACAAATCTCTCTATGAATGCATGGCGTAATTCTATGGCAGTCTACGTTATGGAGAGGTGAGGTAGAGTGGCAAGGGCTTTCTGGAGTAGAGTAATTGCTCTACACCCCACCCATGCCACACTTACAGTTTTGTTGGTGTCTGTTGGCTGCTGGCTCCCTTTGCTTCCCCTGCGGACTGTCACTTTCTCCCATCACCTCTCTCTCACTTCCTCCATATTCACACTACATAAAACACTACCTGCCAGAGCCTCCTTCCTCAAATCCCTCCCATAAGAATAAAATAAACAATCTGTTTTTACTATACATGTTTGTGTTAATTCCAAAAGCTCCGTCAATAAAAGTTGTTCTTGTATCCCATCTCAATGGTACTCCTTCTATTGAGCGCATAATGAGGAAAAAGGGGGAGGGCATTTTACCGAAAATCCAGTACACATGTAGGTTGCACACAGATCCCATATTACACCTATGGGTAGCCAGAGACCTACACATTGTACAGTGTGCACTTGGTCCCATGGGACTAACTTGCCTCATTGGCAGCAGTACAAGTTTTCTCGTACACCCAAAGGCAGTAAGGTAACTGTTGAGCATAAGGACACTACAACTATTAATTCTCACTAACCACTTCCCACTTTTCTCACCAGCCAACATTTCCAATCTCAATTTTCACCAATGTAATTATAATTTATGTACATGCCAACATTCAGACACACCTGGGAGGGAGATTCCCAAAGGAAAATCGGGAGACGAACACTTCCCCATATGAATGCATTGGGGCTACAGCTATTTCAGGCTGGAGATAGTGAAAAATAGCAATATTTTTCACCGAAAAATCGGGAGTCTCCCGCCTAAATTGGGATGGTTGCATGTAAGTTTTGTAAAGATTTTAATAAACCATAAACACGTTTGGTTTTCTTTTTAAAAAAACAATATGCAGAAATAAAGTTCTCAAATGTATCACCCAGTCTGGTTCGAGGTGGGTTGACAAGACCTGACTTTTAGCTCATGTCCTTGTGCATTCCCGTTCAGTACTCGTTTTACCATAATACATGTGGGACTACTAATACCAGAATGCAAATGGCTAGGATTAAAAGCCTAATGGGCAGGGATAACTGGTCATCTCACACCCGACATGCACTCTCCCCTGGGTAACGAAAAGTGAAGTTTTTGGGGTGTAAAACAAGTACATATCATGACACTAAACCGGTTAGAAAAGCTTTGAAAAAGTGTTTTACTTTGTGGTTCACCTGCATTGTGTTTTTGGGGAAAGGTGTGGCTTGAACAGTCAACTGAAGTCTGCACAGAATTTTGGTTTTCGGTGAAATAATTCCCTTTCCAGTAGTAATGTCGCAAACTTTCCACAAGACACCGTTGAGTTCGACCTCGACTAGTCAGTGAATGACAAGTAGTGGGCAAGCAAGGCCCTGCTGAGGGTGCGACGGGATGAGAGGGGTTCGAGTCCCCTGCAGGGAGCCTGCGTTGGGCACTTCTGTGGCCCCGCACACACGGAGATACTCACCGGAATCTAGAGCCCCGGCCTCGTTGGAGGCCTGCTTGCTGAGGCCCTCTGACTCCTCGGGCGGCTCGGCCTCCTCCTGGGCCCCCTCCTGGGCCCCCTCCTGGGCCACCTCGGCCTTGGACTGGGCCTCGGGCGGCTCCTGCGGGGCCTGCTCCTGCGGCTGCTCGGCAGGCGGGGCCTGCTGGGGGTCCTCCGGCGCGGCCTCCGTCGCGGCGGGCTCCATTCTAGCGGCTTGGATCTTCTCCTCGGGGTGGTGCTGTGGCCCTCCTCGCCTCTTCCTCAGCACTGGCGGCGGCGGCTCCCGTGGGCATCCCCGGGTCTCGTCATGGAGCCGGCATTGGGGCGAGCGGCCTAGTTCAGCCGGTGGCTGCCAGTGTTGACTGTTACCTGGAGACCGGCTCAGGTGTCCCGTAGGCCCGGGCCCTGCCTCCTGAGAGTTCCGTGCATTGTGACACTGCGCAGGCAGCAGCAGCAGCAGCAGCAGCAGGCCTGCAGCCAAGAGGGCCCCTGCAGCCAAGAGGGCCCCTGCCTGCGGGGAGAAAAACCAACGCTCGGTACACAGAAGTGGCCTTCTCCGTGTTATGGCCACATGCAGCTGGGCAATGTCCAACTTCACAGGGGTCGGGTGCAAAATATGTCTCATGAAGCCAAGATATTAAATATATGTCTTTTTTAGCGCCTATATACAAGGCCAGTGTTTTTAAAGCGGGGTGAGGGGGAATGCAAAGGGAGAGAAGCAGTCATTCAAAGCAAATAGGTCTGACGATCAAAGCAAATAGGTTTGGCAATGATGATGACGTTTTTCCATGAGCATGGAGACACAACCGTGCAGGAGGGGAGACGGGGAAGAAATGATAGACGATCTTTGAGGCATGGTCAGTTCAGATCATGCAAGTTCACAGAAGGTACAGGGGTAGGGTGGACAAGTGCAGGGGAGTGTGGAAACAAGTGCACCCAATTAGAAACTGGTAAGTGCTAAGAGATGCGGACACTAGGCTTGAGGTCAAAGATAAGTCTTGCGATTCTGTTCTGGATGAGTTCCAGAGGGCGCAAAGCAGAGGTGGGGAGGTTGAGAAAGAGGTTGTTCAGTAGTCTAGCCTTGAGAGAACCGGGGCTCTGGAGACAGTGAGCATCTGGGGGAAGGTGACAAAAGGAAGAGTACTGAAGGCGAGCGTCCCCAGATAGCACAATCCTCCCCACAATGAGAGACAATAATGGACTCTCCCCGGATGGGAATGAGGCCAGGACAAAGTGCGGGTGAGCTTAAATGGGAGTTTATCAATCAGAATAGGGCATGCAAAGAACTCTGCAAACTCCGAGAGCGCTCTGTCCGACAATAGCAAAGACAGGCGTATATATTCGCAAAAAACGTCCTAAGAACCTACATGCTATAGGGGGCACCAGTTCGTGGGGATTGGGTGGCGACAACTAGCTATAGGTGCTGCTGCGATGTGGTTTGCCGCGGCTGGAGGACGTCACTGGTTACCCTCGTGGGTTGGGCTGGGCCTGGCAGGTCAGCTGGGCTCATCCGGACAGCGGTGTTTTGCCAACCGTGACCAGCGTCAGAGATGAATGTCTTTCCTGACTTTCTGCCCTACGGCCACGTACACTGCAGTCATTCAACATTGCAATATTATCTTCTCTGGTAAATCTTCCAATAGGTTATTCTACAGGTTAATGCAACACAGGAGGAATGCACCTAAAGTGGGGTCTGTTAGTGATTCATCAATACATGGTTACCATCGTCCTGTTGACCGAGTATCATAGGTCGTGGGGTTGGGTCTCGGGGCATGGGACAGGCGGTCCGTGTTATCATGTCTTGTTAGAAGTCATTATGGATGTGTTCCTGTAATGTTGCCATAATATTGGCTGTCCTAATTTTACAGGGACCATTAACCTAAGGTGAGCCGGTGGGTCGTGGAGCCTAAGAAAGGGCGCCTTTGGATCTGTGTTTTAAGGCCGGGGTTTACTGCTGGGTTGTAAATAATTCAGGTGGCAGGTCGTGGCCTTGGGTGCTGCAGGGGAATGTGAATGCTTGAAGCGGCTCCAGCCGAATTAGGGGAGGTGGAGCAAGGCAGCACAGGCCTCTGATCTTTCGTCTGGCAGGCTTTACTGGGGGCAAGGGAGAATGGCCTTGCGTGTGCTCGCAAAGGTATTTTCCTCGTGTGTTGCAGATTTTAGGTGGAAGAGACATAAACATTCATATAATATACAATACTCATTGAGTCTTTTCAAAGCTCACGTATTTTACATTGCTAGTGCCATCCATATGGCCAATTCGAACATATTACTTATAAGTTTTTAACAACTACAACATTTTGTTATATGCCTATACATGCGCAGTAAGTGAGGTAGTAGTAAGGTTGGTGGAGCACGCAGGAACAACCCGCCAATGAGACTGGCGGCAGTGGCACATGGTGAGCTTGGACCTACATATGGTGCCTTTTCATGCACCCCTTACTCTCAATATGGTTGCATTTGTCTTCCTTTGCACTCTAGCAGCATTAGTTCAGTTATGGCGCGGGACCATGGGGTGCAGTCTTCTCAATGAAACACATAACACGAAAAACCCCCGTGACACTTTTACTATTTGCGCATAGCTACAGGGGTGTGGGTGCTTCATCCCTAATGTCATATGAGCACACATTCTGCCATTTTTATAGATTTTACAGGTTTTTTAGTCAGAGAGGTTGTGGAGAGAAAGCTTTCATCACAGGTGGTTTGCTCATTAGTATTTGGGGACTCTGCTTTTGTCAGGGGACCATTTTACAGTTCTTTTCCACCCAGGCCCTGCTGGCCGGGTCATGCTTGAAACAGCAATACACTGCAGAAGGTGAAATGTTACAGTGTTGGTATCTAACACTAGCTCATGTCCGTCTGTTCGTGGGAACGGGTTCTCAGCGGATCTGCCAGAGAGCTGTGGCCACAGGGATAATTGAAACTCTCCAAGGGTGGGGGCTGCGCTGCGGTGCACAGGGCTCAAACCATCTTTATTAGACAAAATGGTTTCCAGGGCCTAGCTAAATTCAGCAGGTTTGGTCAATGTCTTCAGCCAGTGGCCTATCCACCACCTGGGCCCTGGTGGCAGGGGGGACCCCTGATGAGCCATGGACCTCACCGGGGGAGAGGATGTAGGAGAGGGGGGTCTCTTGGACCGATCCTCCCATACAGTACCTCTGAGGAGGTGCAGCTGGTAGATGGACTTTTCAGAGATGTCAGAAATGTGAGTGGAGAAAGAGTGGAATAGAAGATGACCCAAAGGTTTTTTGCCTCACAGGTGGGTGCGAGCGCAGGTCCAAGGGCGGCCAGCCAGAGTGAGAGTGGGAAAGCGGGAGCAGGAGTCCCAATGTGAACAATCTCATAACTGCTGAACCCATATGCATGCATTAGTAATGGCCGAACCCTCACCCGTTATGATAGGCTCACAACTTGTTTCAAGTGTTGGCAATAAAAAGGCCGTAGGATTTTATTGTACAGATATGGGTTATGACAATAACAATATCACATATCATGATGGTATCATACTTTTGGGCACCGGGTCCTGAGATTACCCCCTCGGACCCGTGCCACCTTCTTGTGTCCCACAACTTGTTGTGGGCACCGTACAGTGCCTTGTACTTTTTGTTCTTCTCCCCTTTTGTAGGGTGGGTGGGTTCTGTGGTAAAGAAGCAAGAAGATTTGGAAGACACTGAGTAAACAGTGAACCTCCTGTTTGCTTGGGTCCCCGTTCAGGGTCCACAAACAGATTGTGTTTACTCTGAGCATGCTGCTCTCATTTATAGGACCCAGGGAGGCGCTGGGTCTTTGTTGTGTATGTGTTGGGGGCTGCTGTTGTCGCAGCCACCGGCCAGATAGCCGACTGTCTGACCCCCCGGTGGGGGCAGATCTTTGAACCTGGGCCCTGCCTGATGGTGGTTTCCTTATGGCGCTTAGCACATTGCTGTTTGGAGGAAGGGTGCAATGACTGTTCGCACCTTACCCTTCCATGGCTTTTGTGCTGCCGAGACTGCGTGTCTCCGTAGCTGGGGGGAAGGAGAGGAGCAGGCGCGGGGGGTTGGGACTGCCCCTCTCCCAGCTGCCGATGGTAACAGCAGTTACCCTGCCTCGCTTGTGGGATGCCCATGCAGCATTGCCCAAAACTGCTGAACCCATATGCATGCATTAGTAAGGGGCAAACCCTCACCCGTAATGATAGGCTCACAACTTGTTTCAAGTGTTGGCAATAAAAAGGCCGTAGGACTTTATTGTACAGATATGGGTTATGACAATAACAATATCACATTTCATGATGGTATCATACTTTTGGGCACCGGGTCCTGAGGTTACCCCCTCGGACCTGTGCCGCCACACACAGGCAGGTTCCCGGCTGGCCGTGTCCCCCAAGAGTATGGCCTAGAGACAGCCCCTGTGAGCAAGAGTTGTATTGATTTCTCGAAAAAAATGATCCATGCCCTTGCTGGACAGATGGGTGCCGTCGTCGAGAAAAAGGTCTGGGTTGCCTAGTGTAATGGCTGGGTGTTTTATGAAACCCAGCCCTCTAGTCATACAGAATCTCTCTATGGTCCTGTTCAGCTTTCTTCTGGATATGTCTATAGATTTGTTGATGTTGGCCTCTAGCCATTTCCTTCTTGGTAAGATGGCTGAGAAATATATTTCGGTACCCCTCCAGTTGTGCGAAATGCCTGCTAGGGAGGAGCACATTTCTTTGCATAGGGTGCATCTAGCTGTGTTGACTAGGTCGTTGCCCCCTAGATGTATGATCAGAAATTCTGGTGGGTCCCTGTATGCCACCAGTTCCGCTAATGTTTCGTGGACGTCCGCCCAACGTAGGCCTCTGTATCCCCACCGTGACGTAATGGTGTTTCTGAAAGGTGGCCCATCTTTAGTTTCTTCTGCCCATCTGCCTGTCCTGAAAACAAATGAGTGGCCAACTATCCATGCTGATCGGAGTGTGGTCCTCAATTCGCCTGTTGTTTCTGTGGTGGTGGGAGGGAGGGAAAAGGAAGACAATATTATTAGGGCGGATGGCTATATCGGTTGCGGTCTGATATATCTTTTATAACAGTCTGACTTCCATCAGTCAGATATGAGCGAGGTAGAGGAGGTGGCTGAGGGTAGCCTGAAGGAGAGTTGCATGTCATCCTCATAACAATGTTAGAGGTAAAGTTGGCAATCACATGTGCCAGGGCGGCCATGTAGACATTGAAGAACAAGGGGGGATAGGTTGGATCCCTGGGGGAAGCTGCAGGTTGAAAGAGTGATAGTGGAGAGAAGGGACCCAAATTCTACCTGGGATGGGCGGTTGGAAAGGAAGGAGGTTAACCACACCAGAGCCTGCCTGTGATGCCCGGGGTGTCACAGAGATGTGTGATCAGGATGTTGTGGTTTACCATGTCAAATGAAGGAGAGGTCAAGAAGAATCAGGACAGAGGGAATGTTAGTGGCAAGATTTGAGAGCAGGTCTTCACATGTGTTCAGAAGAGCTGTTTCTGTGCCTCTGGATGCTCTAAAGCCAGACTGATGGTCGTGGTGGCAACCAGCAGATTCAGTGTTGAGGGTCAATTGAGAGCCAGTTTCTCCCAGGAAAGGGGTGATGGAGATGGGGCAGTAGCTTGCCAGAATGGAGGGGTCGGCTCAGGGTTTCCTAAGAAGAGGGTGCATGTTAAGATGGATTTCAGAACTCTGACCTGGTGGGCAGAGATTCAGAAGGCAATCCTAGTTTCTTGAAACAGGTTAACCTTCTGGACAAGCCAGACCAATCAAGGTAGCAATGGCGGCGGTCAAGACTAGGTCTCAGGAGGGGTGAGGGTGCCTGAAAGACCTCAATGAGCACACATAGTAAAGGGCACTTACAAATCACTCCCAGTCAGGTGTATATATATTAAAAATACAAATACATTTATTCAAGGCCTGTGAGTTTCAACACACAGTAATTATCAAAAGTAATACCTTTAAACCAATACGATCCTACTACAAGACCAAGTGGCCTAAAGGGTTAAACGCACAGAATGGGTCCACAACCTACAAGGGAGGGAAGCAAGCAGTGCAAATTATCTTAAGTAGTTCTGCAAAGATCAATACCTAAATGAAAGGCAGTCCAGTCCCTATGATGAGAGGAGCCTAGTGCTCAAATGTACTTTCCGGTGCTGGTGCACGCGATGGTGCAGAAGGGTGAAACGGGGTCTCTTGTAGGGTCTGTAGCAACTCAGGAAGGTGGGCGAGGTGATGCAGAATAAGTTCCCACTTTTCGTGGAGGGTCTCCCCAATAGGGCAGAACAGGTTCCAGGAGTTGGAAATGGTTCGATAGCTCAGGCTATTTGTGGAAAGGAGAGTGGCCCTCAGGGGACACTCGTGCTTACAAGTGGATGGATGCGCTAGGGGCCACCTGTAAGGGTTGCAAGTACTCACTGACCCATGGTGCACTCTGGACAAAACTTTGGCAGTTGAGTCCACTTCATTTGCAGGTTCAAATGCGGCAAGTGTGCGGCTCTGCGACTTTCAGCAGCAAAGTTAGTGTTGATTCCGAAATGGGACATTGGTGATTTCTCCACTATTGGTGAATGGATCAGGTCAGGTTCAATGTAGCAAGCTTTAGGGGAAAGGGGGGCACAGCACCAAGGCACCTGCAAAGTTTGTCACCACGGCTGGGGACACGGTAACCGTGTGTACTCCGGTTCGGGCGCTCTCTCTTTACTTCAGACCTGGGCATGCCAATTGTATGAAATTCGGTGTGAGAGTGCCGTGAACACATAGCTTGCGATGTATCAAGTTTCAAGGGTCTCCTCGAAACGGCGGTGGTGTCAGAGCAAAGGTCCTGCACAAGCTGATCAGCCCACTGGTCGACCCAGGTACACTTCCGAAGAGGCTTACTTGCAGGGTTTAATGAAGGTGCCGAGAATAGTTGGTCCCACTATTCTAATGGGTCGAAGTGTCTTTACAGACCTTCTAGTTCGATCAGGTGCAGAGGGGTCCAGCAGGACGACAGCGGGCTCAGGGTGCCAAACCTTCCAGCGGGTCACCAGCGGTTACTCGACTCAGCTTTTTAGTTTCAGGATACTTGATCCTATCCTAGGTTCAGTGAGACTCTAGAGATCGACCTTGGATGAGTGTTTGGGGCCTTCTTGTATCCAGAATCTCCTTTGTGCCAAAAGGAAGAGGACCGAATGGGAGATCTGCTCACATAAAGGCACACCAGATGTGGTCATTCACGGACCACAGTGGTCCCAGTCATTCACAGCACACCAGACTCTCTGGCACCGAGGATGTATATTGGAACAAGACAATCCAGCCCACATCCTGGAAGCACACACACAAGGCATGCAGAAGCCGTGAAAGCTTGGCGTTTCGCGGAAGAATGCATGCCCAAATCAGAAACTACCCGGGTTGGCTCGACCTGGGAAGGCAAAGGGGCAAGATGGCCAAAGAACAGGACAAAGAGCCTCATAGCATGGCCATTTTGGAGCAAGGCTCCCTTCCTACGCCAAACGCTGTAAGTGCGGTTTGCATGGCAAGAAAGGGTTAAAATAAAGCGAAATTATATGCTTCCACCAGCCCTGTCCAAGGCACATCTGCACTTCTAAAAAAATCCTTCGAGAGAGTCTAGGGCCTTTGGAAATGACAGGAAGACCCAAGTGCACTTTACTGTAAGGTACATTGTGCACTTGTAACATGTTTTTTTGATAACACATTTTATTGATTTTATCGTGCTAGAAGAAAACATTAGTCGCTCATCAAAATAAAAAAGAAGAAAAACATTAAACGTTACAAGATCTTACGGTCAAACCTGGTCTCTAGAGACTTTGCATAAAATCTCACACACCCAACAGAGTGGGTCATGAAGAGTCTTTCGCCGCTTACACAGATGGTATATCGGAGTGTCCCTATTTCGCCCCATACCTGACATCGGGTACATGGTCAGTTGCATTGTTCATTGCGCATCTTCCCATTTTTGTCATATTTTGTCTGCTTTCCTCGGACATCCTCTCGCTATGTACACTCTACGTGTTATCAAACATATGTTTACATCGGTGACCCATTGTTCATATAGCAGGCTTGTTGCTGAGCCCCATAGCTTTGCAATATTTTGTTTAATTAGAGCCATGGTTGTTTAGACAAACAATTTCTCATGTCTGGACAGTTCCCCCTCCTCTATTCCGAGAAGCAGCAACTCCGGACCCCTGTGCTTTTCCTTCCCCAGCACACGTGAGAGTTCGTCACAGCACTGCCGCCAGTACTGCTGGATGTTAGTGCATTCCCATAATATGTGGAAGATAGTGCCTTCCTCTCTTTTGCAGCGAAGGCAAAGTGGGCTATCACCCTTCCCCCATCTATATAGTGCCACTATTAGGTAATATATTCTATGGAGTATTTTAAGTTGTATAAGTCGGAGTCTGGCAGAGATTGCTATTTCACGGGGAAACATGAGGGCCATCACCCAATCTTCTGTTTGTATTACCCCGACATCTCTTTCCCATTTCGATTTTAAACTCAGGAGTTCCATGGTGGCAAAGGATGTTATGGCGTTGTACATTATCGATGTTGTCTTAGTGTCAATCCTTGCCTGGACTATCTTCCTTTCGAGAGAGGTGCTTTCAGGCATATTCACTAGCTCCAGGAGGTGGGGTTGCAGTGCGTGATGTAATTGTGTATAATGATAGTGTTCGGTGAGTGGAAGGTGGAAGCGGGACACCAGGGATTCAAATGGTACCAGTGTGCCATCTGTGATGATGTCTCCAATTGTTTTGATCCCAAGGTCCCTCCAAGTGTGCCAGCTTGGGAGTTTGTTTACTTCAGGGAGGTTTCTGTTTCACCATATTGGTTGTAGTGGGGTCATTTTTGTGTCCTAGCCCATGTGTTTGTGTGCTGCCCTCCACACCAGTGCGATATGTGTCAACATGGTTTGAGGAGAAGCTCGATGTGCCGCTTGTAAAGGTGTTCAAGTTGGGACCCGCTTCATTCGTCTATGTGTGCTATCCTAATGTGTGGCAGTGATTGGTCTCCGTGCAGCAGGTCATTTTCCCTTGCCATCTGGGTGGCCCAGTAATAGGACTGTAGGCTTGGGAGTCTGATTCCACCCTCCCATATGGAACGTTGGAGGGTACCTAGTGCAATGCGGGAGTGTCCACCGCACCACAGCAGTTTTCTAAGTATGCAATCAATCTTCTGGAATTTTGTTGGAACGTGTAGTGGGGCGTTTTGCAATACATATAGGAAGCGTGGAAGGGCCATCATCTTAAAAAAGGCCGCCCTACCTAGGAGGATCAGTGGGAGCAGGGTCCAGTGTCGGTGTAATGCTCACCTGGTATCCACAGGCACACCACCCGATCTGGTTGGACTGCCTTTGACCCGGATCCTTCTTCCCTGGGTTCCCACTCTGCCAAGGATCTGATCTGGAATACAGGAGTTTGGAATAGCCCACAGTCTCCTCCTCACTGGGCCCACCTCCCTCGTGAACCCTCAGATTCCCCGTAGAGCCTTCCTCACCTTGGATTCGGATATGGTGCGCTCTCCGTCCTACAATTCTGTGCAGGGGTGCGTTGTGGTTGGGGCGCTTCGCCGCCGAGTTGCTTCACTGGCGCGGGCCCGCGAGTACAGTCCTGCTGCGACTCAGTTCTTCAGGTAAGTCTTTTGCTTTGTTTATTTGTCCTTAATTGTTATTGCCCCTGTTAATGCCTTTTATCTCCCTGGATGCAGGAGGAATGGCGGAGGCACCGAACAGGCTGGTGCTGTACCTGAGATGGTAGGTGACTGCGCAGAGTGCAGCGCTATGTGCGCTTTTATGATTTGCTAACCTGTTCTTCTTCTTCACAGGTCGCCGTGATGCTCCGGATGAAGGCTGGCGAAAGGATGCGGAGTGGTGAGAGGAAGATGTCCGGATTCACCGTCGAGTAAGTCTGCGGCAGATTGATGGAAGGCCACGATGAGAATAAGCCAACCGCGACTTCCACTCAGGTAAGCATTTTTGCGAATGATGTTTTAGATGCAAATGTGAACGTTTACTCATGTCGTCTTTTGTTTCCTTTCCTTCCTTCAGGTTGATTCCAGAGGGAGCGTCTGCCGTGATGCCGGAGGTGCAGGACACTGGAGTGAACAACAGATGCTGGATTCTCGCAGGTAAGGATGAGTAAAGCTGTTCTGCTTCTTCTTTCCACAGATGCAGGCCCGGAATGCTGAGATCAGACCTTGGTGAATGTCACGCTGCGAGTGCAGAGCAACGCGAAGCGTGTTCTGCAGCTCGGACGTGGCTTTTATAGGCTGTAAGTATCCCAGGTGTCTTCAGGCCTGACCACACCCAAAGAGCTAGACCGCATGGTTCACTTCTAGAACTGAACCATGTGGAGGCATCCATTTTGTGCTATTGCCATTGAAGATTATGGCCTCTCTATCAGTAACATGAGCCTGGCGCCGAAAGCGCCAGGCCTGACTCCAAGAGAGTCTTTGGGAGCATGATTGGACCCTTGGAGCCCCGCAGGAATACTGCAATGTGTTCCTGAGGGCCCGAATGCCAGGACCAAGGGCTGTAGTCGTGACAGCACACCCCCTCCCCGCCAAAGCCCCTCTCAGGGTGTTTCTTCTGTCTGGACCTGGCTTGGTGGGATAAGCATGATGAAAACGTATTAAATGTGGTGCATGGATGTGTTTGCTAGGTTCCCATGTTCTGTCCTGCGGGCCATATCAGTCCAGAATGTCCTTGACTTTGAATTCCTGTTCTCCATTGACCATTACAGCTTCAGGTAGCGAGGTTACCCGTGTCCCAGGCTGAACTGGTTTTAAGAGGGATACATGGAAAACAGGATGAATATGCATGTTGGGTGGCAGGGCTAGTTTAACTGCAGCTGGATTTATGATGGATTCAATAGTGAAGGGTCCGAGATATCGTGGTCGGAATGTTCGTGTCCCTTTTAGATACTGCGATGCTAGCCACACTCTGTCTCCAATTTGGTAGTTGGGAGCCTTTTCACGACGTAGGTCTACGTATGTCTTCTGGCGAACCTTGGATTGACGTAACTGCTCTAGGGCACTTGTGAAGGCTTGAGAGATTATGAAGTGTAAGGTTTTGACGCCCGTCATTTTCATAGTCGTAGGGACATCCAGTTCGGATGTGCGTTGATGTCTGCCATACATAGTGTAAAATGGAGTCTGTCTGGTTCTGCTGTGTAGGGAATTGTTATAGGCGTATTCGGCAACCCACAATAAGTCTTTCCAATTCCCTTCCACTTGGTGGAGCATACAGTGCAGGTACTGCTCGAGCGTTTGGTTTGTTCTTTCTGTTTGGCCATCCGTTTGGGGATGGTGGCTATTGGAGAGCCTAATGTCGATTTGGGCCATTGAACAAGATTTTCTCCAAAAGTTGGATACAAATCGAGTACCTCGATCTGAAATCAGTACTGATGGGAACCCCTGGAGTCGCACGATATGTTCCAGGAATGTTTTTGCCAAGCTGGATGCATTTGGAAGGCCTTTAAACAGCAAAAGTGGGCCATTTTAGAGAACAAGTCAACGACCACTAGGATGGTATTGCATCCTTGACTAGAAGGTAGGTCGGTAATAAAGTCAAGAGGTAAGGTATGCCATGGAGCCGGCGGAATGTCCAATGGTCTAAGGTGCCCAGCTGGTTTCTTTTTTGATGACTTATTCTGTGCACAAATACCGCAAGAGAGGATGAACTGAATGATGTCCTTGCGCCACGTTGGCCACCAGTAGCTCCGTTTTACCTTGGCCAGGGTTTTGGTGATTCCAGGGTGGCCTTCCATGAGGGAATCATGATATGCGGAGATTACTTGTTCATGAAGCTCTTTCTTGGGCAGAAATAGACGGTTCCTGAAGTATGGTAGTTGGTCTTTGACACTGTGGTTTGGCCCCTGTGACTTCCGCAGTGATCCGGGAGTCATTGCACGTCAAACTTCTAGTAACAATTCGTCTTGATTCATGGCGGTTGTAATGCTTAAGAGTTTGTTGCCAGGGATGATGGCCACAGGTTCAGGGGTCGTGTATACCTGATCATCTGGGCATCGGCTTTGCCATTCTTGACCCCAGGTCGAAACGTGATTACATAGTCATACTCTGCAAAGAAGAGGGCCCACCGTAGTTGTCGTGAGGATTGAGCTTTTACACTCTTCAGGTATTGTAGATTTCGATGGTCTGTTATCATGGTGATTGTGTGCCTAGCCCCTAGTAGATAATGTCGCCAGGCCTTGAAGGCTGATTTAATGGCCAGAAGCTCTTTGTCTGTGATGGCATAATTGAGCTCATGTGGTGAAAACTTACGCGACCAGAAGGCTACCGGGTGTAACTGGCCGGTGTGTGGGTCCCTTTGCGACAGAACTGCGCCCATAGCCATACTAGAGGCATCCGTCTCTACCACATACGAAAGATCTGGATGGGGGTGTCGCAGAATTGGAGTGGAAGTGAATCTTGCCTTGAGTTCCTGAAAAGCCTTTTCAGCTTCTTCTGTCCATTGGAATTTCTTGTTGCACTTTCTCAATAACAACGTGATTGGGGGTACTATTTGGGAGAATCCGGGGATGAATCAGCAGTAAAAGTTTGCAAAGCCCAACATGCTCTGGACTCCTTTGAACAAATTTGGAGCCGGCCAATTTAGAATGGCATGTACCTTGTGCACGTCCATTCGAATTCCCTTTGGAGTGAGGATAAACCCAAGGAACTCTACCTCTGTAACGTGAAATGAACATTTTTCGAGTTTGGCATAAAGGTGATGTTGGTGAAGCTTGGTAAGAACGGAACGAACATGTTTGACATGGTCCTGTTCGGAGGCCGAATATACTAGGATATCGTCTATATAGACGAGGGCACAGACGTCAATCAGTTCTCTTAAGACATCGTTCATGAAATAATGAAATGTGGCGGGGGCATTGCAAAGGCCAAAGGGCATCACTTGGTATTCATATAAACCGTATTTGGTACGAAACGCGGTCTTCCACTCGTTCCCCTTTTTAATTCGAACAAGATTATATGCCCCTCTGCGGTCCAGTTTTGTGTAGATTTGGGCTTCTTTGACTTGGTCTAACAATTCTGGGGTAAGGGGTAAGGAGTAGCGGTTTTTAAGTGACTTGATTCAGTGCGCGATAGTCCATACAGGTCATCAAATCACCTTCCTTCTTGGGTACGAAGAACAGGGGAGACGCTGCAGGTGACTTCGAGGGGCGGATGAAACTGTTGGCCAGATATTGTTCGAGGTAGGACTTCAGATGTTGATTCTCCGGTTCTGTAAGCTCATAGATTCGACCACAAGGGATTTGTGCACCGGGTATCAGGTCTTTCTGGCAATCGTAGGGTCTGTGGGGGGGCAAGGTATTAGCCTGTTCCTTTTGAAACATGTCTTGAAAGTCCTGATATTGGCTTGGTAGGGTACCAACCACACCTAAGGTACTTGCCGCCCCTTCCTGGACAGCCATGCCTGTGTTCGTTGTTTTCCTTCCGTTGTAATTGCAGGTGCATGTACAATCTTCGGTAAAGGTCAATTCCCTTGTGCGCCAGTTGATTCGTGGATTGGGTGCGACCAGCCATGGCATTCCTAAGATCAACCGGAACTGGGGTGCCTTGATGAGATCAAAAGCGATTGCTTCCCGGTGACCGTCCTGACATAAGAGGATTAAATCAGTGGTACATTCAGATACTGGGCCGGAGGCAATTTCCGTCTACGGTGGTTACAGTCTCTGTGTTTGACTTAGGGCAGAGTGGAAGCCCCATCTTTGCTGCAAGATCCTGGTCCATGTAATTTCCCACGGCTCTGCTGTCAATGTATGCCTCAACTGAATGCATTCTTGATGGCTGTTGGTGGCTGATCAGGATCACAGGCAATACAAAATGGGAGGTATGGAGTTGAGTTTCTTCGCTCAACAAATGGACCCCTACAATTGCCTTGCCTGGTAGTTTTCTAACTCCACACTTGTTTTCTCCTTAACCGTGGCTCCTACAGACCTTCTTGGTGGTTTTACTGGACATTCTTTGAGAAAATGACCTGCTTTTCCGCAGTATAAGCATAACTGCTGTTCTCACCTCTTGTCCCTTTCAGCTTTGGTTAAAGGGGGTCGGACCCACCCTAGTTGCATCGGTTCCGTGGAGCTATCCGTTCCTCGCTGAACATGGTCATTGGAGCGCATGAACATGGGACGCACATCTGGTCTGCTTCGATCTACTCTTCAATCTTGTAACCTATGATCAAGTTGCACTACCAGGTTGATAAACTCGGCACAGCCTTTGGGTGGATCCACTATCTGGGCAAGAACATCTTTTAGCTCCCCCCTTAAGCCCTGATGGAATAACGTGGTCCTTTTGTCCTCTGGCCACTCTGCTTCGACCACTAACCTATTGAAGGTCGCTATATAAGTCAATAGGTCTTGGTTTCCCTGATGGAGGGACAAGAGTTCATTGTCGAAAGCTTGCCCATGCGAACGGCGGGCAAAGAGTTTTTCCATCTCCTGCTGGAATCCCCCAAAATCGCGTAGCAGGGGGTCATCCCGACTAACAAAAGGCACAGACCAATCTGCAGCACTACCAGTCAGATAAGAAAGTACAAAGGCCACTCGTGACGGGTCATTAGGAAATGCCCCAGGCCTGCAAAGGAAATGTAGGCGACACTGATTCATAAAAGTTGCGTACTTCCTAGGGTCCCCCGAGAAACGCTCCGGAGGGGCTAAAGGAACAGCTCCAGGAAGGGTGATCTGTACCGGATTAACTGGTGGTGTTGGTATAGATGGAATGGCCCCAGCCAATGGAGCTTGTCCGGCCTGCGACTGAAGGAGTTGTCAACTTAGATCATCCGTGCGTTCCTTGGCCATTATTAGTTCTCTCCACAATGCATTGGTCTCTTGTCTGGCTGAATGCACTTCGGAGCGTAACTGCCCCAGCATCTGGGCTAACGTGTCCGAGGTTTCCATACTGGACGTCCGGGTGGATTATGATTAGAAGGCTTTGCGTTCTGTAACACTCACCTGGTATGGTATCCACAGGGACGCCACCCGATCTGGTTGGACTGCCTTTGACCCGGATCCTTCTTCCCTGGGTTCCCACTCTGCCAAGGATCTGATCTGGAATACAGGAGTTTAGCCCACAGTCTCCTCCTCACTGGGCCCACCTCCCTCGTGAACCCTCGGATTCCCGGAAAAGCCTTCCTCACCTTGGATTCGGATATGGTGCGCTCTCCGTCCTGCAATTCTGTGCAAGGGTGTGTTGTGGTTGGGGCGCTTCGCCGCCGAGTTGCTTCTCTGGCGCGGGCCCGCGAGTCCAGTCCTGCTGCGACTCAGTTCTTCAGGTAAGTCTTTTGCTTTGTTTATTTGTCCTTAATTGTTATTGCCCCTGTTAATGTCTTTTATCTACCTGGGTGCGGGAGGAATGGGGGAAGTGCCGAGCACACTGGAGCTGTGCCTGAGACGGTAGATGACTGCGCAGAGCACGGCGCTATGTGTGCTTTTATGATGTGCTAACCTGTTCTTCTTCTTCACAGGTCGCCGTGATGCTCCGGATGAAGGCTGGCGAAAGGATGCGATGCGATGAGAGGAAGATGTCCGGATTCACCGTCGAATAAGTCTGCGGCAGATTGATGGAAGGCCACGATGATACTAAGCCAACCGCAACGTCCACTCAGGTAAGCGTTTTTGTGAATGATGGTTTAGATGCAAATGCGAATGCTTACTAATGTCGTCTTTCGTTTCCTTTCCTTCCTTCAGGTTGATTCCAGAGGGAGCGTCTACCGTGATGCCGGAGGTGCAGGACACTGGAGTGAACAACAGATGCTGGATTCTCGCAGGTAAGGATGAATAAAGCTGTTCTGCTTCTTCTTTCCACAGATGCAGGCCCGGAATGCAGAGATCAGACCTCGGTGAACGTCACGCTGCAAGTGTAGAGCAACGCGAAGCGTGTTCTGCAGCTCGGGCGTGGCTTTTATAGTCTGTAAGTATCTTAGGTGTCTTCAGGGCTGACCACACCCAAAGAGCTAGACCGCATGGTTCAGTTCTAGAACTGAACCATGTGAAGGCATCCATGTTGTGCTATTGCCATTGGAGATTATGGCCTCTCTATCTATAACATGAGCCTGGCGCTAAAAGCGCCATTCCGGACTCCAAGAGAGTCTTTGGGAGCATGATTGGGCCCTTGGGGCCCTGCAGGAATACTGCGATGTGGTCCTGAGTGCCCGAATGCCAGTACCGGGGGCTGTGGTCATGACAGTCGGACATCCTCTGTAAACCTTTCCATGGTTGGGTGGAGATTTTTAACCACGTAGTCGCTGAGTTTGTTTGTGAAATGTATGCCAAGGTACCGAAACTGATCCAGCTCGGTAGGGGCAGTTCTCTGGCCTTGCAAAGTTTGCTCTGTCTACAGGAAAAAGAGTCGATTTTGCCCAGTTCACTCGTAGTCCACTAAATGAGCCATAGCTACTCAGCAGGTCTGTTACTATGGGGCAGGAGGTTTGCGGGTCTTTCAAGTAGATTAGCAGATCATCCGCATATAGAGAGACTTTATCTTCCCAGTCCTCTGCCCAGCAAAAGCCGCTCCAAGACATTGATGTTCGTAGCAGTATCACTAGCGGTTCAATGGCTAAGGCAAAGATCATTGCGGACAAAGGGCATCCTTGTCTCTTCCCCTTCCCCAACTTAAAGGGTCTCTAGGGCCACCCATTCACTCGCATTTCCGCCTCAGGGGATTCATACAGGAGTTGAACCCAGCTTATGTACTGCGGCCCGAAACCCATATGGCGCATTATTTCCCATATTGCCTCCCATTGCACGGAGTCAAATGCTTTTTCAAAATCAATAGCAAGTAAAGCCAGGGGGCCCCGTATCGTGGGTGCTCTTTCCAATGCTGAGTGCACCCTGTGGATATTCATGCGGGTGGACCTCTGCGACATAAAGCTGTATTGGTCCTGGTGCATCAGTGTCGTTATTACCCATTGTAGTCGGTTGGCGAGCACCTTTGCCAAGATTTTGGTCTCGCTGTTGATAAGTGAAATTGGTCTATATGAACCGCAGCGGTCTAATGGTTTGTCCACTTTAGGGATCACTATTATTGTAGCCCCCCGGAGATCCGCGGGGAGACGGCCCTGAGCTTTAGAGTGAAAGAACATTTGCAATAGGTGCGGGAAAATTTCGTTTATTCCCAGCTTACGCCACAGTTCTATCGGGAAGCCATTTGGCCCAGCTGTTTTCCCTGCTTGGAGTTCCGACATGGCTGCTGCCAGTTCTCCGTTATGTCATGGTCTAAAAGGGTTTGCTGATCTGGATTGAGGGAGGGAAGGGTGATCTCATCCAGAATGGAGATGTCAATCGGGGCTGTGGTAGATTTATACAAATCAGCATAGAAGGAGGCAAAGCCTTCAGCTATGTCCTGGTCAGTTAGCAGTGATTCTCAGCCGCCTTTTCTGATCGTCCGAACTTGGCGACTACCCTGCTCTCTTTTTTCCAACCATGCCAACATTTTGCCCGCCTTGTCTCCAGTCTCATATATTCTTGCCCGCATCGTACTGTGGGCTAGTTTGGCACAGTTTAGCGCCACGTTTTGGAGGCATTTTTGAGCCAGTATCAGCAAGCGATGGGTTTCGGGCTGGTCAAGGGACAAGTGGTTTGCCTCGGCTTGTATGACTTGCTGTTCAGCCTCCACCAGATCTCTCTGGTGCTCTTTCTTGTGTGCTGCGGTCCAAGAAATGATCTTGCCCCGCAGCACTGGCTTATATGCCTCCCACAGCAGTCCCGGGTCGTCCACTGACCCGGTGTTAGTCTCAAAGTACGTTGTTGTTGCTAGGCTTGCTTGTTCTAATAGCTCTGGAAAGCCCAAGTAATAGCTGTTCATGCCCCATGTGGGCAGGTGGCGTGGTCTGTTTGTATTCAGTTCGATCAGTCAGGGGAATGGTCTGACATGTCTCGGGGTAGTAAGGTTGCTGTGGCTGCCCTATGTATGTCCGGTGCCAGGAGGAAGAAATAATCCAGTCGTGACAATGAGGCGTGAGCGCCCGAGTGGAAGGAGTATTCCCTCTCATCGGGATGGAGACCCCGCCATACATCGCGCAGCCCTAGTGCCGTAGTGAATGTAGCAAGTTTAGTGGGAGTGGCTGGATCTCTCCCTCTCAGGTGTGTACGGTCCATCCCCACCTCCATAACTTCATTGAAGTCCCCGCCTATTATCATGAGATCGGATCCATCCCTAGAGATTATGGGCGTGATGTCATTTATCAGTGCGGGCAGCAGCGCTGGGGGTGAGTACACCACCAGCATAGCAATTGATTGCTTCCATAATGATCCAGTGACATATGCAAATCTGCCACTAGGGTCTTGTGTCACGTTTGTAAGGGTGATGAGCAATTCTTTGTGTACTAATATGAGCACGCCTCGGGAGCCCATGGTAAAGCCGGCATGTATAGCCAGCCTGTAGTTGGTGTGCCTGAATGGGGTGCACATGGTCCCTGCCAGGTGTGTTTCAGTTAGGAAGACTACGTCTGGTGTGTGCCTATTCAAGAACTGAGTGACCAGCCGTCTTTTGATCCCTCCGCCTAGCCCGTTAACGTTCCAGGTCAGGAGATGTAGGGTTTTAACAGCCTACTTCAGGGGGGGTCATTCAGTATGGAAGCTGGGGTGACGCTCATGTTGTCCCGTCTTAATCGCGGGTGTAATAGTCGGTTGGTTTGTGGTGCGCAGGGCATTTAGATATGTATGCGTTGACTTCCAGACCCAGATATTAACAAAAGCATTCTTAGAACAGTAAACTAAACAAAATAATCCAAACCCCCCCTTCCCCCTGTACTCCACCCCAATTCGAAGTACCTGTCGCCCGAACATCAGTCGGAGTTTAACTGGAACCTACTCCTGACTGCAATTAACAACACTTACAACACCCACAACAAGTCCCAGTGGGATGAGGGTCTGCATCCGTTCGAGACGGCCGCTTATTTGTTTTCATCCATATCGAGCATTTCACTGAATTTCTTTCATGTGTCGGGTTATCTCCGCTGCTCCGGCAACGGGTTTAGATCATGTTGCATGGCGCCACTTCTTGTGTCAGTCTTCCCCTTGGTGTGGTTGTAAGATTTGTTCCTGAACTGGCGGTTGTTCAAGGGGGGGGCTCTGTAATTGGGAGGGTGTTATGACCCGGTCTGGGTCATAGTGATATAAACAGGATACAGTTGCAGGTATGCTTAATGGTTGCTTTATTCAGGTTCTTCAGTTACAGGTACAAATCAGGTCTCATCAAGTCCATAAGGAGATAGGAGGAAATCATGATAGAAACCCACTGGCTCCCACCACCCAGGCTTCCTTAGATCAACTGCCTGGGTTAGAACCCATTCATACACAAACACTCCAAGATACCTCATACATTCCACAAATGACATCACCACATACATACAGCATTCAGAAGGTGAAACCATAAAAAGGAAGGCTGATCCTAACACCTCCTTCCCCTATAAACCATAGAAGGGAAGGCTAACCCTAACACCTCCTTCCCCTACAATCCCAACCAGTCCAGTGTCACACCTCAAACACACCATGACCTGAAGCCGTCATCACACCTAACCATCACAAGGCCTCAAGCACAAATACTCTGCCAGTCACTCTAAAAGACCAAGAATATAACAGCTGGACAACCAGGCATAACTAACAATCCGGTAACGGCACCCCACCATCTAAACAACAACAACTTCTGTCCTTCAAAAAATCACGCATCACCTTCCACCCGTCGCCGCCACCAACGGGTCACCAGCCTGCCACGCTGGAGCACAGACCTGCCCCTCTGGGCTACTAACCAGCATGCCATACACAACCTGAGGAAAACAAACCACCTCCCGTCCACCACTGCCACTGGTAGACCTCAGGGCTGCCACACCTGAGCACTAACAGCCACCTATACGGGCTGGCGCGAAGTCTGCTACACACCTACAAGGAACTTGTCTAACCTACTACACCAGACCATAGACTCATGGCAACTGAAGAGACAGGCGCCTCCAATCAATCAAAACACACTCACCCGACTCATCCTCAACCACTCAACATTCATAGCAACACTCACACCAGAGGCAACTGGTGGAGAACCAGTCAACCATACCACCATACTTCCTCGATGTGTTGGCCAGACACCTCGAGCCCTCATAGCTACTAAAAACCACCTGGTAACCCCACTACCAAGATGTTCTGTTGCCAAGCTCCCAGAACCACCCAGCAGAAAATGCAGGAATGACCCCAGAAACAACACTTAAAGTAAAAACAATAATAATGAATCACTCACCATCATGGCTCAGCACAAAACACTATTCTGACTCCTCTGAGCCACACAAGTCACTACCCTGACTCCTCTGAGCCACGCAATTTACCATCATGACTCCGCAAAGCCACACAAACGCAAAGCCACACAAATTACTATCATGACTCCGCAGAGCCACACCAATCACTATCAAGACTCCTCTGAGCCGCTTGACCAAACTACTACTAGTCACACAATTCACTACCATGACTCCGCAGAGCCGCTTGACCAGACTACCACTAGTCATCCAATTCACTACCATGACTCCGCAGAGCCGCTTGACCAGACTACCACTAGTCATACAAATTACTATCATGACTCCGCAGAGCCGCTTGACCAGACTACCACTAGTCACACAATTACTATCATGACTCCGCAGAGCCGCTTGACCAGACTACCACTAGTCACACAATTCACTACCATGACTCCTCAGAGCCTCTTGACTAGCCACAACCAGTCAGTGCACGCACACGTCACACTGGTTACATGCACCCCATGCAACCTCACACAGTCGTGTAACTTAATCACTCAGACAATCAAGTGACAACATCTTGGTTACAACCGGAAGTAACTTGAGGGGTGTGGGCAGGGCCCTACCCACACTCCAAATCCAATCACGTGCTTAATAAATCAGATAGCAATATAACATTTCAATAATGACATGCCTCTGAAACAACTGTAGAGCCACCATCTAAAAGTCCATGCTGCCCTTTCATGTACAACTTTACAGGCTGCAAATCCTCAAGATGGTTAAAAGCTAAAACAAGTCAGGAAGCATAAAATGAATATCACCAAAAAATGGAATCACATCATGCTGCACACAACTCCATTCATCCTGTGTATAAACAACATCACTGTAAATATAACCCTGTAATAAAACTTCTTGTAGAATTCTAAAAGTCTCTGTTGCCGCATTGCAACATAACCTTCCTGCAACTTCCAAAAGGTTATACTAATGGCTTTTAAAACAAGAGGTTAGCACTCCATCACTGCCTTGCCTTCTATCTTTCATCCATCCATCCATCCATGCTGTTTCACCATGCATTTATGTACAAATTTATGTACCCATTAATCTTTGTTGTTTCAAATCTAGTACACAGACTGAACATATTTGCAAAATGCATAATGCCAAGATAAACAGCAGGCTAATGTGAACAACCCATGTCCATTTTTTTTTTTTATTTATTTATTTTTTTACAACGCAGCAGCTTTTACTCTTTCCCAAACAAAATACACAACGATTGCATTGAATTCTCTATCCCATCGCAGCAATGCTTACTATATTCTGCAGCTCCGTACTTGACTCACATGAAACATTATGTGATTACACTCTACGAAGCAATGAATAAACGCACATCTCATGCGCGCCATACCAATGAAGCTGGCACTGAGACACGAATCACACGCTGACGAAAAACAGCACTATGAAAACTTCAAACGCTGCGTGTGAGATAAAAACTTTTCCTCTTCTTCTTTCTTCTTCATGGACACATCCATCACAATACCGAAACCTGAGCAATGTAAACAAAGGATGTTCTGAAGTCGGAACTGAAAACGGCTCCCCTGTACAAGTCATAACGTTCACCACGCTGCTGGGTGCATTCCTCTGATGGCGCTTCCCTTGAAACGCTCTGGATGGACGTTCTCCTCATCCGCCATACCTCACAGCAGTCCAATGACATCATCAGTGCCACTACGAGCTCAGGAGCACACGGACCTCTCAGGCCAACTGTCACTACAGCTAGCTGAGGTCATTGCCCAAACCGGCGCTGCACAACACCCATTGTGAAGCACTCCCAATGCTTCACTAGAAAATCATGATGACAGAATTCCTTCTATCAGCTGGAGTAGTGTAACATGTCAGGCTGACTCTGTAGCTCAGGCGACCCCTGGGACTTCACAGATATGGCGAGCCAACAACTCACACTAGATCAGTCTTTGGGCACATCGAGCACCTCGCAGCACATAATGAATGCATAGGCGAGCTGCTTCACAGAACTGTCTCTCTGAATTCTCGCTGGGTGCCACTGTTTGTTGCCCCTGCGTGCCTCAGCAGGCAGCCTTCTATACCCCGCAGAGGGTGTTTCGCCTTGCTCCTCCCAGTGCACCAACATTCCTCAGCCCTGGGTGCCTGTCCTTGCGCCTACTAAGGCACTGTCACTTTCTCAGCCCTGGGTGCCTGTCCTTGCGCCTACTAAGGCACTGTCACTTTCTCAGCCCTGGGTGGTGGGACTCTTCCTGGACCACGGGGGCAGTGGGTTCCCTCTCCTTGTACAGTCTCTCACTTGAGCTTCCCTCCTGCTCTGCACCCCCCGCAGCAGTATCTCCTTTCTCCTTATCCTGGACCACACACACAGGTACCTGTTGCCTTGTAGCCTTTGTAGCCTTCAGGGTCCATCCAACCAGTCCTGTTGGAGACCAGTCCTCGTCGCCAATTGTTATGACCCGGTCTGGGTCATAGTGATATAAACAGGATACAGTTGCAGGTATGCTTAATGGTTGCTTTATTCAGGTTCTTCAGTTACAGGTACAAATCAGGTCTCATCAAGTCCATAAGGAGATAGGAGGAAATCATGATAGAAACCCACTGGCTCCCACCACCCAGGCTTCCTTAGATCAACTGCCTGGGTTAGAACCCATTCATACACAAACACTCCAAGATACCTCATACATTCCACAAATGACATCACCACATACATACAGCATTCAGAAGGTGAAACCATAAAAAGGAAGGCTGATCCTAACAGAGGGCTCCAGGGTTCCCATTTCTGTTTCTCCGGGTGGATCTCCAGTCGCCATCCATGTGCAGTTCAACCCACCTCCAGGCTTCTTTCGAGTCTGTGAAGTAGACCGTTGTTCCCTTATGGTAGATCTTCAGTTGTGCTGGAAACACTAGGCCGTATTTTACATGCAGGGAGCGCAATTGCTTTTTAAGTTGGTCAAACGATTGCCTTGCCTTTTGCACCTCTCTTGTGTAGTCTGGAAAGAATGCTATCTTCGAACAGTTGTGAGTTATCGTACCTTTTGTGTATGCCATTTGCAGCAGCGCGTCCCGATCTCTGCAATTCAGGAATTTGGCCACCACAGTGCGTGGCGGGGCACCGGGTATTGGTCAGGCAGTAGGCACTCGTGAGCCCTTTCTATCGAGAAAAATTTAGAGAACACCCTTGGGTCGAACAAGTCCGCCAGCCATTGTTCCAGGAACAACTCCATATTTGGACCTTCAGTTTTTTCTGGCAGTCCTAGAATCCTTACATTGTTTCGTCTTGTCCTGCCCTCCCCTTCAGCCACCCTTCCTTCCAGTACTTTTAGGCGGGTTGTGGCCCTGTTCAGCTGCAGTTCTAGGTTTCTCAGTCCGTCTTCCACTCTGGAGATGCACTGTTCAGCCTCCCCAGTGCGGGATGTTAGTTTCTGAAGATCATTGCGTAGAAGTGAGACATCTACACTAATGCCGTCCATTTTCTGCTCCATGGGGGCATGTGAATCGGCGATTGCAGCCATGATATCCTTCAAGGATATTGCGTCCCCCTTCCCTGCCGTAGTTTCCAGATGGCTTTGTTCTGCCAGCATGTTTGCCGCGGGTGTGGTGAATTGATCAATTCTGCTTTGCGTTCCTGGCTTTTTAGCTCTGTCTTTGCCCATATCAGAACCTTGTGATGATGGCCAGTGGGTTCTTGTTCATCTAGTGTCTGGACGTGTTGAATAAATGCTTATTTTTCTGTCACTTTTCACCGTAGGTTGTCAGTTTGTTATTGCTTATGGGGATTACCCTCCGGATGTTTTCACATGCCTGCAGCCCCTGGTCGGGCTCAGCTGGACCGATGGGGCCCCTACTACTGCCTCTGCAGGGAGTTTGTGACTTTTGGCTTGGTGCGCTCTTGTGTACAGGGTTTCCCCTCGGGGTGAAGCAGTTAGGTTGATCGCTGCACTTTCTTGCCGCTGGGTGCTGACGGGGCTCGTGCCGAACTGAGGTATTCTTGTGTTTGTCCTCTGTGGTAGAGTTTGTTACATGCCTTCAGTTATGGGGTATGCTTGGCGTGCCTTATGAGGCTTATCAACTTTGGTCTTTTGTGCGTTGGGTGAACGCAGTCTGTGGATAGGTTACTTTCCTTGATCTGAGGTGAGACCCCGTCTCTGTGTGGCCCGGACTGTCTGGTTCACGGAGTCCGGTTGTTCTCGTTGGTTCGGGCCTCACTTTGTTGCCCCAGAGTGACAGCTTCCGCCCCCCCCCCCCAGCGCAGCGATGGCTTGTATTCCAGATCCCAGGGTGCCCACACCGGCTGTTGTTTGTTTCCAGTAGGCTCCCTGGCTCCCCTGTTTATTTTAGCAAGCTTACAGCGGGGCTCGCGCGGGGGTTGTTTCTTTACTTGTTTCTGTTCCTTCATTACAGTGCGCACTCACCAGCCTTGTGTTTTCGCCTCACATTCTGGGTTTGGTGGTTCTGGCTGTGTTTGGCCTCCTGCAGCAGTGTATTGCGCAGCTGAATCTTATGGCCGGTACATGCGTATCAGGCGTAGGCGCCCCTCCTTCTATGGCGTGGCACGGCCCAGCACCGCTCTCATGTGTAGTTCAGCTGGGGAGTTTATCTTGGACCCTGCTACCAACACAGTGGGCCCGCCTCCGCCTACCGCCCGACACCCGGGAGGGGGGACCACCGTCCACAGCCGCAGAGCTGGGCACAGTGTTAATGGGTTGATGCTACGGTCCCCCTCCCCAGCAGCACCGAGTGGCGCAGGCCAGCTCTAGGTCAGCCCTCCGTGCAATGCCTCACCTGCGCACACTCTTCGCAGGCAGTTGTTGTTTGGTGTCTCTCCCGCACAGCCAGTCTTCTGGGATGCACCCGGGGGTCCCAGCCGTTTCCCGATCGGGTTTTTCCTCGCACCGGTGGGCTTACCACTGCGCCGCGTAGCACGCCGCCATCTTAGATTTCCTTCCTCCGATATGCGGCGGGAACTTCAGTGGTCATCTGCAGCTTTGTTCTCTCACTATACACAGCGATATTTCACTAGTGTATGTGGCAGCAGTTCTTCTCCCGATAGATCTATTTTTTGTCTCGATCCGTTATGGATGACAGGCTTTTTCTGCTGGATTTGTGCGGCGGCCGCAGGAGCTCCGAGGCTCACGTCTGCATTGCTCTGTTGCTGGCCACACCCCCCGACTTGTAACATGTTGCAGAAAAATTGCAAAATTGGAAAGCACTAGGGGAATGAAAGTCTCCCAGTACTGATTTAAGGGCATGTCAGTTTCCCCATAAGAAAGTGAGCGAAAAGCCCAGTGGAGTGCAGCAGAAGGCTGTGCTTCACTGGCAAAGTCAGACTATGGTTTTTAAACAGCAGCAAAACGTTGGGGGGGTACAGAACTGGAGGGAAAACTTCAAATAAATGGTAGGGGGGTACAGAACTGGAGGGAAAACTTCACATAAATGGTAAACTTTCCTAACAGTGCACAAGGGCGTGCTTGAGAGAAGTTGGGAAAATTCGAGTAGCAAAAGAGAGATTGCAGAGATCAGCCAAGGCTAGAGCGAGAGAGTCAATGTTGTCCTTTATAGTTTTGGAGGAGCTTGGGTCCACCTGTTTGGATGAGGCCTTCATAGAACGGACTTGTCTGGCGACCTCGTCAGGTGTGATGGGAGTGGGAGTGAGAGAAGAGAGAAGGGGTGGAGGGGTGGAGGGGCCAACAGAGGCTCCAGGGGTGTTTGTGTATGATGTGGTGTGGTGGTGAGAGAGGAAAGGATGTCATGGATTTTTGCGGTGTAGCGAGAAGCCATGGCCGAGCAGAGGCCCTGGGTTGGTGTGACAGAAGAGGAGGCTGCTGCAGGATTGAAAAGTCTGGCTGTGTTGTTTGATGCCGCACAGGTGCAGGCTTGAATAAAGACTCTTTTCTTGGTGTGGATGCAGAGTCGACATTGCCTTTGAAGGAGGCAGCAGGCCAGTTTGTCATAGGGTATGCATGATGCATTCCATTTCTGCTCAGCTGCTCTACAGTTGAGTTTGAGGGCAGCCAGATCAGAGTCGTACCAAGAATTGCACTTTTTGGTAGGCTTCAGTCGGACCCTCATGACAGGGGCAAGAGTGTCAAGGGTGTTGGAGAAATTGAAGTTGGCGAGGGCTGTGTCAGGGTGGGAATCCGCCACAGTAGTAGGAGGAGGCAAAGGCAGACACTGTCACTCTTTTCATGGGTCTGATGATTTTGAATCTGGGTGGCCGTGCCGGGTGTGCCGATGCAAGAGGAGAGGTGAGCTTCAAGTGTGAAGAGAGTGATTTGTCCAAGAGAGAGAGGTAGTGAGAGGGATAGAGAGAGAGATGTTGATAGAGATGAGAGCATCCAAAGTGTGGCCCGCTGTGTGCGTGAACCCAGAAGGTAAGATAGAGAGGGAGAGGGAATCGCATAGGTTGCAGAAAGGTCCTGAGGAGTCCGGAGAGTCGAGGTGGATGCTGAGGTCACCCAGCAGGAGGAGTTCAGAGGAGGAGGAGAGTAGAGAGGAGGTTAGATCAGCCCAATCTGAGAGGAAGAGAGTGGATTGTCCTGGTGGCTGATAGGTGGCCACAAGGAGAGAAGATTTAGGAGAGAGTAGGCCTGAGTGGGGATGATGGACACAGGTATCCATTCTGGGAAGATCAATGCCACTCCCCCTCCTGACTCCTTGGGCCTGGGGACAGAGAGGATCTTGTATCCTTCGGGGAGGAGTGTGTCAAAGCTTGTGACAGAGCTGTTCTTGAACCATGTTTCTGTGATGGTGAGCACATCAAGATCCATGAGTTCAAGGAGATTGCAGATGTCGGCCGAGTGTTTGACGGCAGAGCGAGAGTTCAGCGTGGCAATATGGAGCAGCTTGCCATCTTTGAGGGTCTTCTGAGGGGGGCGCAGGGGACTGTGGTCAACCCTCATGGTGGCAGGAGAGCCATGGGTGCAGGCAGAGAACAGAGACACCATGGGGCATTATCAAAGTTGGAGGCAGAGAAGAAGAGATTATTTGAGACTGAGGCAGCCAATGTACTCACTTGATGGCGTGGGTCAGGAGGAAACAGGTGGAATGTTGGGCCGAATTTGTTTTTGAAAGCATGTTGACTGAATGGTGCTAGGAAGGTGGGCCTCGAGCATGGCCAGGCATGGGCCTTAGAAAGTGGGCCTTTGATGGGTGGGCCAGCTAAAGCCTGTCGGTCCACAATAGGACAGTGTTGTTTTGCCAAAAGCCAATCAGCGTTCAGATGGCAGATGAAGTCCTCAGGGAGACTCTTACTGCTCAAGGAGGGCGGCGGCCATCTTGGAATTGCCACGAGGCAGGCAAAGAAAAAGGCCTAGTGACGCAGATCTCCCCTCAGGCAGTGTGCTCGCTGCGCCAGAGTGATGGTGGGCAACGAGGCAGGGAAAGCATGAAGCGCGTTGAAGCATAGCGTGATAAATAAAATAATTTAGTTCTTTTTTTTTTTTTCAAATTTGAAAATAAGCTTTTTCTTCTTCATTCCAGCAATCCTCCTACCTCATGTGCGGAGTGGTAGTTGGAGCAGATGCACTGGGGCATCAAGGACGACCATCAGGAGTGTAGTCAGATCTGCAGGAAGGGAGTGGACATGCACTGGCTCCAGTGAGGAAGGAAATAGGGTTTTTAAAACAAATCTCTCCAATTCATCAAATAACACAACAAAGAGAATGAAAAGAAACGAATACACAACAGTAAAACTATACAATTACATAACCTTAAAAAGACCATCCTTCTATTAATACACATTCATATCAAAAGACAAAACATCCAGAATAAAATATCTTAAGACTCAATATGAAGGGACAGGACTAAAAGACGATTTAAAATTAACCACACTCTCAATATCCAGTGGGGCACCCAACTTCAAGGAATTAAAAAATCCTGCCACAGCGATCCCTACTGAAGCTAAATTGGCACATAAACAATTTTTCCAATAACCCACTGTGTCTGCCCAGTTTATTTCATAGAGCGATTCTTTTTAAATACAACATTCTTTGCACATTGTGGGTGGGACACTCCAGGAATAGGTGCCTTGTAGTTTCAATTACCCGTTTATCATTACAAAATTGGCACATGGATTCCCCACTGCAGATTTGTTTCCTTTTTGACAATACCTCTCTTGTCGGCAGCAAGTTCCATCTAAATCGTAAGAGGGTTGATCTAAAGAAACGATTCGGAACAAGAGCAAGGAGGGGGCCACAGTGCCTCTATTTTTGTGTCTGTGTGCAAGATGGAACAGCAACGGATAATTTTGAACTGTTTGTGCTGCACCAGTCTCCATTATACAGGGCAATTTTCATATGGTGAGGGTTCGCTATCAGGTCACTACAAACTCGATAGACATCCTTCAATATAATAATGCACTGCTCTCTAAACCTTTCCAGAAAACAAGAGTGGCAGCCTGAACCTGTTTAAATTCTTTAAATATAATTTTAACGCTATATAAGGAATCACCAGGTGAAGTAATTAATTTGCGAAAAAGGGACAGTAGTCTCCACTGGACACGCACCTTTAGCGATCGGAGAAGGAGCTTGAAGCGCATAGCTGCAAGCGGGACTGCATTGGACACACTCCGAACCCGTCTCCACAGCATGGCCTCCACTCTGTCCAACTGGCCTTAAGCAATAGTTCCGTCCCATAGGTCAATTTAGGTATTACCTTGCCTTTGTAAAATGTTGATGGCCGGTATTTTTTTGATATTTCTCCTCTGAAAGATAGTGAGCTAAAGAATCTGGGTAAGGCTCTCGCAACCAGGACTAATGTCTGGCAGAGAGACTCCCAGGACCTGCTTGTTAATTTGCATAATTTAAGTCGCTTTGGGTCTCTCCCTAAGTTACTTGGGGAATCCAGACGTAGACCCCTTGCTCACTATTCTTAGAGAGGCACAGCTCCTCCCTACTGATGAGGTCCAACCAGACCGAAACACTTGTCTGGGGTTGTTGTTGGTACTCTTGTTCAGAGGAGAATTGCCTAGCATTTCAGTGCTGGACAGCCCCAGGTCAGGACAAAGACTGATATGCTTTGGATATTTCTCCACTGTGAAAGATAGTGAGCTAAAGAATCTGGGTAAGACTCTCGTAACCAGGACTAATGTCTGGCAGGGAGACTCCCAGGACCATGGGGTTGTTAATTCTTATGTGTGTGTGTAGTGTTTCTTGACGCCGTACTCGTGCAACACTCCGTCATCAGAATGTCCCCACCCAAATAAGTGAGGCAGACACAGAGCTGCTGGCAGCACATGTTCTTTATTCTCTCCCTTGTGCAAACTGCCAGAAACATGTACTGCCTCTTTGCTGTCCAGGCGTTCCAGGCGTTCCTGGACAGTGAAAGAGGACTACGTCCATTAACCACTAGAATGCTGCATCTGACCCCTCACATAAAACAATACATATTTCAATTACTCCATTTCTTCGATCCATCTTTTGGGTCGACGCACAACCCTCTTAGATGGACTTCGGCCGAATGGCCGCTCACTAACCCCGCTATCACTACTGTCTGCAGTGTCCACATCCATGTAATCAGAGCAGCTGTCGGATGGATCACCGTCATCAAAATCTTCTCCATATGAGCCCGCATCAGCGATGACGTGTCCAAACTTCTAAAAGAAAGAGGAGTTTTGAGTGATCGAATGGGCTTCATTTTCCGCTGACGCCATGGAGTCCTTACGTCCATTACTCATAGCGGGTTGGGATGGAGAGCAGGCTCATCTTTCTGGGACTGCTTTTGCTGTACAAGAACCGGCTCCCACATCAATATGATGCTCTCTAGCTTTCTGCCTTGCGTCAGCATACGTCTTCTTCTTCCACCAGACGCTTGAGGTAGACATGTTCGAATCTTGCGATTGAACATGAGTTCTGAGAGATATATCCCCATGGTGCTACAAGGGGTGTTCAGTGGAGCACATATGGCTTGCATAAATTATCCATTGGTAATAGTGCATACTTATAAGGTGCACTTGATGTTGGCCATGAAGCGTTCTACAGTGTTATTGGCCTGTGGCCAAAGCGGGGTGATCTTTCTATGCTGCAACCCAAGGTGTTCGGCAAACTCCTTTCCACTGAAATGAGGACCATTGTCAGATTTTACAATGCTGGAGACACCATAGTCCCCAAACCTCTTATCCAATGTGGGGATGATGGCGTGCACACTTGTAGATGATACCAAGTGCACTTCTGGATATCGTGACATCTCGTTGACTGCTGCTAGTACATATACCTGCCATTTGTTAGGGGCCCAAACAAGTCAACAGCCACCTCAATCCACACGTTTAGCAGCATGGGAGTCATTTGCAGGGGTTTTGGGAAAGTGTGTGGTCCCACGGCCTTACAAACCATGAAACTGCCAACACTGTCTGCATTTTGGCATCCATTTTTGGAAACCACACTTTGGTTCCCATTTGTTGTTTTGTGGACACAATATCCCTGTGGCCTGCATGTGCCAGGTCAATTATCCGATCATGTAACGAGAGCAGAATCCCAATTCTGTTCTCCATTTGTATGTAACTGCGCGATGATACTGACAACACGTCAGTTGGGGTAGTTGATAAGGGTCCCACAGGTAAATAGAAGTTTGAATTGCGCCTGCTATATTGGTGGCTGGGGTGACAGCGATGTTGACAAAATGTTGCAATTTAGCATGAATCCAGTTTAGCTAGTTGGTTTAAGATATGTAATATTTTTAGTGTTGTTTGTGTTTTAGGTTATATATTTTTGAATTGCATGTGCCGAACAAGATGAATGTCAAAACTGCTGATGCAATATAGGTGTGTCATGCCACATAGTGCCTAACAATCAGGCAGCAAGGAGCTTTACATGTGCATGTGAGGTAGATTTGCAATGGGAAAATCGGTGTGAGAGGATACAGTAGTCTTGAACATACATGTATAAATACACATACATGGGAGGTCTCTAGGGAAATAGGGTTTGGGAAGTATGAATATACAGATCTGTTTTGTCGCAGAGTTCTCTGATAAATTAGGAATTATGCTGGCTTTAAACCTGGGTTGGGCAATTTAACTCTGTGTGACTGAGAAACTAGTTTTGCAAGGTTGGTGGAAAAACAGCAGCAGTTGCGATGAATGTCAGATGGTCAGTTTCGGGAAGGCCTGGTGCATTGTGAAGGGGAGATGTAATCTCTTCAAATTTATGGGAGTCTGTTATTGAATGACAGAGGGATTCCGGCCACCTGGTAGGGCTGGACTTTAGGGTCGGACAATTAAACCTGATGCAGGTTGCTTGCGGGGAAAGGAGCACCGATAGATCACGGATTTTCGACTTGAGTTGTCAAGGTGTGGGTTGGGGCCACGTGGGCTGGAATGTAAGTTGCATAGTTTCGAATGAAGTGTGGACACCAACACGTTTGGCCGATAAACACAGCAACAATAGATCAAAAGGAAATGTGCTTGTTCCCTTCCTCTTCACGTCAATGGAATTTCCATAGACCAGCCGTGTGTGTCCCAAGGGTAAAACGTTATTACATCGACAGTCTTTTTTTTCGTGTTTTTTTTGATGAAAATCTTCGGTCGATAGACTCATTGAAAAATATGGGGGCCGGGTGGGTAAGGCCATATAACGGGTAGGGGAGTGTGGGTATAAGGACTACAACATAGGAAGAGGGCTTCAGAGGGGAACACACCAAATATTAAAAATAAAATGTTGATGAGTTTTTTTCAGCTGAAAACCTTTGGCAAAATCTCTGCAAAAAAAGCCTGGCGATCTAAGAACATAGCACCGTCACAAGTAGGGGAAAGGATTCCAACCAGATGGAACAGTGATAATTGAAATAGTTTGTATTAAGATGTATAAACTGTAACTAGGAGATGGGGCTATGACCAAATATGGAAAGGCACCAGAGAGTGGTGTAGTGTAAATATGAAACATGCAATTATAAGTTAAAGAGGATGGTGCTTCAAAATTCTTTTTTTTTTTTAAACGGTTTTTATTATTTTTTAAACCAAACAAACAATACAAACCAAACTAGCAGCGTTATTTGCAACAATACACATGAACATCAATAAATGAACACCACTGAACCCCCAATCCCTCCCCCCTTAAGAGCTTGTATATCTTCCTCATTCCGCATCTGCTGCGTGTGTCAGGGTATCGCTTTCTTCTGAGACTGCAGAATCCGTTATTGTGCCAAACTTTCCTGTTATTAACACTCTCCATGCCAGCAAGGTACTCACTTCTTCTTCCCCACACTTGCTACATGCCTCCTGCCATACCACCGTTTCAGCCTCCGCCCATTTTTGCAAATCCCGCCACCATACCTCGGCCAGTGGCTTATGGCACTGCTTCCAGCTCATGGCAATCCTTCGTTTTGCAAGCACATATGCCAAGTCCTTCAGTTTCCCAACATGTTTAAGCTTCCGTGACCTGGGAAACCCTCCCAGCAGGCAGGCCCAGGCCGTTTCTATATTGAGCGTGATCCCTTTGTCCGCTAGTTTTTGTGCCACCTCCCCCCAAAAACTCTCAATCACTGGGTAAGACCAAAACATGTGTGTCATATCAGCATCTTCCTTATCGCATTTTGGGCACGCTTGTCGTTCCGCATTTGCAAACTTAGATATTCTCATCGGGGTCATATAGGCTCTGTGCGTTATGTACAACTGTATTTGTTGTAATCTGGCATTTCTGGACACCTTCTTGTGGTATCCCATAGCACTCTCCCACATCCCATCAGTCATCTGTGCTCCCACCTCTGCTTCCCAATCCAGCCTCAAATGCGTCAAATCCTTCCCCACCCAGGTCATCACCATCTCATACAGTCTAGAGATCTCGTGCCCTCCCTCTGACATGTCATATATTGTCCCCATGGTGATGTCTGGCTCCTCCGCCAATGCAGTCTCAGGCCAGGTTTTACGAATTATCTGCACTAGCCTCAGATACGTGACATATTGGCCTCCATGCAAGCCTACCTCATCCCCTAATTCTTCAAAATCCTTAATGACCCCCTCTTGCCAGACATCTCCCAATGTAACCAGCCCGACCGACTCCCAGTAGGTCCTGATTATCATTCTCAGTTGTGTATCTTCCCCTGCCAAGGCCACCAGCGGCACCTGCGGGGAACACGGGTACGGGTTTTCCATCAGTCGGCATACTCTACGCCACATCTTCCACCCAAGCATCATCATACCCGGGCGCTCCTTCATTTCAAGTCTAGGCAACCAAATAATTTCCTTTAGGTAAAACGGAGTAGAGTCCTGTCCAAACAGCCTAAACTATGGAGTCACCTCATCAGAGAGCCACTTGGCCACATATTGCAACTGGCCAGCTACATAATAGGCCTCAAAATTTGGCAGCTTAATACCCCCTCTTTCATAGAAGTTCTGCAACTTCCATGGCGCCACTCTATTCCAATTGCCATGCCATAGGAAGTCTCTGCACATACTATTCAGCTTGGCAAAAAACTTTTTAGGTATCATGTTCGGAATATTGCTGAAAAAATGTAAGAGCCTGGGCAAGACCACCATTTTGAGCATCACGCCCCGTCATATCATCGCCAGTGGCAACTTCTCCCAAAACTTCATACTTATACGGATTTTTCCGACAGTCATCTCAGTATTATGCAAATGTTCCTCCTCTACCGTGTGATACACATCTATTCCGAGGTAGTGGAAGGAGCCAACCGCCCACAGTACTGACAACACTGGCAACCGCTCCAGAGGGGTTCCTCTGTAGCTACCCAATGGGAACATGCTCGATTTGTGGGGGTTCACCGCTATGCCGGACAGCTCTGCATACCTTTCCATTACCTTTAGAATATATTGAAGATTTTCCTCCGGATATTTCAGATATAGTAGCAAATCGTCAGCATATAAGGATATTGGGTGTTTCTCTCCCCCCACTTCAACACCTATCATGTCATATTGTTGTCTAAGGTACACTGCTAGGGGCTCCAGGGTCAGAATATATGACATCAGGGACCAGTGGCCCCCTTGTCTGGTGCCTCTGCTAAATTGCCATCTCTCGGATATCACCGATCCTGTGCGGACGCTAGCCTGCGGTTCGCTGTACAGCAATTTCGCCCACCTAACATAGCCCGGCCCCATCCCGTATTCCCTCAGGGCCTCCAGCAACCATGGCCACCTCACTGAATCGAAAGCTTTGACTGCATCTAAGGACACAACCGCCATTTCACCCTCGCTCCTGTTCCCCTCTTCAATCACCCGGTGGAGTCGTCTATGGTTGTGGGTTATATTTCTGTTGGGGACATAACCTGTCTGGTCCGGGTGTATCAGTTTACTAATAACTCTACGCAGCCTATTGGTCAGGACTGCCGTCAATATCTTGCCGTCCTGGTTCAACATTGACAAAGGCCTATAGGAGCCGCAGCTGTGCCCCGGCTTGTTGGGCTTAGGAAGCGGTATAATTATCGCTTCTCTAAGCGATTCCGGCAGCCGGCCCACCTCAAAAGACTCATTGAGCATTTCTAGCATGGGGGGGGGGGAGTACCTCCTCTCTATATGCTTTATAAAACTCGCTAGGGAGTCCGTCCGCACCCGGGGTCTTACAGGTGGTAGCGGAAGGAGCCAACCGCCCACGGTACCGACAACACTGGCAACCGCTCCAGAGGGGTTCCTCTGTAGCTACCCAATGGGAACATGCTCGATTTGTGGGGGTTCACCGCTATGCCGGCCAGTTCTGCATACCTTTCCATTACCTCTAGAATATATTGAAGATTTTCCTCCGGATATTTCAGATATAGTAGCAAATCGTCAGCATATAAGGATATTGGGTGTTTCTCTCCCCCCACTTCAATACCTATCATGTCATATTATTGTCTAAGGTACACTGCAAGGGGCTCCAGGGCCAGAATATATAACATCAGGGACCAGGGGCACCCTTGTCTGGTGCCTCTGCTAAGTTGCCGTCTCTCGGATATCACCGATCCTGTGCGTACCCTAGCCAGCGGTTCGCTGTACAGCAATTTCGCCCACCTAACATAGCCCGGCCCCAAAACGTATTCCCTCAGGGCCTCCAGCAACCATGGCCACCTCACTGAATCGAAAGCTTTGACTTCATCTAAGGACACAACCGCCATTTCACCCTCGCTCCTGTTCCCCTCTTCAATCACCCGGTGGAGTCGTCTATGGTTGTGGGTTATATTTCTGTTGGGGACATAACCTGTCTGGTCCGGGTGTATCAGTTTACTAATAACTCTACGCAGCCTATTGGCCAGGACCGCCGTCAATATCTTGCCGTCCTGGTTCAACATTGACAAAGGCCTATAAGAGCCGCAGCTGTGCCCCGGCTTGTTGGGCTTAGGAAGCGGTATAATTATCGCTTCACTAAGCGATTCCGGCAGCCGGCCCACCTCAAAAAACTCATTGAGCATTTCTAGCATGGGGGGGGGGGAGTACCTCCTCTCTATATGCTTTATAAAACTCGCTAGGGAGTCCGTCCGCACCCGGGGTCTTACAGGTGGGCAACTGCTTCACCACTTCGTCCAATTCCTCTAGAGTAATCGGTGCATCCAGCTCCTCCCTTTCTTCGGCACTAATCTTAGGTAATTCCATGTCTCTTAGAGTTTCTCTTATCTCTTCTCGATTGCTCCCCCCTTTGTCCTCATATAATGCCCTGTAGTAGTCTGAGAATGCCTCATTGACTCCCTCTTGGGTGTCCGCCACCTCCCCATCCTCTCTGGTTATCGTCCTAATCGGGGGCCTAGGGGTTTCGCTCTTATATAACCATGCCAAAAGACGGCCGGTTTTATCCCCACCTGCATTTTGTCTCTCAACATACTTCTTATAGTTAAGGTTGCAGAGGCTTTCCCAAAGCTCTGCACACTGCTGCTGCAGTTTGAGTACAAGTTCCGCATCCCCTCCTGCCCTATTAATTTCCCGTTCCAGTTCACCTTCCGCTTCCCCCAACTCCATTAGGACCCCACCCTGTAGGCCCTTTGATTTAGCAATAGCAGCACCCCGCAATACCACCTTAAAGGCTTCCCAGAGCGTGCCCGCTGAGTCCACACTGCCAGTGTTTTCTTCGAAATAATGTGTGATCTCATCCCTGATATCTTCTCTGAAGACAGGGTCCCTGAGCGCCTCAGCCCGGAGGCGCCACGTCGGTATCTGCGCTCTGGGGCGGCAGTACTGCCAGCCCAGAACCAGAGGAGAGTGGTCCGACAGGACCCTCGCTTTGTAGTCTATTTGGGTGGTCTCTATCACCACATCTGGCGTGGCAAAAAAATTATCAAGTCTCGTATGCAGTTGTTGCGGGGCTGAGTAATGCGAGTACTGTGTTTCATTAGGATGTTTCAGCCTCCAAACATCTGCCAGCCCGAAGTCGTCTAGCAGTGTCTGAAATGCCCTGGCCGCTGGGGTGGGCCTATCAATCTTGTCATCGGATCTGTCTGCCTTGGGGTTGAGCACGCAGTTAAAATCCCCTCCCCAAATAACCGCTCCCCCCATACACGCACCCAGATTGGTACACAGAGTCTCAAAATATGCCGCCGTATTCTGATTGGGGGCATACGTATTTATAATGCACACCTCCCTATTCTCCACCAGTGCCTTCAATATGACCAACCTCCCCTCCGTATCCACCACCTCTTGTGTAAGTTGGAGCGGAACGTGCGGTGCCACCCAAACCAACACTCCCCTAGCGTAGGCAGAATACGGAGAGCCTACTACAGTACCTCTCCACTTCTTCCTCACAAGTTCCAACTTTTGCTGGGTCAGATGCGTCTCCTGCAACAGTGCAATATCAATCTTCTGTCTTTTCAAATACATCATGACCTTGTTCCTCTTTAAGTAACTATTGAGTCCCCTGACATTCCATGTTACAATCTTAAGGTCCCCCATAGCTCATGAGTGTCCTCCCCCTTCCGTGTGGCGAATCCCACTTGCCCACGCGATACAGATACAGCCTTCTAACTTTTACTTGTAGCTTCTTGTCCAAACTCAAACTCCCCTTAACTATATACACCACAAATTTCCCGCTTCCCTCCCCACCCTCCACCCATCCCTTCCCCAACACCACACACCCCAACTGCTGCCCAGCTCCATCCTCGGAACTCACGCACCCCCACATCTAGCCTTGCAAGCACCAAACAATGCCCAGAGCTCAGTAGGGTGAAGTCGCCCTAATGGCCACTTAACTAAAGTTACTAAGTGGGGTAAAGAGATCCGCTCTGCAAGGCTCCCTTAAATACAATAATAGTAACAGTGCTCATAACATCTTGTGCAACAGTCTGACCTTCTCTCCCGAAGGCCGCGCAAATGACTATAATCAAGTCCCATGGATCTATACTGCGCCATCTTGTGGCACCCTCCTCGTGCACTACTTATCTCCCCCATCTCCTCTTCCCGTCCGAACGTCAGGCTCCTGGGGACATCCCTGCGCGTCGAGCCATCCCATGGCATCCTCCGGAGTCTCAAAAAACAAAGTACTTCAAAATTCTTCATAGGTACCACTATACACAAATTCGATTACATCAAATGTTCCCTGACCATTCCCCTTGCTCCCCCAGATGCAGGTCGAATGATGCCACCTATATTCACATGGTCTGGGCCTGCTCCTCCCTTACCCAATTTTGGTCAGATGTATGCTCCACAATCTCATCTGTCCTAGACCATGAGTTTGCCGCTTCCCCTCTGAAATGCCTCTTTTATGACTTTCCCGGTCTCCACAGTGACTCCCGTAGGCTTGCTGGCCTGTGTATGCTGCTTACAGTGCAATATATCTTACTGTGTTGGCTCCGCCCCTGAGCACCTACACATGCACAGTGGCTGGCTGCCGTCACCTGGGCCTCGGACACGGAGGAAGCATGGGCAACCCAATTGCCGCTATTGACCAGACCTACAAATGTGTGGCCCCTATTCCGTTTCTACCTTACATCCATTTCCACTGAATCTAATGACTCCTTCTCTACACAGTCCTCCCTCCTGCAATGACTCAAATTGAAGGTTTGCTCAGTTTGTCATGCCATGTATGCTCATCGACTTGCTGTGATTATGATACCCTGCTGGTCCCGTGTAGCGTTGTTGCGCACAGTCTGTATATGCTTTTACTGTGATCAATGTCTGTTGTCTGCTGCCTGCCCTCCGATTGCAATGTTAAGCATAATTAAGTTTAAAAAAAAAAAGAAACAAAAAAAGAGGATGGTGCTTAGATGAATGTATCCAATAAGAAGTGTGGTAACTGACTGAAGGCAATATGGTTAAATTGTATAGGTTTAACCAATCATGTGGGGGGTTGACTTTGTAGCAAAACCTCTGGGAGTGTTTTAACTGTTGAAAATAATGTGTGTTCTTTGTGTGGTTCAGGGAGACAGGTTAGTTTGACTCTTTGATGTCATCCAACCCCTCCTGGCCATTTGTACAATAAACCTGCTTTACGGACAAAGCGTGCACTTACTCTTCACGGGTGGGCCTGCTTTGGGTTACAGTGATCAAAGGCCCACTTCTACACATCGTTAATGAGAGCAAATGTTTGCATAATCTTCGGCTGGTCCTCAGCCAGCTCTGATTCACCACTTGCCTTGGTATGCCACCTTCCCAGGAAGGATAGCTCAGGGGCAACACGTTTGTCTTGGAAGCAAGACAAGGCAGCGCAACACAGGTTTGAATCCCGTTCCCATGCTTAGAAATCACTCCCTGGTAAGAAGAGCGTTATAAAATAACAATTATAATATCTTCTCTTTTACCAGTGACCAGAGTACATGCTTCCTTGTTTATTGCACTAATTCCTGTGTCATCAGAGCTGCGGGGAGCCCCGTGTTGATGAGGTAATTGATGTATTGATCGGATTTGGAGGCATATGCCTTCACCTCGGCCGGAAGTGGGAAATTAGAGAGAACGTTGTCTGGATTGTTCTCCTTCCCTGGCTTGTAGACGATATCGAAACAGTAGTCTTGCAGGAATAGATCCCACTCATCTATGTGAGGGGGCATCTTCACGTTGGGTTTGCCATAAATAGTGGTGAGGACCTGATGATCATCATTGAGAACCTTTTCCCATACAAGAACAGATGATAGTGTTCACAGGCCCACACAACAGCAAAATTTCCTTTTCAGGCTGTGAGTAAGCTCGTTCAGCGTTGAAAAGGCTTCTGCTGGCATAGGAGACATGGCGTTTGGGCAGTTGGATCCCTGTTTGTATCGTTCATAATGGCCACTAGTGCCCTGTCACCTCCGTTTCCAGTTTAGGGTTATAGAAAGCCATGCATGCAGCTGATGAAATGCAAGACTTTATCTCCTGGAATGCAGGCTCACACTCTTGAGACCAGAGGAATTTCTGCCTGTTAGGTAGAATCCTGTGCAGTTCCCCTAGGGAGCACTACAGAAGATTAAGACTACAGGTATATGCAAGAAATCCCCTTTGGTATCAGTCCGTGCCACAAAGATTTAGTTGGTAGCTGTGGCTAAGCAGTCAGACTTGTCTCAAGAGGGAGATGAGCAGTATTCAGGGTTTACACATTAGGACTACAATACTATGGAACAAGGAAACACTGACCAAAGCTTTGTATGAAAAAGAATATATATATTTATTTTACACACTTCTAGTTTAACTGATTAATCACAGTTAATAAAGCAAGTTAAAATCAGTCAAGAAAAGTATACACAACTCCCTATTTAAATTGTAGACAAGTTTGAGCAAGAGTGAAACTGAGCAAAACAGAACAGTGAAAACCAAGCAGAAATGGCACTCTAACAATTTCTCAAAAGGGAGGGAAATGACAAGTTATACAGGTTTAGACTCTTTAGCACACCAGCAACTCTTCCCAAGTAGATTGTGAACAAGTTAGGCAAGGCAGTACTTTAGCATATGCAATACTGAGGTGAAAACCGAGCAAAATGGCACTTCACAAGTTTAAAAAGAGGGAAGGAAAAGGTGGTTATAAGAGTTAGGTGCACCAACACATTTCTAGGTGAGAAGCAATCTAGAGAAGGCAGTTGTAACAGATACAGCCAGAGTCAATAAGCCTGGGCCAGTGTCAATGGTACAAGGCAAAGTGCCAAGTTGCAAAATGTTCTAGTAGCTGCAGTCAAGTCTTTGTTTAACGATTCGAAAAGGCGTTTGCAGAAGGTGAAAGACAATGTTCGATGATAAGGGCAGCCAACCCAGTAGGTAAGAAAAGGATTTAAAACACCTTTAGCAATCCCAAACGAAACGGGAGGCCTGGCGGAACAATGTACCTTTAAAGTAGAAGAGGCTCCTGCGGTGGCAGTAGTTCCTGGCAGTTCCTGCAGTTTGGGAGATCCAGCAGAGGAAGAGAGGCTCCCGTCGTGGAGGAAGGTTTGAGTTACTGCACTTCCAAGGGATGAAACCAGCCGCTGTGCTGCCAAACGAATAAAAGGTATGCTCCTTTAAATCGTGGTCCGGGTGGATGGGTGCCTGGCTATCCGGTCTCCGAGTGCAGGGCACTGGGGATTCGACTAAGGCAGGTCCTGGAAGGCGATTTGCGAACTTGCAGGTGAAGATCTTCTCGAGTCGTTGGAGAAAAGTGGTGAGGATCTGCAGCAGGGCTTCACTGGTGGTTCAGTCATTGCAGATGTCTTTGGCTTCTCTCCTCTTCGGTTTCTCAGTCCCAGTGGCAACGTCTTGTCCTCCAGTCCTCAGGACCCTGCTTTTATGCAGCAAGACCCCCATTCATACAGCCTAGCTGTCACTCACACAGTGGGGTGGCTCTCCTGGTGGGAGAACCCCCCAGCCTATAAGGGCAGAGTGCGACTTGGGTTGCGTAGGCAACCTTGTCCACAGTGCCTATCCCCCCTCCCACACATCCTGTCTACTCCAGACTCAGTGGTGCTGAGAGGAGGGCTTCTGTGCAGAAAGCCGCCAAAAGGACGAACAAAGGATCCCCGACCTGGGTTTGGATTATAGAGAAAGACACGAGAAAGAATATTATTAAAGTTCTGGCAATAAAAACCTACCGGAGTAAAGTTAATATTAAAATAAACCGGCGGTATGTTAGAGGCTGTCAGTAAAAGTGGTAGCCTCGAACAATGGGAAAATCCCATAGGGAAATATTCACGGTCAAATATTTACAGTAGTAACCACTGCCACCAGCCAGAAACATTTGAGAGAGGGATTGTACGGTACCCCCTCGAAAATGAACACTAGGGAAAAAACGATTAACCCTTCCCAGTACTTCCATATTAAGATGGGGTGTACTGGTTTAGTTCATAATTATTGACTAGTAAAGTCAATGGGGACTTTACATGCCCTGGGAGACAGTAGTCAGTCCCAGGGTATGGAGTCTGTTTGTGGGCTGCTACGACGCCCCTGTGGTATGGCACGGAGGGTGCTGTGTACCACACATGTTAAAAAGACGATTCCTATGAGGGTGAGAAAAACCCCATAGACCATAAGCACACAAGACAGCCTAAAACACACACTAGAAATCTGTCTAAGAGTGGGAAAAAAGGGTCTCACTCTTAACAGGAGAAAAAAATAAACCCTTCAAATCCAGCAAAGCTGCTGGGCGGCTCTATAGGTAAGGGAAATTACCCTTAGAAGAAAATTCTCCCTAACATCTTTAGAGACCACACAATGGTAAAACATTCTCTCTCAATCGTTGCCCTACTTGTCTCAGGTTCCTCTGCGGAGGTCAGGCAGAGGTTCACTCTCCTCCTCCTCTTGAGCCTACGCTAGAAGCAAAGCTCCCAGTTCTGGTCTTGAGACATAAGCTTTTAGACGGTTGGTGTGAAAGACTCTGGGAGCCTCCTTAGGATTGCCTAAGTCCACCAGATAGTTCACCTCTGCAAGTTTTCCCACAATCTTGAAGGGTCCTTTCCACTTGTCCAGCAAGGCCCTCTGCCTTGTTGGCACCATAGCAAGAACTAGATGGTCTCAACCATGTTGGCCTTCTGGTCATGCCAATGCTTAACCAGAGCCTGACCTGCTTTCAAGTTATCACTTGCCTCAACTGGGGGCGTGGCTTGGCAGACATGGAATAGGCTGCACTTCTTGTGTGCTCCTGGATCCTTTCACTGATCCGCATGGGCGCACGCCTTTAGACCATGAAAATAAGGGAGAAAGCAAGATTACAGCAATAGGAAAGTAAGCGGCATGCAATGAGCGGAGAGCTGGGAAGATTGTCAGCGTGAGCCAGAAGTTACGGACACCGAAAATTAGTGGAGAGTCTTGCAGGGCTGAAACCAAGATGGCGGCGTCCCAGAGACAAAGGATCCCCAGGCTGTGAGGGCAGACCTGAAGGATAGGAGCGAGACGCTGTGACCGGTGAAGCCAGCGGCCCTGTGGAAGGAGCCATGCACTGCTAGACAACACACCCAGCACGTGTGCAGGAAGAGCGGAGGAGCAGAAAATCGGGTGCCGGAGCACATGCGGGAGGGAGGTTGCTGTGGCCCCCCTAGGGGTGCGGCGGTCCGTGAAGCGCACCCCGGTGGGAGAACAGATACACCAGTGTCGCGGTACCCAGGCCTGTTAGGCTCACCTGGTATCCACAGGGACGCCACCGAGCCGGGTTACTCTCTGGTATGCTTCTCAGCTTTGCCCTGATGTGGTCTGCGGGGAAGGTTCTGCCTTGTGGTAGAATTAGACGTGCTCTCCGGCCTCTCTTCGTTGCAGGGGCGTGTTGTCTTTCATGGGCGAATGCGGTCCCGTTACTTCACTGACGCCGGCCCGTTTGATATTGTCCAGGTAGGTCTTATTGCTGTTCTTTAGTTTTGTTGCTATCCTGCATGCCTTTCTTTGTTTAAAATGTCTCTTTTTTTCTCCCTTAGGTATGCGGCGCTTCAGCGCGGCGAACTGGCTTGGTTGAGCCCCGCTGGTAAATGATGCCGCATTAAGAGCGCTATGATGCGGTAAGTAAGTGCTATGCGCATCCCCTGCGAAATCTTGCCTTTGCTAACCTGTGTTTTCCTTCCTTGTAAGTCGCGGTGTTCTTCAGCGCGAGTGGAATGTCCGGAGTGATGCCAGCCGAGAGGCGACCAGCCAGGTAAGCCTTTTGAACAGTTCATAATTTGTAAATGTCTCTACTGCTTTCTTTAATGTTGCCTCTATCTTCCTCTTTCAGGTCCTTCTGTCCGAGAGGCGTGCAGATTTGAGGAAGCTATTCTCAGTAGCTGCGAGTGTTTAAAGATGAAGACTGCAGGTAAGATGCTGCTGCTAATGATGTTCCTTTTGTCTCCTTGCAGGTTCTGCTTCTCCGAGGTTCGAGGGAATAGCTGGACATGGTGAGCGTCACGTTGCAAGCTGCAAAGTAACGCAAAGCATGTTGTCTTGCTCGGGTGTGGTTTAAATAGCTCCAACAAAATAGTCCAGGTCAAGTAGTCCCTAGGCTACCACACCCAAAACACTAGACCGCATAGCTTGGTTCTTAGGAACCAAGCTATGTGGATGCCTCCATGTTGGCTGACAATACAATAAAGTAGTTCCCAAGCACATTGTTTTTCATGGTGTATGAGCCTGACACCATAGGCGCCTGGACTGGCCCCATGAGGGCTTTTGAAGAGGATGCCAGGCTTTAGAGGCCCGAGTCCTGACTCCACCTGGCCAATGGGTTTGCCAGAGGGGTTTTGGGTGAGGGTCGTGACAGGGCCCCCCTACTCTCCCCCTGCAACGGGGGAGGAGGAGCGCACAGCCCGTAATAAACCAAGGCGCAACAGGAGGCCCCCCACGAAAATAAGCAGCGGGACACTGGGGAGGCATTACAAAGGTCGCAGACACACGCAACCAGCGGTGTGTGAACACAAGTGTGTCACACACTCAGAGGTGACGGCGGTGCTCGGATGGACTGCAAAATGACGGTGCGAGTACCCACTACCTGATCCAATGCTATATGGGGATACGCTGAGTGCCAGGCAAGCACTTCACAACGTACAGAGGGAAATAAGTTAAGCACAGACAGCAGTGAACCTGCTGGCAAATGGCTGGCAACCTCCTGTAAAAGCTGCACACCCAGCACATGGACCTCAATGGAAAACATGGGTGTGAGTAGTAGATGGTGAAACAGCGGAGGAAACGGTTGCGCATGGACAAAGGAAGGGGCGAGCCCTGGTGCATGACGCAGAGACGCCCTGAGAGTGAGTCAGACAGCATAAAGGATGGCTATTGAAGATGCAATAAAGCAGATCATAAGTGGAGGGGCTCATTGTAGAAGACACCACATGGAAGAGTGCGCTACGGAGGTCCATAACCCGGGCACGACGCCAAAGCACAGAGAGGCACACCCGGTCAGGTACAAGGCCAGCAGAGCACCAGAACCAACAGATTGCACGAAAAGTGATCACTAAGGGGTACTGATACCCAAAACAAACGAATGAAGGCGGGAGATCTGCCCGTGGGAATAAGGAAGGAGTGACCCAGAGAATAAGTGTCCCAAGATAATACTTACAATGGCCAGCTGGCACGAGTCATACAGGAAGTGAGAGCTGCAAACCCCTGTGAGGAGGACTGGAATAGTACGCAAGCAAGTGCAAGACGGGCAGCGCTATAGTAGGCCGGCAGCCACTGAGAAAAAGCTGCTGGAGGCAAAAGACCCGCACACTACTGGTGCGGATCCAGGAGTAAAGACAGGGTGGAACAATGTCTGTGAAGGGAGGTAAAACCAAGGGCAAGCAGCCCACAATGGACATCTTCGCTAAGTCGCAGCAGCCTCCCACCACCGCAGCACAAGGTATGGCTGCCTCACCCGCAGACGCGGCTTTGCCGAGAGAGGACCACTTGATCTTAACAGCCATTACGAAATTGAAAACCTTGTGGGGAATAGCGATGGCAGAACTGAGAACCACACTGGAAACCAAAATAGATGCAGTGGGGATAGATGTCAACCTGCTGAGACAAGATGTCGGAGCGCTTGCGGAAACGAGTGGCCTAGAGAGCGCAGTGAAAACCAACACGGATACCAGCACAAAAAATGCTAAGGAAGTCCACATACTGAAACAACAGGTAGCCAACCTGGAGAACCGAGCGGAGGAGGCCGAGGGAAGAGCGAGACGCAATAATATACGCGTGGCCGGCCTGCCGGAGGGGGAGGAAGGCCAAGACCCCACAGACTGTGGAGAACATGATTATACAGGAAATAGGAGCTAGCCAGCTCTCCCAAGAGTTTGCAATTGAACACGCACACAGGGCCCTGATGAGAAAACCACAACCCGAACCCCCCCTCGAGCAATTATAGCGAAGATCCTGAACTACAGGGACAGAGAGATGATCTTGGAAAGGAGGGACGATGACGAGGGTGTCTGCGACCATCACCGCATACCATGATTACACCATGTTGGTGCAAAGACAGCGCTATAGCTATGTGGCGATCAAGTGGAGACTGCGCACAGCCGGATTCAAATACATGCTCTTGTATCTCGCAAAGCTCCCAATTTTACACAAAGGCAAAGCACACTTTTTTGACACCCCGGAGGATGTGGCGACATGACTGGACGCACATGGCTGCTCGGAACGAGATGAGGAACAAGGCCAAGAGGAACACGATAAGTGAATAAAAATTCATGCATGGTAAAAGGCGGGAGGGGAGGGCCGGGGTCAGAGACTGCAGGACTGATAACAATGACGTGGCTAGAAAAGATAGTAATGGGAAATGGTAACACGTGACACTTGAACACGTTGGACTGGAATATAAATTGTAAAAAGCAATATGAGTAGTGTTAAGCGCACTTAGTTTGATGAGCAAAATAGGAGTTACACGATGGAGACAGCCTACCCACGGGAATTAGAGTAGTAGGACCACCATTAGGGCGATATCTCCCTGCTGAGCCGTGAGTATGGAAGTTGCTGCAAAGGGGCTAGATGCGGGGGTGCCTGAGATCCAGGGATGGAGCTGGGCAACAGTTGGGGAGGGGGAGAGATAGGAGGGGGTTGAAGTGTAAGTTGGGGTAGTGGCGGAAAGGGGGAGGGGAGGGGAGGGTGTTGGGGAAGAGGAGTGGGCGGAGAAGAGTGAACGTTGGGAGTGGGGAAGTGTCGTGGGGTTGGGATGGGAGGAGGGAGGGAGGTTGGGGAAGTTGAAGTGTTTATAGTTAGGGGAAGTTTATGTTGGAGAACGAGCCTACATGTAAAGGGGTAAAACTCAGATATGGACGGTCCTTGCGTAGGGGAGAGCGGGATCCTAGTACATCATATGGGACCTTAAAGTACTTACTTGGAATGTTAGAGGGCTCAATAGCTATCTAAAGAGGAATAAGGTTATGATGTATCTGTGTAGACAGAAAATAGACATAGCCCTGATACAGGAGACTCACCTCACACAAGAAAAGTTGGAGGTGATCCGGAAGAAGTGGAGGGGGACCGTTGTAGGCGCAACATACTCGGACTATGCTAGAAGGGTGATTACCTGGGTAGCACCATATGTCCCATTACAGCTACTGCAATCTACAGTTGAAGTAGACGGGAGGATGGTTATAATAAGAGGGCTGGTGGAAAACAAGGAAATAAGCATTGTAAACGCATATCCCCCGAATCAGGACACGGTGGCATATTTTAGAACCCTATATAACAAACTCAGCATGTGCTTAGGGGGGACGGTGATCTGGGGAGGAGAATTTAACTGCGCACTAAACCTGAAAATTGACAGATCAGATGGCAAAGTAGATAGACCCGATCCAGCTACAAGGGCATTGCAGTCACGGTTAACGGAATTCGGGTTCGGGAATGCATGGAGGGTGCACCATCTGCAGGACAGACAATATTCGCTTTATTCGGCCCCACAAAATGTACACACCAGGCTGGATTACATGTTCGTCACACAGGAGCAAATGGCAGAAATAGCGCAGACAGAATATAAAGCGAGGGTCCTATTGGACCACTCACCTCTGGGACTAGTATGGCAATACAGACCCCCGAGAGCAAGGATACCAACTTGGCGCCTCAGAGCAGAGGCGTTGAAGCGATTGCAGGAAAATAAGAGAAACACTGGAAGACGCATTGGAGCTGGATGCTCTGATTACTCTAGAGGAAGTAGAAGAGGTAGTGGTGCAACTACCCACCAGCAAGACTCCGGGGGCTGATGGACTCCCTAGCGAATTTTATAAAATGTACAGAAATGAGGTGCTCCCCCCGCTCTTGGCGATGTTACATGAGGCATACGAAGTGGGAAGGCTACATGAGGCATACGAAGTGGGAAGGCTACCAGAGTCCCTACGAGAGGCGATTATCATACCGCTCCCTAAACCCAACAAGCCTGCCAATAATTGCGGCTCATACAAACCGCTGTCGATGCTGAATCAGGATAGCAAGATGCTAACAGCGGTCCTGACAAACAGAATGAGAAGGAACATTACTAAATGAATACACCCTGACCAGACTGGTTATGTCCCGAATAGGAATATATCCAACAACCTCAGACGACTCCACTGAGTTATTGAACGCGCGAATGGAGACGCGGGCGAAATGGCAATTGTATCGTTAGATGCAATAAATGCCTTTGACTCTGTCAAATGGCCCTGGCTGATTGCGACCCTGGCTAGTTATGGAATAGGACCTGGGTATCTCAAACGGGTTAAACTATTATATAGCGTACCGCTGGCCAGGGTTAAAACGGGAGCAGTAATATCAGAGAGGTGGCAACTCAGCAGAGGCACTAGGCAGAGATGACCGTGGTCCCCTATGCTGTATATCTTAGCCCTAGAGCCCCTAGCGATATACCTGAGGCAGCAGTATGACATAATAGGCATCACCATAAAAGGGGATCCATACCTAATCTCATTGTATGCAGACGATATGCTGTTGTATCTCTGTTACCCTGAAGAAAACCTCCAATATGTTCTGGAAGTGATGGAGCAGTTTGCAGGGCTGTCTGGCATAGCAGTGAATCCTACAAATTCTTGTATATTTCCTCTGGGCAGATACAGAGGGATCCCGTTAGATCAATTACCTGTTTTGCATATACCATGGGAGGTGAATACGTTCCGATATCTTGGGATAGACATCTACCATACGGGGGAAGCAGAGCACCAACACAACACTGAGAAAGCGATCAAGAGCATTGAAAATAGTATGAAGGTCTGGGTAAAGCTCCCCTTGGCGATGATGGGACGAGGGGCATTGCTGAAAATGGTGGCCCTGCCGAGACTACTGCATTATTTTGGGAATATCCCATACTTGATACCAAGGCGATTCTTCGCTAGGATACATGGCATATGCAGGGAATTCCTCTGGCATGAGACGAGGAACAGAGTTGCCCTTTGAAAGCTACAAAACTCATACGAGATGTCAAACACTGAGGTACTCTCCTGATCCCTCTCCTCACCTGAATCTTCTGATTCCCTCTTAACCTCCTTGGATACCTTCTTCTTGCGATTCTTCCTGATGTTCTTTAACTTCTTCTCCTTTTTTGTGTGCAAATAGGGACGAGCTCCCTCGGAGGCCACCTTGCGCTGTTCTGTACCAGGTCCAAGATGAATCCCCAAGGAGTAAGCTCCCAAAATCCTCCAGGGAAAAAGCCTAGCGAGGCAGAAAAATCCCTGGGCAAGATGGAGATTAGGAGGAAGGTCAAAGTATAAGATAGTATCTTCACCCTCCGAGATGAGGTAATGAAGCTGTCAAGGATGTATCGGGTACAATTCCAAGTCCTTGTATAGAGTAGCAAAGGAAGTCCTTCTTGTATATTAAAGAATCATAGAGCTTCAGGAGTAAGCCAGGAATAAAGAATACATCCTGAAAACTATAGAATGTATAATAACTCTGGGGAAAAAATGAACCAGGACAGAAGGAGAGATAAAAAAGAAACTGAGGATTCCAAGATGGCAGCCGTTGAGTGAAGATGTGTCTAACCGTCTGTCCTCCCGGGGCCGTGACAATCAGCCCATCAGATTAGCAAATCGGGCGATCCTGAAAAGGAAAATAGAAAAGTGCGTTGGCAGCAGTCTTAGCGAGAAAGGAATGGCAAAGGCCACAGCAGCCGGGGGCAGAAAGTATGCACCTGACGAGCAGCGAGCCCGCACCGTACATGGCGCCCGGCAGCAGGAGATCCCGCCGTGGCGAGAGGTAGCAAACATCCCAAGAAGGAGACCGCAGGCCCCCACCCCCTGGGGATTGTGCCCTGGGCCAGCGAGGGAGGAGACCGCGGTGGCAGGGGCCTGCACACCCTGGCATGGGCAGACCAGCGCGCCCATCAAGTACAGCGCTCCAGCCCTGAGAATAGGGGAGGCTGTGGCAGATGGCCAATCGCAGTGGCGGTCAGACCAGCAGAAGAGGAGGTGAGCCCCCTGGGTGGTGAAGGGACCAGGGTCGGGACAGACCTCCTCCCCCGGTGCATCAATAAATCGAACAACGCCCCCGAGCGGCCTGCAGGGGGCCGGTGCACCCCGACGGTGTTGGAGGCTCCGCTGACCAATGACGGCGTTGGGGGAGCAGGGAGGCACAGGTTCCCTGCGGAGGGACACCCGTGAGCGCCACGCGGGTGCAACATGCCTCACAGGCCACCAGCAACCCCCGGATGCCGCAGGGCCTGAGCGGGGGCTCAGCAGAAGGAGTGGCCCCAGCAGAGGATCTCAAATAGAGTGCGACATGTAAGGGCCTAGCGGCCACCACAAATAAGCCTACAACCAAGCAGCCAGACCCTACCACATGATCCAAGGCAGGAGTACCCCCCCGGTGTACACACCAGTAGTGATCTGCAAGCCCTCCACGACAGTGACAACAGGGGCGGTTGCCCATCCGCTCAGAATGCACCACGGCGCAGTGATCTCCCCACGCACGCCCAAGAGAGAACAGAGCCAGCTCTCCCCCCCCCACGCAGTAAGTGAGGGAGAAACGTGCAGAATGGGCCAGAGGGAGGAATGCCATAAATAAGCTATACCGCAAAACAGGGACCCTAAGAGTAACACTGCGCCGCTCATAGCTGTGGAACCAGAAGGCACAGCAGAAAAAGACCGCTGATAGTCGAGGTCAGACCTCCCCACTGCACAGGCGGCGTCACGCAATAGTCCCAACGCTACAATCAGCGACTCTTCCGGGACTCCTAGAACAAACCCACAGGAACCCCCACGGACAAGCACCATCAGGTCCGGCAAGGTGCGTAAATGTCCAAAACATGGGCAAGGCCCAATACACAGTCCTCCACAAGGAAGGAACCTAAAACAGCTTTGGGGGACACAAGACGAGCTCACACCTACGCCGGAAGACTTCCCCCTGCTAGGTTCCATCTCAACCCGAGAAAGGATGGAGGGAAATCCAATGAACAAAGAGGACATACACACATGTTTTAAAGAGCCCCAATTGCAACTACTTAACTCTGTTCAAGAACAATTTCAAGTTCTGAGGGGAGAGATGGTCTAATCAATCCAGGTAATTAGGCAGGACGTCACCAAATTGGGGGAAAGAACCGACTCAGTGGAAGGAAAACTGCAGCAATTAGAGGATGACTCCCTAAAATCGGAAGAAACACTGGACCGGGTAGGCCAGACCACCATGCACACTGAACAGCAATGCTAGGACCTTGAAAATAGATCATGAAGATCCAATGTGAGAATCAAAAATCTGCCGGAAACCTTAGGCGACATAGGGCCTCATTACATGGTAGGCGGAGGACCAAGGTGCTATTGATGGTAAAATACCGGCACCGCCTTGGAGGAAAGGGGAATTACCGCCCTATTCCAAGGTTGGCAGGGTGGTAATTCCCCCTTCCCCCATTGCCCTTCCCCATTCCCATTTTTGCCCCATAGGGCTCTTTGGGAATGGGGAAGGCGCTAATTACGGTGCCGCAAATTGCGGTACCGTAATTAGCACCCTGGTCCCTTTGCGGGTTGCTTTTTAACACCTGCTAAACAGCAGGCATTAAAGTACCAATCTGCGAAGGGACCTCGTAGTAAGGCGGTAAGGGTTTACCGGTACCGGTGCCCTTACCGGTACCGGTAAACCCTAACCGCACTACGTGTAATGAGGCCCATAGACTTGAAGTCGACGGTAGCGCAATTGTTTGCTGAGATCTTAGCTGAAGGAATAGCCCGGGGATAGGGATCGACCGCTGTAGCATCAATGATGAAGCAGAAGTAGTATAAATATAACTGGGGTTTATTAATATGTTTCAGTAAGGAATATATATATCTTAAAAGGGGATATGAAAGGAGTCTCTGAAGGGAGATGCTTCAGTCTCTCCAACTGTCTCTTCAGCGTTCTCCTCTCTACCTCCACATTCTCCTTCCAGAATCCCTACAGATTCCACACCAATTCAGCAGCAGATGTTACCATGCTACACATCCTTCTTCTTTCTAGAAAAGTCTTTACTCTCCATAGTCTGTTAAGTACATCGGTCTCTGGTACTTCCTTCCAAACCTTGACACTGACGTTTTCATCACAGTTGGTACATATATGGGAGTTACTGGTAAGGAAACTTTCTGGTTCTCTCTACTTTCACCAACAACACTTTTGTCCATACTCTCACCATTAGCTTTACTATTCACTCCCATAACTCTTCCATTGTTCCATACCCTTCCATCACTTGTTCGTACAGCATGTCTGAACACTTCAACAACTTGTATAGGATCCGACCACTTAATTCCTTTCCCTCTCAAAGCTTCCGGCAACTTCACTCTCACAAAACAACCTACTTCCAGTGTTTCATTACACCCAAATCTTTTCTTGTCATGCCATGCTTTATTCCTATTTTGTCTCTGCCTAATCATATCTACAGCATTACTAGTTACTACTCCCATATTTATCACTTCACCCATCCAACCAGGACATAACTTCGTAGTTGCTTTTCTACCTCTGCTCAATTCAAATGGTGATATACCTGTAGAACTGTGCGGAGTAAACCTGTGTGCCATAATGACATTTCTGACTGCTTCCTTCCAACCCATTCCATTGGCCCATGCCCATCTAATGGCATCTTTTAGAATCCTGTTGTACCTTTCTACTACACCATTAGTCTGTGGGTGATAAATCGCACTAGTCACATGCTTAATCGATTTCTTTTCTAAATAATCGTCCATCTCTTTCGAGACAAATTGAGGACCATTATCAGAAAGGATAACTCCAGGATATCCTTCCCTACCACATACCTCCTCCATGAATTTAATAATATTTTTTGTTGTGACACTAGGCATCATTTTCACTTCTGCCCATCTTGTTAGAATATCAGTCATCACCACACAAAATATGGAGTGACTTCCTTCACTCCATATTGGACCCATTATATCAATCCCAACTTTCTTCCATGGTCTATTTGGTACATCAGTCATACCCATTGGGTACTCACTACTCACACAACTCTTATCAGACTTATTACAAAGGATACAGTTTCTTATGATCCTCTCGATTTCCGCATCACAACCTGGCCACCAGTAAGTATTTCTTATCCTGCACTTGGTTTTGGATATGCCTTGGTGGCCTTCATGTCCCAGCTCAATTATTTTCTTTCTGACATCTTCAGGTGGAATTAATCTGTCTCCTCTAAGTAAATATCCATCTTGTGTACTCAACTCATCTCTGACACTCCATAGTCCTTGCACATCTACCTCCTTGATCTTATTGAGAGGAACATGTTTATTGTTTGTATTTTCCATCATAAACTGTAATTTTACGTCTTTATTCATGCCTTGCAAACATTCTTCCTTAGCAATAGCTGTGTCCTGTAACATACATATCATTTCTTGTTGATTTTCCTCACTTTCACTTCCACTTTGCTCTTGGGCACGTGGGCATTCGTAAGCCTCGATAAACAGTCTGCAGCATAATTCCTCACTCCTGGAATATACTTAACCACTACATTGAACTCCTGCATTCTATGAACCCATCTTCGTATCCTTGCCGACACTTTGGCCAGTCCTTTGTTCATGAATTGTTCCACAAGTGGTTTATGATCAGTATTTATCTCAAATTGTGTTCCCCAGACAAAACTCCTGAATTTGTTCACTGCCCATACAATTGCTAAGGCCTCCTTTTCAATAGTTGCATACGACTTTTCTGCTCCTTTTAACAGCCGTGAAGCAAACGCAATTACCTTTTCATCTCCATCATGTAATTGCGCCAACACCGCACCTAGGCCCACATTACTGGCATCCGTTGTGATTACCGTATGCTGTCCTCTTACAAAGTTCTTCAGTGCCTGTGCAGTTGTCAGAGCATTCTTTATGTAATTGAATTATCTCTCACAATCTTCATTCCATTCATATTTGATATTCATCCTGGTGAGATCCCACAATACAGCTGTGTGATCAGAAAACTTTCTAACATATTTAGAATAATACTCAGCCATTCCCAAGAATGTCCTCAATTGTTCTTTGTTGCCAGGTGTAGCCATATTATTGATTGCAGACATCAAGTCCGGCTTGGGTGTAATCCCCTGCTCTGATATAACATGGCCTAAATATTCAATTTGCTTCCTATGAATCTTGGACTTTTCTCTGCTCAATGTCATGCCCATCTTATTCAGTTTTATTAATGCTCCATCTAGAATTCTATCATGCTCTACTTGATCTTTAGCAAATACAAGAATATTGTCTTGAAAAAAATAATGCCCTCATCACCATCAAAAATGTGATGCATGGTCTTGTGAAACTCTGAAGCTGCCGATATAAGACCAAATGGCATTCTCCTATATTGATACAAACCCTCCGGGTTTATAAATGCTGTCAGATGCCTTGAGTCCTTATGCAGACGAATTTGGTGATATGCAGAAGTAAGGTCTAGGGTCGAAAACATCTTTGCTGACCCCATCGTTGATAGCAGCTCTTGAATGTTGGGAAGTGGATTCCTCTCAGGGATGATGCACTTGTTAAGTTCTCTGAGGTCGATACACACTCTCACCTTTCCAGAGCTCTTCCTCACTACTACCAACGGTGATACCCATTCCGAAGCATCAATCCTTTCAATTATGCCCTGCTCTTCCAGTTTCTTCAATTCGCTTTTGACCTCATCTCTCATGGCTAAGGGCACATTCCTCAGCCTCTGTGCAACTGGTTTGCAATTCTCTCTGAGCTGTATCCTGTGCGTAATCCCTTTCGCACAACCTATTTCATCCTTGAACACCTCCTTCTTCACTACCTCTGTAGACATCTCATTGGATTCAATCACATAGATGGACTCCTCAGCACTGGCATCCAATCTAACCTTCAGCCATGCCTGATGTGTCCAGCTAAGCAGAGGTGTTGCTCCTTTTATGGATACATAGACTTTCCCTTTGGCAATTCTATCCTTGAAGGCTAACTTCGCCTCAAACCATCCAATAATATCTATTTTCACACCACCATAAGCACTCGGATTAATGCCTGACTCATTAAGCCATCTCGGACCAATTTGTCTCCATATCTTTTCAGGCAACAACATATATTTCTCTCCCGAATCAGTCATCATTCTTACTGGAGCATCATTTATCATAATGATAGTCTTGGGACTCTCTAGTTCCATGCCAATTGCAGTATCGCCAACAGAAAAGACACATTCTTCCTCTTCATATTCTTCTGCACCTCCAATCCAATTCATGCTTCCTTTATCAACCCTACAGCATTTGACCATATGGCCCTTTCCATTGCAGTTTTTGCATATAATGTGGATAGCTGGACACACAGGACTGTTAGCCCAGTGCATGGGACTGTCACACCTAAAGCATGTCCTAATTCTTCCTCTGCCTCTCTGACTCATTTGAGACCGTCTATTACTCATGGACCGTCCTCTGTTTTAACCTCCATATCCACGTACAAATCCTCTACTTTTCACATCATTACTGTATCTGTAAGTGCTTTGCATCCTAGGTTCCTCTTCTGTTTCACCACAGCATTTTGATTGTTCACATTATCAACTTTTGTCGTTTGAATGGCATTGATAGGATCTGGCTTTAGAGTGGTACTCTTCACCCTATCCTCTAGTGTCTTGACACAATTCTCCATATGTTCAACCTCTTTGGCTATGCGCAGTACCACATCCAAATCAGGATCATCTTCGGCCCATAGCCTCTCTCTAATTTTAGCACTATTACACTCCAGCATGAATTGATCTCTGAGACTTTCATCTAATTGTGGTCCGAATTTGCAATTCTTTGCTAATTTTCTCAGAACAGTTGTATATTGTTCCACGCTCTCTCCACTTTCTTGCGATCTCTTACCAAACTTATACCTTTCCAAAATTGTACTTAGTTTCTTTTCATAGTGTTTACTCAATTTGGCAATACATTTTTCATATTCATTCATATCCCCTTCATCATCAGGTAAGTTCGGCAAGTCCTCATACTTTTCTTGTCCTGCTGGTCCCAAACAGTGAAGTAACAGTGATTTCTTTCTCTCCACACTGTAGTTTGTTCCACAGACCACTGAGGCATAGTGCTCGAACGACTTCAACCATCTCTTCCATGGTAAATTTGGTTCTCCAGCTTCAAGCAAAAACATGGCTGGCGGTGGAACTGTGTGCAGTGTCATGTTTGTAGCCACAGACTGATCACCTTCTCCTCTGTTGTCTATGGTTACTGCAAACACACTCGTATCAGCAACTGCTAATTCCTTTCTTATTAACAACAAAACACTTCTTTATGCGTTTTGGTGTACTGCCCCTACAATATCACCTTCTTGGTGAATGTCACTGCTCAATAACCATCATTTGCCTTCTTTTCTCTCTGTGTATAGCTGGTACTGAGACGAGTAGGAGCAGGAGTGAACCACTCGATCCTCATTCACAGAATTATTTTTTTTTTTATAATACGTTTACAATATGTGCTAACACTTGTGCTGCTGTTCACTGCAATTTCTTTTTATAATTGGACTGTACATATACTGCTTTGTACTGTATTGTATAATGAAAATCACACTGTCATAGTGATCGCTACAATCGCAACGGCTTCGTTTACAGTTGCTATGGTAATCCAACCTAAAATGGCCACCCGTGCGCAACACGTCTCTGCGTTGTGGGTACTTTCTTCTAAAGCGATTAGCTATCCTTAACGCTACAAGCTCGCGACCAGCTCCGGACAGCGTTATCATTCAATGCGCAGCTCGAGATGCACACGCGCAGGCAAACAGCAACCGTGAGTCCAATTGGGCATAAATACATCTATATGTGTATATTGCAAATCCTTCGTGTCCTCATTAAACATGCAGGAAGGCAGGATACTTTCACGCTCACCTGCAAATTCATATACTTCACTTCGACCTGGTGACTGCTCTCCAAAACTTCCTCGTCGCCAAATGTAGCATCAATGATGAAGCAGAAATTGTATAAATATAACTGGGGTTTATTAATATGTTTCAGTAAGGAATATATATATTAAAAGGGGATATCAAAGGAGTCTCTGAAGGGAGATGCTTCAGTCTCTCCAACTGTCTCTTCAGTGTTTTCCTCTCCACCTCCACATTCTCCTTCCAGAATCCCTACAGATTCCACACCAATGCAGCAGCAGATGTTAACATGCTACAACTGCATCCATAAAGTGGGCCCTAAGACAGGGGCCGAACCGGGAACGAGGCCCAGAGATGTGTTGGTGGCCATAACTTCTTATGCTCAGAAAAAACAGATATTGAGAAAAGCCAGAATGGCCGCCCGATAAGAGTGAACGGACATGAAGTACAATTATACCAGGACCTGGCTCAGTCCACCCTTATCAAGGGACGGATGATGGGCCCGGTGGTCCGCCACTTAACTGCGGCCCAGGTGAAATACAAATGGACTTTTCCGTTCAGACTCCTGTTTACATGGGAGGGATCCCAACACAGGATCACCTCCTGTGAGGAGGGGGAGAGGATACTGAACATATCGAGTGGAGGAGAAGGGGCCCAAATCAACAGGAGAGTTGGGAGACGGTCCACAGGAACAGAAAACACAAGAAAACTTAGAACCCCCAGAGGAGGCTCAGGGGCCCAAATCAACAGGAGAGGTGGGAGACGGTCCACAGGAACGGAAAACACAAGAAAACTTAGACAGCCAAGGGGAGCGCCAATGACACCACACGAACCCAGAATAAGTTAAAGAACGCTGCAACTAATATCAACTAGAAAAGAAGGAAACAGTCGAATCGGCCGATAGACTTCTAGCAGGCTGAGGAGAGGTGAAGGAATCCAATGGAATCTCCAGTGGGGTTTAGAAACCCCCACGATGTGTTAATGAGGGGAAATATGATCCGGGGCACCGGACACTTCGTCCCAGGCCATGTAGCAACCCGGCTCTGACCTCAAGGGTTTTATTTTTTTTTTCTGGAGAGGGGAGGGGGAAAAGGGGGGGTTACAAATTAGAGATGGCAGGACAAACTTATGGCAGAGCACAGAGCGCTACAGGAAAACGGGGCAATCACGAAGAACTCACCCATCAATCATCCCATGAATACAATAAATAAAATCCAGGTGACAATACTCTCGCAGAATGTAAGGGGCATGAACAATCCCATTAAAAGGGCCAAACTGGACAGACAAGTATGGAAGCAGAAAGCAAACATCCTAATGTACCAGGAAACGCATATAAAGAAAAGTGAAAAAACTTGTATGAAAATAAAAGGGGCGAAACATATCTTCCAGTCAAACGCGGAGGGAAAAAGGGCAGGGGTCCTGATAGCCATAAAGGATACCCTGAAAGCACAGATCCATGGACACAGAACCGACAAGGAGGGAAGATATGTCATCCTGAACATCACAGTGGAGGGGAGACAGATCACCCTAGCCTCTATCTACTCCCCCAACGTGGGCCAAGAGACGTTCCTAAAGGAATTGCTGGGTTATTTTGAGGAATTTGCGACGGGAGATATTATCCTGGGAGGAGATCTGAACTTGGCCTGGAATCCCACTCAGGATAGAACGGGTAAATCTAGCGAAGGCTCGAAAGCCCACGCAGAGGCCTTGAAGAAAGCATTCGACTCCCTTTCTCTTCACGACACCTGGCGAGCAAAGAATGGGAAACGGCAAGGCTTCACGCACTACTCCCATGTACACAACTCGCTATCGAGAATAGACTATATATGGATCTCCACGGCCCTTCTCGGTGCGATCAGGGATATGGAGATGGGTCCCATTGCCCTCTCAGATCATGCCCCGATAACTTTGTCTCTAACATTCAAAACCAGGGAAGGCAGAGTATGGGCCTGGCGATTCCCCTCGGAAATTCTACAAGACCCAGTATTGGCGGAGGAAATCCAAGAGAAGATTGATACGTACTTTGACGAAAATGACATGGGGCAGACCCCGCAAGATACGGTGTGGGACGCCTTCAAGGCGGTCCTGAGGGGTGAGCTAATAGCCTTGAAATCCAAAAGAGATAAGCAACTAGCGTATTGGGAAAAGGACCTTGAATCACAACTACGAGACGCTCAGAAGGAGGTAGCAGCCAACTCAAGCAGAGCCAAGAGGCGGGCCATGCAGCACATCCAGGGTCAATTGGAGCTCCTCCATACCCGGAAGATGGGCCACTTCCTAATGAAGATGAAACAAAGATACTACATTCTCGCCAACAAGGCGGACGCTCTGCTCACTCACGAGCTTCGAGAGATGACCAGGGAGAGATCCATAGTGGCGCTGGTGGATCCTTCCGGTGTCCGGAAAACAACCAATGACGAAATGGGCGAGATCATGAGGACGTTCTACCAGGATTTGTATACCACCAGTAATCCAAAAGGGGAGGACCAAGAAACATATCTCCGGAGGGTGTCCCTGCGTGGCTCATAAAAGAAGCCAGTGAAGCACTAGACCAAGAAATCACACTGGAGGAAGTCCTGCAGGCCATCAAGCAACTCCCCAAGAATAAGGCAGCAGGTCCGGATGGGTTAACGGACACACTTTACCAGAAATTCCGACACGCATTGGCCCCCAGACTTACAAGACTGTTTGACACCTTCATAACCCGGGGTAATATTACACCATCAATGAACGAGGCAAAATTGGTGCTCTTTCCGAAGCCAGATAAAGATGCCACCTTTCCAGGATCATACAGACTGATTGCCCTGATAAACTTGGATGCAAAGCTCTACACCAAAGTCTTAGCCAACAGGTTGACAGTACACGTATCCTCTCTGGTGGATGTGGACCAGTCAGGGTTCATCCTCACCAGGCAAACAGCGGATAACACCAAGAGTGTGTGCCACAGAATAGAAAATACCGAGCGCACGGGCCTGGAGGCCATACTGGTAGCTTTAGATGCTGAAAAAGCATTCGACCGAGTCGAATGGTCGCAACTCTTCCGTACAATGGCTCATATGGGCTTTGGAGACTCCTACATGAAGATGATAAAGGCAAACTACAAAAGCCCCTCCTTGAGAATCGCCGTCAACAACTTCCTGTCCAAAACAGTCACGCAGACAAGAGGCACTAAACGGGGGTGCCCGCTTTCCCCCCTTCTGTATGCCCTGTTTCTGGAACCCCTCCTGGCAAGGATACGACAACAACACCAAATCAGGGGGGTGCAGATGGGTAGGTTGGAACACAAAGCCATGGCGTTCGCCGACAACATGTTGCTGGCCTTTAGAGACCCTATCAGATCCCTGCCTACAGTTATGAGTGAGTTGGAGGCATTTGGAGCCATCTCAGGCCTCAAAATAAACAAAAGCAAATCAGAAGTGTTGAACTTGTCGGCCGACCCCGAGAGAATATCAAGCTTGACCCAGGAGCAGGGAGTGAAGCTGGCACGAGACAGTATTACATATCTTGGAATCAAGGTCACTTCTAAGATCCAGCAGTTGTACAAAGCAAATTATCCGTAGCTACTCACCCACCTCCAAAAACTGTTGACAAGATGGATGCCACTGTCTACCTCATGGTGGGGGCGCATCTCAGCGGTAAAGATGACGATTCTTCCTAAGGTCCTCTATTACTTCCAAGACCTCCCAATTAGACTTCCCAGGTCATTCCTCCGCTTTTTAAACAAGATGACATCAGCACATGTGTGGCAGCACAGGAGACCATGGGTGGCAATGGCAACATTAACAGCAGCAGTGAAAGAGGGGGGCCAGTCTTTCCCACATTTCAAGAGGTACTATGAAGCTGCGCAATTGCGAGTCATCAAGGAGGGGGCAGCAGATTCGACACAATCCAAATGGACAAAGCAGGACATAGCTGTGGCCGGGGGTCTGCTTGCAAACCTCCTGTGGTCCCACAAAAGGTACAGACATGCGAACACCCAAGTGAGCGAGATATTGAGCGCTCCTTTAGGGGCGTGGGACACGGCAGTAAAGAGGGGGAACTTGATGACACATCCATCCCCATTTACACCGCTCTTCCACAACCTTGACTTTCCACTGGGGATGAACCCCCTGGCCTTCACGCCATGGAAACAGGCGGGCTGCATTAGAATTGGCAATATGTATCAGGATGGATCACTCAGGTCATCCGAAAACTGTGTCCAAGAACTGAGAGTGGCGAAAGCGGAAAGGTACCGGTACGTCCCATTAAGACATTGGCTTTTCACCCCGATCAATGAAGAAGCGGGAACGAGAGATCTCACAAAATTTGAGTCCTATATGATATCAGACCCAGATACGTGCAAATTAATATCCAACCTTTACACCCACCTGACCTCGCAAAGGGAAGAGGTTAAATGGTTGTACATGAGGAGGTGGGAGGAGACGCTGGGGAGGGAAATCCCGCGATCGCACTGGGACGAAGTATGGTGAATGGAAGTATGATGTTCATAAATATTGTACCTTAAAACCAATAAAAAGATGTTAAAAAAAAATTTAAAAAAAGAAACTGAGTATGCTGAAGTCAAGGAAAACAGAGCCCAAGCTACCTGCAAAAGAAGAAGGAAAAAAGCAACAGAGAACAAGAATCGAACCAGGTAAGTGAAAGGATTTACAAGAAGTAAGTCAAGGAAAAAAGTAAAGGTAAAGGATAGGTAGCAAGGAATAGTATGCAGCAGCACGGAGAGAGGGAGAGATAAGAAAAGGTAATATTTACCGGAAAAAAGGAAAAGGAGCATAACGAAGTATGTCCGAAGTATGTCAGAGACAGAATGGACAAAAGAACAGACCGTACAGGAGTACGGTAAAAAAGGCAGTAACAAGAGCGATCAGAAACTAGGATGGCGAAATGGAGGAGAGAGCTAGTGGAAGTAAATAGTAATAGAAACAGTATGAATCCTAGTACCGGAAATCAGAATGAGAAGGGTAGAGGACAGAAACACTGGAGCAAAGAGAAAAATGCAAAAAGGAAAAAAGCAGGAAATAGTCCGCAATCCAGAGCAGTACAACTGCATGCAGTGTACGAGCGAGGTCCAAGACGGATACAACGCAAGTAAGTATCCGGAAATGGCCACATAAATAACATTCGGTGGCCATCTTGGAGGAACACTAGACCACTACATGCGGTTCGCGTGAACAGGATAGCCCAATCTCCATCTGTGCCAGCGCTTCCACGAATGGAACGTTACAGTATACCCCCGTCTCAACCCCCTACCACCTGGTTTAGCAGGGTACAAGGCGTGAAAACGACTAATGAGACGAGGTGCAGAAATGTTATGAACTGGCTCCCAGGTTCTCTCAGACCTTGAAACACCCTTCCAGTGGACAAGATACTGTAAAGTACCTCTCCTGTATCTGGAATCCACCAATCCATCAACTTCATAGACATCAGAATCAGATTGGTCAGACTGTATTACAGGAGGTAACCTTCTCTTGAAAGGATCCTTGACATAACCCTTGAGTAACGAAACATGGAACACAGGATGTACAAATGAAGCTTAAAAGCCTCTGGATTGATCCTGGAAACAATGGGGAATGGTCTGAGGAGAAAACATTCCTCTGTGGACCCATCTCGGCAAAGATTTAGTGGATAACCAGACCTGAGAACCAATCTGCCAATCTGGATTAGGCCTGCAATGTCATCAGCTTGCCGTTTATAGGACTTGCGACTCTCCTCTAAGGCCTGCAAGGCATCACTATGTACTTGTTTGAGAGCAGAAACCAGAGAATCAGCTGCGGGTGTGCTGGTAGAAGAGAGTTGATTTAAGGGTAAATGTTGAGGATCAAATCCATATGTACAAAAGAAAGGGCTCATCTTGATAGCTGAATGCTTGGCATTATTATAAGCGAATTCGGCCATTGGAAGAAACTCTACCCAGTCATCCTGTTCACGGGAACAATAACAGCAAAGATACTGTTCAAGTGTAGCATTCAACCTTTCAGTCTGGCCATTCGTCTGACGAAAGAGCCCGATTGAGTGACATTAGATCGCATAATGCGGCCCAGAACCTTGAGGTAAATTGCACTCCACGGTCTGTTATAATGGTCTGAGGAATGCCATGTAGTCTTACGATCTCCTTGAGAAAGATACTAGCTGTAACAGGTACCGATGGCACACAGGGTAACGCAGAAAAATGTGCCAGTTTGCTGTAGGAATCCACAGTAACCATTATGGAGGTGCAATCTTTGGAATTCGGTAGGTCCACAATAAAATCCATGGAAATCTGTTTCCAAGGTCGAGAAGGTAGCTTGCTCTGTTGAAGAAGACCTAGGGGTTTTTGTCTGAAAACCTTATTAGCTGCACAAGTAGGACAGGCCTCGACATATCGTTTGACATCCTGATGCATGGTGGGCCACCAGAACTGTCTAGATAACAATTCCAGTGTTCCATTCTGTCCTTTATGACCAGACATGGGAATATTGTGGCATCAGTGGAGAGCTTCCGTCCTTGGGACGTTCCGGCTCTTTGATCCCTTTCGTCTCCTCCTTTACCTCCTTGATAAAAGGAACAATGGCGTCAACATATACTTGGTTGGGAAATAGAGGTTCATTACCTTCATAGGTACCAGATCATTCTCCAAGACCTCTGGAAAGGGAATCAGCTACAATGTTTTTAGAACCAGGAACAAAAGTGATCTGGAAATCGAATTGAGAAAAATAGTAAGCCCATCTGGCATGACGAGAGTTCTTATACTCCATTTGTTGGAGTACTCGTAGGTTGCGGTGATCTGTTCTTATTAAGAAAGGATGAGTAATACAGCCCCTAACTAGGCGACCCTGGGTGCTGTGGGTGCTACCCAGGTTTTGAGCAGCGCTGCCATTATCCATAACCACTAACGCTGTATGCCTCCACCAATCTGTCAGCATCCAGTGGCGCCCGGCCCATATCCCTCATACCAGAGCCGCCCCACAACCCACCACCAGCCACAGCGGCCTGAGACCCCCCCCCTGGACCTTTCAGATACCCTCAGCGAAGCGGCAGGACTGAAGCAGAGCCTCATCTTAAAGTTCACTTAAAGCCCTCCGACCTGGCAGCTCCTGGGGTGCCCCAGCCCACTCTCCTCCCCCCCTCTGGTCTGAAGATAGAGAATCCCACCCCCACTGGAGCCCGGTTCGTGGCAGGGGAGGCCTGGCCCCGAGAAGTGCTTGACGGTCCATCCAGGCTGCTTCCTCTCACTGGCCACCAGTCCCCCTAACAGGCCTGGACCCTAAAGTGCTGTTTATTGGTACCCCCCGGATTGCATTGCTGACTCTGAGGAAATTGCAGCTAAGGCACCCCCGCTAACATCGGCTGCCAATGCGAAGGCTCTAGGGACAAGTCCTCCCGATAATAGATTCCCCTGTCCCGCATGAGAGTCATCACCCACGGGGGCTAGCGGCCGCACATCTTCATCCAAGGTACACGGACATCCTCAGCCTGGGAGCGCAGGATTGAGGTAGGCTGTCCTCTTGAACTAATCAGACACTCCAGCGGACCCAAAGCGGACGCAAAGGCCCCTGAAGCAGGCATCAAGAACAATGACGAAACTCATCAAGGGAACCAAAAGCTCCGACATCACCTCCATGTTGCTGGCAGCGGACAAGACGAAGAGACCGGACCCCCCAAACTCACCCCACAGAAATCCTCTGAAGAGCAGGGAAAGCTGGGAACTAAGGAAGACATCCAGAGCTTCATGCTAGACATTAAGGCAGAGTTTAGATCCTGCATGACAGAGCTCTCCACGAAGCTGGAACGAACCGACCAGAGGTTCATGGAGGCCGAGCAGAGAGTAGGCGAGGTCGAGGACCTGACCCAGAGCCACGATGCTACCCTGGGGGAGATGCAAAGAGCGATCCAGGCTCTGCAGAACAGGAGCGAGATCCTGGAGTTTAAACAGGAGGACCTGGAAAACAGGGCCCGAAGGAACAATCTTCGAATTCGAGGGGTCCCCCCAACAGTACAAGACAAGATCTGCCGGAAAACATTGCAACTTCCTTCAAGCCCTGCTCCCACTCTTGGACAAGACCCAACTCATCTTAGACCGGACCCACAGGCTACGCCCGAGGCGTGGGGTGGACTCAGACGCCCCACCGGACGTGATCACGAGGGTCCATTTCTACTCCACCAAGGAGGCTATCTCAGCGATAAGCCGCACTAAGGATAAGCTGTCCTTTCAGAGCGACTCGCTCCAGATTTATCAAGAACTCTCCCTGATAACCTTACAAAAAAGAAGAGCCCTCAAACCCTTAACCCTATTCCTGCAGAACCAGCAGATCCGGTACCGATGGCTATTCCCCACCGCTCTCCAATTCACCTACCAGGGAACCCAACTCTCAATAAGCCACTTGGAAAACGCAGAGTCTATTTTGCACCCAGTTGCTCCCGGGAGCTTGCCCACTAACAGTCCACAAGGCACGCCGGAGGAGCCAAACCAGCCCCTCTGGAAGCAACCTCATCCTGCTTGGTCCAGGGTGTCGAGGCGCTGGAAAAGATGAGATAGACCTACGATGATTTACGATCAGGAATCAACCAACCGCGGAACTACAAAAGAAAGTGACGATGCTGGTATATGCCACTCCGAGGTATATGCCATCTACCCACCCTTGGAGGAGAACTAAGTTATGTTCTACTGTCCCAGCCCTGTTGGCTAAAAGGATAGAGAAGGCCCAGTTGGCCATGGGAATCGCCGAACAAGAAAATACGGCCTCCCGCATTACCACAAATTTACCCTCCTGTTGGAGAGGTCATAAAACTCAACCCCAGGGGATCTGCACTGACACCATGCCCATATATGATCACTGAATCCCACTCCCCTCCCCCTCAGGCTCCGCCTCAGGTACTAGTGGAGGCTCATGAGGCTCCTCAACCACACCAAAAATTGAAATTCCTAACAATAAACCTCAGAGGCTTAAACTTCCAGCAGAAGCGAAAATCCACACTGCGGCGCCTGCAGAACGATGCGGCCCGGTCGATTTCCTCCAAGAGACCCACCTGATCCCAGAAGATTTCACCCGGCTCTGCGATAGGCAATTCCCGCTGCAGTTCTTTGCATCAAATGGCACCAAGAAAGGTGGGGCAGCGGTGCTCTTTGCCAAGGGGCTCAGACCACAAATCCTGGACACTTTGCTGTGCCCAGAAGGCCGCTTCGTAGCAATCAAATGCCGGATCGTTGATTTCGGTTTACGCTCCAAATGAGAAACAAGAGTTCTACTCAGCCCTAGAAGACGCCCTCCCACAATTCGTAGAGGGCCAGACGATTAGCGGGGGAGACTTCAACAGAGTACCAGACCCAATCAAAACAAGTCATACCCTCCGGCTCGCAAAGACTTTAGCTTGACGGCAGCCCTACTCAAATTATTCAGAACCCTAGACGTTCTGCTTCCAGAGGACTGAGATTATTCCTTCTATTCTTATGTGTATAGAACATACTCTTGCATCGACCTTCTGTTAGCCTCCCCTCAAGCTTTGGCCTTCACTGAGGATGTGATCGTTGATCTTAGGGTGCTATCAGATCACGCCCTGATCACTCTAACGCATAGAGCCCACAACCCTGACCCGGCCCCGAGGCGCAGATGGGCCCTATATGATCCAATCTTGGGGGACATGTCATTGAGAGACGCGGTGGCGAAATCGATAAAGGAGTTTTTTAAGGAAAACAAAAACGAAGACACCTCCCCAGCTAACACTTGGGATGCAATGAAGGCGGTGGTGAGAGGGGCCTTAATCTCACAAGGAGCAGCTTACCATAAGAGGAAACTGCAAGCCCGCCAGGTCCTGGAGGATGAAGTACAGAAAGCGGAAGCGGTGTGTAAGGCGAATAATTGGACCCCGAGAACCCACCGAGCCCTGCAGGCAGGCCGGAAGAAGCTTGAAGCGCATTATGCTGAGGACACGGCCCAGCTTCTAGCCAGAAATAAGCAAAGCTACTACGCCAAAGGGAATAAGGCAAACAAATTCCTGGTGGAAAAGTTAGCGAAGGTCAGAAAGAGAAACACCATACTAGGCCTCTGCGATTCCCAGGATAGAGTCCAGTTTGCGGATGGTGACAAGCTACGGCTAGCGGAGGGCCACCTCACAGACACGATGTCGGCATACCCAAGATCGCTCGAAGAGCAACAATCTAACCTGCGGGACGCAGCCCTTCCACAGATCTCTCCCACGACGAGAGCCGAGCTAGAGGCCCCAATCACAAGCGAGGAGGTCGATGTTGCTATCAAGAGTCTCAAACCAAGGGCCCCGGGACCAGATGGGTACTCGACCGGTTTCTACAAAACCTTCCATCCTCAGCTACTAACCACCCTGACAACGCTTTTTAACTCCTTCGCCGTCTCAGGGTTGATTACGCCAACAATGCAAGAATCGATCACAGTACTCGCTCTTAAGCCGGGAAAAGACCCCAGGGATAATGCGGCGTATAGACCCATCTCCCTCCTAAATCTGGACGCTAATATATATTTGAAAGTGCTGGCTAACCGACTAGCGAGAGTACTCCCGGACATTGTCGTCCCAGACCAGACGGGATTCATAATGAATAGAGCTAGTGCAGACAACATACGCAGGGTCCTTAATTTGATTGAGTTTGCAACCCTAGACTCCCGAGAATTTGCAGTGCTAGCCCTGGACGCAACCAAGGCCTTCGACAAAGTGGACTGGTTGCTCCTCCGACTCACCTTGGAGTCCTTCCACTTCGGGCCCCCATTTCAAAAACTCATCCTAGCGAACTACCAAGCCCCAAAAACCCTTCTCCGGGTCAATGGTTTGCTGTCCAGTCCAATCCCCTTAACATGTGGAACTAGGCAGGGATGCCCGCTATCCCCCCTGCTCTTCCCCGTAGTGTTGGAACCCCTGGCCCAACGGATCTGCCTCAACCCCAGAACTAAGGGCCTTCAAATAGGCCCCTCTCAGCACAAGATTGCGCTGTATGCAGATGATGTGATGCTAACCATAACGGACACTTCTCAGTCGTTGAGGTCCTCCCTAGCAGAAATTCATAGATTCGTAAGGGTAACGGGATTCACTATTAACTTCGCAAAATCATCAGCCCTAGGGGTGAGACTGGACCCAGAAGATAAAGTATCCTTCAAAACCCACTGCACGATCCAATTGAGCAAAAAGCTGATTCCTTACCTAGGGGTCCAAATTCCTGCTCGCCCAGAAGATACCTATCGGACAAACTTTCCGCCATTATTCAAGATCCTGGAGGCGGACCTCGATCGCTGGCTCTCACAGGAGATTTCCCTACTGGGCTGCATCGCGGCATGTAAAATGAATCTCCTCCCATGGTTCCTTTATACCTGTTCAGCCCTCCCAATCATGATCCCCCGCCCCCGGGTCCCCGATCTCCAGAAATACCAGATAGCGGCCCAGCTAGCTCACACCCAAGCTTGGACCATCAGCTCAAGATGCCCAAGATGGCAGAGATAGAACATTCCCGCTTACCCCTCCCACTCCGCTTCCTCCTACACCTCCCCCCCCGCCCTATGGAGGACATGGCCGACCATCTTATCCTCCACTAAGCACACCTTAAAAGCATGGGACTGGGCGCGTAAAATAGAAGCATCCCGAGAGACCTGAACCCATCCGCCCCAGTGTTTCATAACCCTGCTTTCTCGGCAGGAACCTGCCCCGCGAACTTCAAAAACTGGATCGCCGGGGGCCTCACCTCCCTGGGTCAGCTATTTGAGAGGAACCAACCACTCACCTTCGAACAATGTAAGAGCTCCTTCCACTTAGCGGAAACTGATAGGTTCTCATATACGCAGCTACGACATTGGTGCTCGCACCCATCAACCCGCCTAGCAGCCACACAGGAACTAGACTCTATGGAGCTGACAATCGCAGATCCGCTGAACCGAGGACGAATCTCGACGATATATAAGCTAATGCAGACAAACTTTCTTGTCGCTAAAGCAACTTACATGCATCAATGGGAAGCAGACCTAGGACACCCTATAGAACACCAGTCCTGGGTAGACATGTGGTCTCGAACACGGTCGTCCTCCTTCTGCATCACCAACCAAGAATACGCGCATACATTACTTCTAAGATGGTATTACCCGCTGCTCCGACTACATCATTTCAATCAGGCCCTGGACCCCCGATGCTGCGTCCTTCAGGGATCGTACCTGCATATGTGGTGGTCATGCCCGTTGATTGCGAACTTCTGGTCCCAATGCATTGCCACTGTAGCTGACATTACCAAGATAATGCTGCCACTGGAGCCGGAACCTATCCTATTAGGAGTCCCTATCCCGGGTATATATCCAAGATCAGGCAGAAGGGCGACCCTCATAACTCATTTTCTCCTTGCCGCTAAGATCACGGTGGTGCGATCTGGGAAATCCCTGGAGGGGCCCCTATTGCTCTTATGGTGGCTGAAACTCTGAGACATCTTCATAGCAGAAAAAATAACAGCGCCAAACAGAGGACTCCTCCACCACTTCACAAACATTTGGTTCCCCGTGATAGACTACGACCAGAGCTACCCAGCTCTAACATACAAGCCACGTTTGGTGGCGAAGGCCCTATTAGCCGAGAGCAAGGACCCAGTACAGCGATCGGAGGAGCGAGAACTTGACAATAATTGAGGGGTAAAAGGGAGGAGGGAAAGCGTAAGGGAATGTGAATAGATGGCCTAATAAGTTGCAAAGATTTAATTGTCTGTAAACTATGATGCTCCTGTGTGTTGAGCAAAAATAAACAAATGAAAAAAAAATGAAAGGATGAGTAGCTCCCTGGAGAAGATGGCGCCACTCTTTACAAGCTTGGCGGTTGGCTAGAAGTTCCTTCTCTAGAACAGAATAGTTTCTCTTGCTAATGGTTAGTGTTCTGGAATAGTATGCCACAGGATGTTCCACGTCTTCTTTCTTTTGGATAAGAACAGCTCCTATGGCATCGCCCGAAGCATCAGCTTCTAATATGAATGGCAGCGTTTGGTCTGGTTGAATCAATATGGGGGCGGTGGTAAATAGGTTCTTAAGAGTTTGAAAAGCCTCTTGGGCAGAGACATTGAAATCAAACACCACTCCCTTCTTGAGTAAAGATGTTATTGGTAAAATGACGTTAGAGAAGTTAGGTATAAACCTTCTGGAGAAATTAGCCAAGCCCAAAAACCTCTGGACTTCCTTCACATTAGTAGGAGTCTTCCAGTCGAGTATCGCCTTAACATTGCTGGGTTCCATTTGAACTCCCTCTGGTGAGAGGATGAAGCCGAGGTATGCCACCTCCGGCGCTTTAAAAACACACTTTTCGGGTGTGTCAAACAGTTCATTCAAAAGAAGCCTACGTAGAACTTCCTTAACATCGGCACGTTGCTCCTCTAAGGAGGAGGAGAAGATTAGGATGTCATCCAAGTAAACCACCATGGAAAGATATAGGAGATCTGCAAAAATCTTGTCGGCAAACCTCTGGAAGATAGCGGGAGCATTAACAAGGCCAAAAGGCATGACACAATATTCGTAAAGGCCTAGTGGTGTTCTAAATGCCGTCTTCCATTCATCTCTGCTTCTTATTCGTAATAAATGGTAGGCTCCACAGAGATTCAGTTTAGTGAAGAATCTTGCGCCTCGAACTGCTTCTAGTATATCTCGGATAAGTGGCATCGAATACCGGTCACGTATGGTCAGCTGATTAAGACCTCTGTAGTCTATAGAGGGTCTTAACTCAGTAGATCCCCTATTGGGAACAAAGAACAGGGATGCTCCGCCAGGAGATTTGGATTCCTTGATGAGATCATTCTGAAGGTTAGCTTCTAAATACTCCTTTAGGGCCTGTCTTTCAGGAATGGAGAGAGAGTACATACGTCCAAAAGGAATCTGAGATCCATCTTGTAGATTGATACTGCAGTCTTCAGGTCTGTGTGGGGGTAGAAGATGAGGAAGTCTGTCTTCAAAAACTTCTTAATACATTTGGTAATGTATCGGTATAGATGAAACAATAGTCTTAGCCTGTACCTTAAGTTCGTTGGAATGCACACATTCTTGGTTAGGTAACAAACAGGATTCAGTGCAATAAGAGGAGGCAAAACGGAGTGAAATGGCCTTCTAATCAATATTGGGATTGTGATGCCTTAACCAAGGTATTCCCAGTATAACTGGGAAGTGAGCAGCTCTTATAACATCAAAGGCCAGTGTCTCTGTATGAGTTCCCAAAGACATCAGAATAGGAGAAGTCTCTTGTACAATGCGTCCTGAGGACAATGGGGTTCCATCGACCCCCTCCACAGGATCTTCTCCTTTTCATGCAGCAATATTTTATTGGTCTTAGCCCAGGTGATGTCAACAAAGTTACCAGCTGCCCCACAATCCAACATAGCAAGAGTCTCAAACCTATGAGTGGGAGATGCAACCAATTGGACTGAAAACACCATCAGCCGACTGTCCTCTTCTTCCTCTACTGATCGGGTGTTGTAACAGGGGGTTGAGCATACCCCCCGATGCCTCCCCTGTATAGGTATGGGGTTGGAAGTTTCCCTGACGTCTGCGTGATACCTCAGTACAAGAGTTGAGCAAATGCTTGTCTGATCCACAATAAGCGCACAATCCCTTTTCTGTTCTTCTTCTTCTTTCATCCCGAGTTAAAGGGCCTCGAGTAGCCCCAAGCTGCATAGGTTCTTCAGTGGTACCACGATCTTTGGTTGTAGGTGAGGAGATGGGAGGCGGAACGTAGTACCTAACCTTCTTTCTCTCCTTCTTCCGCTCATTACACCTGAATTTGATCTGTAAGGCAGCCGTAGCTAGTGCCTGAAAACTATTCAGTCTGGGGTTACGAGCTAGCTCGTCCTTTATCTCCCCCTGCAGCCCCCTACAAAATAGTGTTTGTTGAGCAGAATCAGGCCAGCCGGACTGCGAGGATAAGCGTTGGAATTGAGAAATGTAGGTCTGCACATCTTACGGACCTTGTCGAATATCCACCATAGCTTCGAAGGAAGAAAACTGTACTTCAGGTCTGTCAAATCGACTTCTAAAGTTCTGCACAAACAATAGGTAATCAGTCATAGATGGATCTGTATTGGTGATTAACGGAGTAGCCCAGGCTAGGGCATTACCAACCAGGTTGGCTACCATGAAGCCAACCTTAGATCAGTCTGTCTCATATGTCTTCAGACAGAAAGAAAAATAGACTTGAAAAGCATCTAGAAACTCCTTCAGTTGTTTCCGATTTCCGTCGTATCTTCCAAAGGAAAATGGCAATGGCGGTAGATCACTGCTGGTATCCTCCTAAAGTGCCACCTGTTGAGTAAGTATGGCATTCTGATCCTTAAGTGTCTGGTCTGTACTTCAACCCAAAGGCCTTGTATGGCGTTAGCCAACTCCTGGTATTGTTCTAGTGAAGCCATGGTATCTTGTTGCCGTTGTATACTGTCAAACACTGAGGTACTCTCCTGATCCCTCTCCTCACCTGAATCTTCTGATTCCCTCTTAACCTCCTTGGATACCTTCTTCTTGCGATTCTTCCTGATGTTCTTTAACTTCTTCTCCTTTTTGTGTGCAAATAGGGACGACTTCCCTCAGAGGCCACCTTGCCCTGTTCTGTACCAGGTCCAAAATGAATCCCCGAGGAGCAGGCTCCCAAAATCCTCCAGGGAAAAAGCCTAGCGAGGCAGAATAATCCCTGGGCAAGATGGAGATTAGGAGGAAGGTCAAAGTATAAGATAGTATCTTCACCTTCTGAGATGAGGTAATGAAGCTGCCAAGGATGAATCGGGTAAAACGTATAGAGTAGCAAAGGGCGTCCTTCTTGTATATTAAAGAATCATAGAGCTTCAGGAGTATAATAATTCCGGCGGAAAAATGAACCAGGACAGAAGGAGAGATAAAAAAGAAACTGAGTATGCTGAAGTCAAGGAAAACAGAGCCGAAGCTACCCGACAAAGAAGCAACAGTGAACAAGAATCGAACCAGGTAAGTGAAAGGATTTACGAGAAGTAAGTCAAGGAAAAAAGTAAAGGTAAAGGATAGGTAGCAAGGAATAGTATGCAGCAGCATGGAGAGAGAGAGAGATAAGAAAAGGTAAGATTTACCGGGGAAAAGGAAAGGAGCGTACCGAAGTACGTGAGGACTATAGAACGATCAGAGACAGAATGGACAAAAGAACAGACTGTACATGAGTACGGTAAGAAAGGCAGTAACAAGACCGATCAGAAACTAGGATGGCGAAATGGAGGAGAGAGCTAGTGGAAGTAAATAGAAATAGAAACAGGATGAATCCTAGTACCAAAGGCGTGAGGAAATCAGAACGAGAAGGGTAGAGGAAAGAAACACCAGAGCGAAGAGAAAAATGCAAAAAGGAAAAAAGCAGGAAATAGTCCGCAATCCAGAGAAGTACAACTGCACGCAGTGTACGAGCGAGGTCCAAGACGGATACAACGCAAGGAAGTATCCGGAAATGGCCACATAAATAACATCCGGTGGCCATCTTGGAGGAACACTAGACCGTTACATGCGGTTCACGTGAACAGGATAGCCCAATCTCCATCTGAGCCAGCGCTTCCACGAACGGAACGTGACACGAGAGAGGGGGTATAAAATTGACAAACTACGAAATCTACTATATAGCAAGCCAACTACAATATGTAGCAAAATGGCTCTCAGGAGAACCAACCTCGGAATCCCGGCTGTTTCGACTGGACTATGCCCCAATGTTTCTTAAAAGAAATGATGTGATTGACCAGATCGGATATGGAAGGGCACCCCAAGATGTTGATACCAGGGTGGGAGATATGGCGTAGGGCCTGTCAGGTAATGGGGAACCCATTCCTGTGTTCCCCGCAAGTGCCACTAGTTGCACTGGCAGGAAAAGAAAAGCAACTAAGGATGATGATCAGAAAGCACTGGGAACCGGTAGGGATAGCAACAATGGGAGACATATGGCAAGAGGGGAGGATAAAAGACTTTGAGATGTTGGAGAAGGAAATGGGGTTACACATGGGACAATATATCACATACCATAGGGTGGTGTGGCGAATCAAAGAGACATGGTCCGAAATAGTACTAGAAGATCAACCGGACGCCGCCATAGATACAATATATGACATAGCAGAAGGAGGACACAAGATATCTAGAATATATGAGCTGATGATGTCCAAGGTGGGCAAAGAAGTGGTACAACTGAGACAGGACTGGGAAGAGGAAGTGGGTGCCCCAATGAGTGATGGTATGTGGAAGCGAGCCCAAGGGTACCATAAGAAAGTGTCAAGGAATGCAAGGTTGCAACAGATACAATTATATATATCCCATAGGTCTTATATGACACCCCAGAGGATAGCCAAATTTAAAAATACAGGATGACAATCATGCCCCAAATGTGATGAAGATAACGCTGGAATGGTGCACATGTTTTGGACATGTCCAGTATTTGAGAGATTCTGGGGAGAAGTAGCACATAGGCTGGAAGAAAAAGGGATTAAGATAGTGGTGGAAACAGCATGGCCATGCCTGATAGGGGGATTTCCCAGACCATGTAAACTCAAGCATGTAAGTAAACTAAAAGACTTGGCATACATACTTGCAAAACGTAGAATCGCTATGGGATGGAAGACCTACAGAAATGGGCAGAAGCTGAAACCGCAGTATGGCAGGAAGCTAGTAATTCTGGAGGGGAGGAGGAAGCTGACCCCTTGATAGTCTGGAAGCATCTGATAGCCACATTATTTGGGCCCATGCAAGACCGGTCGAGTGGTCGGGACCCAGCAGAGACCACAGGAGAGGAATCCCTACTGCAAGACGAAGAAACAGAATATGAAGGAGAGTAGGTTCGAACGGGGGGGAGGGAATGGGAGAGGCAGTGGACACGGATGGAATGTTAAAAATTCAGAATGCTATTATAAGCATTGCAAGTTTGGTTTGTGTTGTGTGTTGAAATAAAATGAACAACAATTGTTAAAAAAAATAATCACTTGCCATCATGTGACATTCTCCTCCGGAGTCCTATCACATAGCCAGTCACTCTGACTGGCTTGGGGGAAGGAGCACTCTCCAACCCCTCCTTGATCAATGGACCTCTGACCGTATGGCCATAGAGAAGTTCCAAGGGACTGTAACCCACTCCCTCCTGAGGGACTTCTCTATATGCAAAGAGAAGGCATGGCAGTAGAAGATCCCACTTTTTCTTAAGGGGGTCTTCTAAAGCTCCTATCATGCTCTTCATGGTTCTGTTGAACCTTTCTACCAATCCATTTGTCTGAGGGTGGTATGCTGTTGAAAACTTGTAGGTAACTCCACAGTTTTTCCACATGGCCTTCATGTAGTGGGACATAATATTTGACCCCCTGTCGGATATTACCTCCTTAGGAAACCCAACCCTGGCAAAAATACCAAGGAGGGCCTTAGCCACAGCCTGAGCTGTAACAGTCCTCATAGGAATTGCTTAAGGGTACCTAGCAGCATGGTCTACTACAACAAGGATGAACCTGTTGCCTGAAGAGGTTGGAGCGTCAAGAGGACCGACAATGTCAATTCCCACTCTCTCAAATGGTACTCCCACCACAAGGACAGGCACTAAAGGTGCCACGTTCTTGGAACCACTCTTACCAGAAGTTTGGCAGGTGTGGCAACTCTTGCAATACTTATCTACCTCAGCCCCAATTTTAGGCCAATAAAAGTAGAGAGAGAGCCTTTCCTTGGTCTTCTCGAAACTCAAGTGACCAGCTAAAGGTATCTCATGGGCTAGTTGCAAGAACTGGAGTATGTTCTCCTGGGGTACTACAAGTCTTTTGTAGTCTCCAGGGGTGGACTCTGTCGGTTCACTATAGAAGAGGCCATCTTCCCAGTGTAACCTATACTTCCCAGGCTCTTGCCCTTCAGGCTGAGAAGCTGTCTGGTGGTGAAGACCGTCCAGAGTTGGACATTCTCTTTGTCCCCTACTGAAGTCTGCCCTGTTGGGGCCACCTTCTGCCAGTAAAGACTGCAGCTCAGGATGGTCCAAAGAGTCCAGATCTCCAATAAGATCCTGGCCTTATACTAGATCTGAATCCTCAGGCTCTAGTTCAACCACACAGGGTGGTACCTCCCTCTCAGCCTCAGCTGGAGGAGGAATCACTGGTGTGATTTTTGACAACCTAGGAGATCTCCTTGTTGGAAGCACTGGTGTGCTTTCTGCTGGTTTGTTTTTGGAAGTTTTGGTTTCCCCTTTGCTTCTGGTTGCTTAGAAATTGCAGTTAGTAACTCCAGTGGAGTAGAAGTGATTTTGTTTTCTATCATCTCCTCAGGGGAGCCTCTCAAGGTCCTCTCCCCTGCAGGTCTGGTGAGCTCCTGTAATCTCTTACTAGGAGGTCTGGGAGTACTTGACACTACTCTAAGATCTTTGAGATCATTGCCCAACAACACCCTTCCAGGTACTTCAGATTGGATACTAACAGGTATTCTGACAGACATGTCATTGCACTGGATGAGAGCTGGTAACTGGGGAAGCATCTGCACAGGCCCTCCAGCTAACTTGGTGAGGCATTTGGGTGTCTTAGCAACATCCTCTACCTTGAAAAAAGATTCATTCAACACAGTTATGCTGGACCCAGTGTCCCTAATGGCAGGGGTCTCCTGACCATTTACTAGGACACTGTCCTTATAATACTCTTTAGTATTATTTGGGATAGAGTTATACACATCTAAATTCTGTTGTTCCCACAACCCCAAGGATACTAAAGATACACTAGCTGAGACTTGGATGGGGTCTTCAGCTAGTAGTTGAAAGTTTCCACTGGTCATTGGTACTTCCTCATCTGGAGTGAAGGCTAAGGAGACCGTGTGGATCCCTGAAGGTTTACCCTTACATCTGGGATCCCCTTTCACATGGTCACTTGAACCAAAAACATAACATTTTCCAAATGAATGGTGAATGGTGGTTTCTTCTGACCTCCTTCTGGTCTGGGGCTAGAAGGTACACTAGCCTGATTTGGTTTCCCTTGTGGCTTACCCTTAGAATTTTGTTTGTGGCCCTCTTTGGAATTGGAATTATTTTAATTCTCTTTGTTGTCTTTCTTAGGCTGCCTTCCCTCATCCTTTTTCTAAGTGACCCCTGAATCCTTGTGAGTAGCCCTGTTGGCAACCCACAAGTCAGCGGCCTTAGCTAGCTTCTTGGAATCTAGTTCTTTTGAATCAGCCAAGTGCTGTCTGAGCTCAGGAGAGCAGGCATCATAGATAGACTCCAACATGACAAGATTTCTCATTCCTTCATAAGTGTTCACTCTGTAACCCTTAATCCATCCCTCTAAGTTTTTCAAACACTCATTCACCCAAGTATCCCAATGGGTACTATCATGCTTTTTGAGGGTCCTAAACCTTGTATGGTACTTGAAGGGGTCTGCCCAAATCTAGCTATCAGAGCTAATTTCACACATTCATAATCCATCCTATCCACCTCCCCCAGCTCCATTACCACATCAGATACAACAGGGGGGGAGTCTAGGGAATAACCAAGGGATCAACTCATTCCCTGTGATATCCTGGAGCCCATGATTGTATTCAAACATAGCTAACCAATCTAACACATCCAACGTAGGTTCATACATACCCACAATCTCTTTAGGCATCTGGGGTCTTTTTGGACTCGAGGATCTAGAGGATTTGGGGAGAGAAGCATTTTCCAAAGACAATTTCTTCATCTCTAGCTCATGGTTGATCTCCATTTCTTTGAGCCTTAGTCCTTGATGTTTCTGTTCAGTTTGGGCACTAATTCCTTTGAATTCAAGTTCAAGTCTAATTTTTTCTAGAGTGATAAAATCAGGACCTAATGTGGGACCTGACAATGGTCCAGTAGCCACAGGTTGAGGCCTTTGAGCAGGGAGAGGGCCAGAGGGGGTTACATTGTTATCCTCCTCTTCCTCATCTGCTTCAACAATAACATTACCAACATTATCTTCCTCAATGTTTATTACATTTGCTGGAGGGGCAGGCACTACAGCCCCACTCTCCAGTCTTTGGTGTTCTAACAATCTTTCAATAATTTCTGATTTCTTGCCTTCGACAGGAAGACTTTTCTGTCTGCACCCATCCCTTAAATAATCAGCAGTATTTACAAGGGGGGCCTCCTGGCCATAGCTTTCCATATTTGATTTCTTTTAAAATTAACTTTTAGTGATTGTTAAGCCTTGTGGTTAATTGAACCAAGGTACTAGCAGCACTCTAAAATGTAAATCCAATACTTTTATCCTCACCGCTGTACACCAGTGTTAGGCAGAATCCTGTGCAGTTCCCTCAGGGAGTACTACAGAAGATTAAGTCTATGGGTATGTGCAAGAAATCCCCTTTGGTATCAGTCCGTACCACAAAGATTTAGTTGGTAGCTATGGCTAAGCAGTCAGACTTATCTCAAGAGGGAGATGAGCAGTATTCAGGGTTTACACAATAGGACTACAATACTATGGAACAAGGAAACACTGACCAAAGCTTTGTATCAAAAAAAATATATATATTTATTTTACACACTCTGATGTTCACACACAAATCACTATTCTTAAAGTAAGTTAAAACAGTCAGGAAAAGTATACACAACTCATTATTTAAATTGTAGACAAGTTTGAAGAGGAGTGAAAACTGAGCAAAACGGCACAGTGAAAACCAAGCAGAAATGGCACTCTAACAATTTCTCAAAAGGGAGGGAAAGGACAGGTTATACAGGTTTTGACTCTTTAGCACACCAGCAACACTTCCCAAGTAGATTGTGAACAAGTTAGGCAAGGCAGTACTTTAGCATATGCAATACTGAGGTGAAAACCGAGCAAAATGGCACTTCACAAGTTTAAAAAGAGGGAAGGAAAAGGTGGTTATAAGAGTTAGGTGCACCAACACAGTTCTAGGTGAGAAGCAATCTAGAGAAGGCAGCTGTAACAGATTTAGCCAGAGTCAATAAGCCTGGGCCAGTGTCAATGGTACAAGGCAAAGTGCTTAGGTGCAAAATGTTCTAGTAGCTGCAGTCAAGTCTTTGTTTAACGATTCGAAAGGCGGTTGCAGAAGGTGAAAGACAATGTTAGATGATAGGGGCGGCCAACCCAGTAGGTAAGAAAAGGATTTAAAACACCTTTAGCGATACCAAACGAAACGGGAGGCCTGGCGGAATAATGTACCTTTAAAGTAGAAGAGGCTCCTGCGGTGGCAGTAGTTCCTGGCAGTTCCTGCAGTTTGGGAGATCCAGCAGAGGAAGAGAGGCTCCCGTCGTGGAGGAAGGTTTGAGTTACTGCACTTCCCAGGGATGAAACCAGCCGCTGTGCTGCCAAACGAATAAAAGGTATGCTCCTTTAAATCGCGGTCCGGGTGGATGGGTGCCTGGCTATCCGGTCTCCGAGTGCAGGGCACTGGGGATTCGACTAAGGCAGGTCCTGGAAGGCGATTTGCGAACTGGTTGGCCCCACCAGCTCAAGGGAAGAAGACTATTGCAGGTGAAGATCTTCTCGAGTAGAAGAGGCTCCTGCGGTGGCGGTAGTTCCTGGCAGTTCCTGGAGTTCGGGAGATCCAGCAGAGGAAGAGAGGCTCTCATCGTGGAGGAAGGTTCGAGGTACTGCACTGCCCAGGGATGACCAGGGATGACCAGGGATGAAACCAGCCGCAGTGCTGCCAAACGAATAAAAGGTACGCCCCTTTAAATCGTGGTCCGGGTGGACGGGTGCCTGGCTTTCCGGTCTCCGATTGCTGGGCACTGGTGATTCGACCAAGGCAGGTCCTGGAAGGTAATTGGCGAACTGGTTGGCCCCACCAGCTCAAGGGAAGAAGACTATTGCAGGTGAAGATCTTCTCGAGTCGTTGGAGAAAAGTGGTGAGGATCTGCAGCAGGGCTTCACCGGTGGTTCAGTCGTTGCAGATATCTTTGGTTTCTTTCCTCTTCGGTTTCTTAGCGACGTTGTGTCCTCCAGTCCTCAGGACCCTGCTTTTATGCAGCAAGACCCCCATTCATACAGCCTAGCTGTCAATCACACAGTGTGGTGGCTCTCCCTGCGAGAGAAGCCCCCAGCCTATCAGGGCAGAATGCAACCTGGGTTGTGTAGGCAACCCTGTCCAGGGTGCCTATTCCCCCTCCCACACATTCTGTCTACCCCAGACTCAGTGGCGCCGAGAGGAGGGCTTCTGTGCAGAAGCTCGCCAAAAGGACGAACAAAGGATCCCCGACCTAGGTTCGGATTATAGAGAAAGACACGAGAAAGAATATTATTAAAGTTCTGGCAATAGAAACCTACCGGAGTAAAGTTAATATTAAAATAAACCGGCGGCATGTTAGAGGCTGTCAGTAAAAGTGGGAGCCTCGAACAATGGGTAAATCCCATAGGGAAATATTTGCGGTCGAATATTTACGGTAGTAACCACTGCCACCAGCCAGAAACTTTTGAGAGAGGGCCTGTACGGTACCCCCTCGAAAATGAAACCCTAGGGAAAAACAATTAACCCTTCCCAGTACTTCCATATTAAGATGGGGTGTACTGGTTTAGTTCATAATTATTGACTAGCAAAGTCAATGGGGACTTTACATGCCCTGGGAGACAGGAGTCAGTCCCAGGGTATGGAGTCTATGTTTGGGGGTCGCTACTGACGCCCCTGTGTTACGGCACGGAGGGTGCTGTGTACAACACATGTTAAAAAGATGATTCCTATGAGGGTGAGAAAAACTCCATAGACCATAAGCACACAAGATAGCCTAAAACACACACTAGCAATCTGTCTAAGAGTGGGAACAAAGGGTCTCACTCTTAGCAGGAGAAAAAAATAAACCCTTCAAATCCAGCAAAGCTTTTGGGGGACTCTATAGGTAAGGGAAATTAGCCTTAGAAGAAAATTATCTCTAACACTGTACCTTTACTGTAATGATCCTCAACAGCGTGCTGACGGATGCAGTCTTTGATATACCTCGTGCAGTAACTGGCCTTTCCTAGAAACAATCACACTGCCGAGATAGGAGTGGGTGTGTCGACCAGTGCATGCACCTTTGCTGGATATGGTTGAAGTCCTTTACTCGCGAAGATGTGGTCGAAGATGTTTAAAGTGGACTTGCTAAACTGGTACTTGTTTGATGTTGAGGGACAGGTTTGCCTTTTCCAACGACATGCATACCTTTCATATCGTGTCATTGTGAACTTCTTGGGTGGCCCCAAATATTAAAATGTCATCACTGTAGTTCAAACACTAGGGTATGTGAAATCTCGTTTTGAAAGATTTCTGCAGCTAAAGACACGCCGAAACTTAAACGCTTGTATCGAAATACTCCTACGTGCGGGGTGATGTATCAAGTGTCAGGGTATGATTCCAGCTGCTGATGACCTTTATTAAGGCCCAGTTTTGAGAACACTTTGGCTCTGTGCAACAAGTGCATCATGTCAGTCATTCTGGGTGAGGTGATGCCTTTTCCCTTTCTATTGCTTGATTCTGCATCTGCATATCTACGTAGAGGTGTATTTTATCACTGTTTTCTCTCGTAGGTACAGGCGCGATGGGTGAAACTTAAGATGTCGGGCCTTTCACGTGTTCCATGATGTCTTGTGCGAGTAGGGGTTGCAGCTCATTCTCCACTTGAGACGGAATATTTAGATGAATGCCTCTGTGATGCTGGGCTGTCTGCTCGACTTGCTTGTTGATGTGTAGCTTGATTTGTTTGTTCTTTATTTACCCAATCCTTGGAAGAGTGAGAGCAATAGTTGTACCATCATGTCCTTGGGGCTTGAGGTGTAGGCAGACATTATCTGATACATGATGTGTACCAGTCCCATCTTTTTGGCAGACTTGAAACTTAGTATACTTCTTCCCGGTATGTCCGCTTTTATTACGCATATATCTGCAACCTCTCGATTCTGTCCTTGTAGGAACATGACTCGAACATAACTTTGCATGGAAGTGGTGCGCTTGACCCGTTGGCGTATATATCAATGACCGTGGCCTACAGTTTGGCAGGATATTTTAGACTGGCATAGTTCTCCTCACTCATGACATTAACGGTAGCACCTGTATCAATGAGGAATTCCTGGGTGCTGTCATTTACCTGTAGGAGCAGCATCGGGCTGAATCCTTATTTTATTTCCTATGGCATGTACATACCCCCTTTTCCTCTCACTTCTAAATGAGGAGTCTGACTATTACTGGCATCTGCTGGACATCTGAATTGAGGCATGTTGCGTCATGTGGCGATTCATTTTTGTTCATCACGCATGGTTGACCGACGTTAATAGCGCCATTCAATGGGCGTTTGGGGCTTTGTGGCGATGTGCAATACATTCCAGTGAACTGTTCTGCTTCGAGGCGGCGAAAGACCTCCGGGGCGTGGAACTCTGCCCATCGGTGGTTTGTTCTGAGTTTCTTCTCTACGATTTGTGGGAGCTATATTTTGATGTTTTTACATGGACTGAAAATGATTTTCGTCTTTGCAGCCATGACACCTGTGGTCCAGGGCCAGACACGTCCCTTCATAAGGGAAGTCGTAGCCACACTTATAACATTTCATCGGTTCTTTCTTGCGTGTCTTGTCATTGGACTGTATTTGGCAAACAGGGGCAGGAGTGGCATGAGAGATGGTGATCTTTCCCATGGACTCGGCTTGCTTGTCGATGGCCATGCCAGTCCAGAGCTTAAATGGAAAAAGAATTTCTTTTTGAATAATCTTTTTCTTTCCTTCTCACCTGAACTCTGCTTTTTCATTGGCTCTTAAAATGGCAAAGCTGAATATCACTCCCTTATTTCCACCGAAAGTTCACCCCTACACGTTTATTTTCTACTCGTCAATTCCTCCATCTCTGCAGATGATTATTCCTTCTTTATTCCTAATACAATCTCAGCTATTCTTTCTTCTTTGGACAATAATCTAAACAACACTTTATGATTTTAATTACCTGTTTCCACTTCATCTTCCTTTTCCTCGTTCTCTCAGGTTTCTGATCGTGATATATGTCAGATTATCTCAAATTCTCATCCGACGGCTGCTCCTACTGACCTTTTGCTTCTCCCTTGATTAAATCTGCGTTTCCTCTTCTGTCCCACCATTTCTTTTCAGTTCTTTATCTTCTGGAAGTTTTCCTGACATCTTTGAACAGGCTACTGTTATTCCTCTCAGATCCTCTAACTATCGCCCTATTTCCCTTTCTTCCCTATCTTTCAAAAGTCCTAAAAAGAATGATCCAACTTCAACTTTCCTCTTATCTTAATACTCATTCTCTCCTGACTCCTTTCGTCCACGATTTTCTACTGAGACTATCCTCTTGGCTGTTTCTAATTTTCTTCATTAGAAACTGCCTTCTTTTTTGATTTTATTGGATCACGGTGCTGCCTTTGACACCGTTGATCATTTATTTATGATTCAAACACTGGCTTGTTTTGGTATGTCTGGCTTTGCTTTAGATTGGTTTTCTTCCCATCTCCTGGCTCGTAAGGTTCTCAGTTTCTTGGCATGGCTCCTTATCTTCATCTCTGTCCTGTCCTTTTGGGGTCCCTCAAGGATCAGTTGTGAGTCCCCTGCTCTTTACTCTTTATACAAATGCTTTGCCGGCTTTAATCATCCAGTTTGGGATTTACATTCATATGCCGATGAGACTCACATTTTCCTTTCCTTCCCTTCCTAGTTTGCTTCCTCTATAATTCTTGGATGTCAATTCACTTTCGTAAACTTAACCCCAAAAAATGAATGTGCTTTTTTGCTGTTTCTATCCTGGCACACCTTCCTACGCCCATGTCTCTTCCTCTGTCAAGCATGTAATCTGGACTTTATGTTTTCTTCTTTCTTTTCATGAGTAAAGCTTTTCTGTTATACGCACCTGTCATTTTCAGCTGTTTTAATATAGCTTTATAGACCTCACCCAGGGCCATACCGGGTGTTATGGGCCTTGAAGACCGAGTTAAAGGCCTGAGCGCAGCGAGGGCCTTTAACGAGGTATGAGGGCCCATAACGACGGTACGGCCCCAGGGCAAGGTCTATAAAGCTATTAGAACCCATGGGCAAAAATAAAAAATGTCATTTGAAAAGATAACATTTTTATTATAACATTGTTTTTTGGGGGCCTTAAATATTCCCTATGGAATATTTAAGTTTAAAAACATCATGAAAATAGCATGACAAAAATAGAAGTCATGTTTATTTTTTCACTAACAAACTATTAAACGAAAAAGGACGGCATGTGTAGGAAACTGTAGTTTTCACTTTGGCCACTAGAGGAGGGCGACTCACTGTTAATGCACAAATTTCCGAGCTGAAGAAAGCAAAGGGCAACTTTTCAGGCTACGACGAAACTATCAGCTAGACCGTTTCTCATAGGCCGCAAATTGACCAATAGGAAAGGGGTATTCATCAGCCCAGGGTTCTAATATTTGAAAAATTCATCATCTTCTGAATTTGTCCTCTACTAAACTGTTGATTCAAACCCTAGTTATTTCCCAGTTGAATATCTGCAGTTCATTGTATATCGGAAAACCGACTAAGGCTTGTTCCTGTTTATTTGTTCGCATTCTTCTGCTCGGATTCTGTTCAAGGTGGGTGACTCTCTGAATATCTCCCCTTACTTAGTTGACCCTTCCATGGCCTCTTATTGCTGCTCGTTTTCAGTTTCGCTTTCTCTGCATCTTTAATGTCTTCATTCTCTGTCCTCTTTCCGATCTTACTTTACTTTATCAACTTCCTCGTTGTCCTTCTAGTTGTCTTCTTGCTCCCATCCCGCTTTAGTTTCTTTGAACTTGGAATGCTCTTCCATTGGATGTTTCTTTCCCCTACATTTATTTTTAAGAAACGTTTAAAGCAACAATTATTGTCTCTTGCTTTTCAATCTTAATTAACTAAATGTATTTGTAAACTATCATTGAGTGTTTTGCTTTTGCACTTATTTTGTACTGACATTTTTATCTCATAAAGCTCTATGGGTGAAAGCGCATTATACAAATAAAATGAGGTGGCAGTGGTGTGGCCAACTACAGGAGGGGTCCGTAAACTCTCTAACGAACACAAAGGAGGGATAAAAGAGGCAATGAGGCCGAAGCCAGCAGCGGCCTCGCCGAACAGCATGTGCAATCCTCCAATCAGCGGAGGAAGAAGACAAACGGGCTGGAGGGTAGCGTGCAGGCCGCCAAGAGCGTTTTGGGTGGACGGGTAACAGTCGTCGGAGCTTCTTTAGGAAGAGCAAACCGTTGTTTGTTGCATAAATGGCCATTTCTGAAGCATCCCCTGTCACCGTCTGCATCCAACTCGTCTGCGCTTCCTACTGTTTTCCTAAAAGGATGTAAGTACCCCACTTGCAGCCATATTTCACTTTATTATTAACTTATAGTTTGTGCTGGATCCAGTTGCTGTTATATGGGTCTTTGTACATCTACTGAAGTCGCTCCTCTTTTCCCTCTGTTCCGCAGACTCTTTCCCATGCTCTCTATTTTCATCGCTCCTCACTGGATACCACTGTCTCACTCCTCCTAGATCCTATGTTAGGGAACATTTCTCTTGCTACTATTTTACCTCCTATATTTGTGGACTCCCCCCCCAAACTTTTTTCTTTTGTGTCAGCATCCTAACCTGACTTTTGCCAGTGGAGCACAGCCTTCAGCTACACTCCAATGAGTTTTCGCTCAACGTTATGGGGAAACTGACACGTCCTTCAGGCTGTCGGTACTGAGAAACTTTGTTTCTCTTAATCTCTTGACTATGTGGCCACTTTCGGTAACTTATCATTGCGCAAAGTACTGCGCAATGGGGGTCCTTGTGTTTTCTGGCCCTAGTCATTCACTAAGGATTTTTTGGTGACTGTACAGTGTGCATAGGGGTGGACTGGTGGCAGCAGAAGGTTTTTCAAATAATTTTACAACTTTTCCAAGCCATACCCCGCTTACTGCGTTTGGCTCATGACTGTGGCTAGTATCCATTATGGCCATGCCACTAGGTCTTTTGTCTACTCCGTTCGTCTTTTTGTCCGTTGGCCTTACCCCTGGCCTTTGTGACCCGGGAATTCCTTATTTGGGCATGCAGTTACCAGCGAAAGCCGATTCTTTAGCGGGCTTCTGCTGTTCACGTGTGTGGGTACCCAGGAAGTGGGCTGAGACAATCTGGTCCCAATGCAGACTACTGGTGCCAGGATGTCTGGTGTGCATGAGGGCATGAGAGCTGCAGTGGTCCCTGATTGGATCACTGCTAGAGTGCATGTGTTGGGCAGATCTCCTCATTGGCTGGCTGGGTGCGAGCACTCACCAGACTTGTGGATATGAGGAGGGGGTCCTGAATACAGACCCGCAGATCAGCAACAGGTCCAAATCAAACTGTAGTTTCCAGAAGAGCTGAGCAGACCCAAGGACTATCCGGAACAATGCAGTTGTCCCAGTAGAGACCTGCTTTGTGCTCGATCTCCAAAGACCTGTGAAGGTGCCTTAAACCTTTGGAGTGGTGGGACCAATCACTCTCAATGCCTCCTGGGTCCTGGGTTCCCTGCAAAAGAGCTTGTTCGGAAGTGCTCCTGGGACATCCAGTGGACTGTCCAGCTTGAAACTTGGCACCTGTGCCGGAACGTCGTCACCTAGAGTTTTGCATTGAAACTTTGGGGAATCCTAGCTTGCACTGCAAAGCATCTTTTCACTGAATCATCTCAGCTGCTTTGGGCCGTGAGAGAGAGGCAAGCGTCAAATTGCGAGAGTTTGGTGCCCCAGCGTCACTGTCCGGTTGCTATAAGTGGTTTTCCTGTGTTCGTTCTTGTGCCCGGAGTCCAGCTGCATCAATGTTTTTCTTTTTACTTCAACCGAGACGAGAGATACAACTCCTGTTGTAAACCAGACCCGCATCTGCACCTGCAGCGCCTTAGCACTTTGAAGCCGAAACAAGGCTGGGAAATCGTACCTCTGGTGACCCTCTCCATACCCGCCATGTTTGGACCCAAACCGAGCTAAGTGTGGTAAGTACTGAAACCACTTACCGGTGGCCCCTTGGTTTTCCATTGCATTTTTTTACACACAGAGAATCCCTTGTGGCCCTCCCTTTGGCTTGCGTAGCCTCTGCTTCCTAAAGTCCTTCGAAAGTTGGGAATAGCTTTGTTCATAGCAGCTGATCCTTCCATGACTCCTGGAACCTTTTTTCACCCTTCAGAATCCTGTCTCTAACTTTGCCAGCTCCTTAAAAATTGTGTTTTGTGACTTTACGCAGGACCAAGTGCTTTTACGCACACATCGAATGTTGAGCAGAAGGCTCCATTCATCGTATGGCTAGACTTATAAAGTTAGGGTTATCCATCTTTGAAGACCGTCTATGCTATAAAGTTTGTCTGCCCTTTTCAATTAAAGGTTTTGGCGGTGTTTAGCACTTTACTGCATTGACCTCACTGGCGATATATATTTTAACAAAGTGTATTGTTGGAGTGGTGTTTTACGGTGCATTTCATTATTCACTTGTGTTTATTCTTGGGCCTAAAGAATTGTATATTTTCATATACTACTATGTAAGGGTAATTCTGCCAAGGAGTGATCTCCTGGGTGAACTATACCTCTGTCCCCAAGCACCAGTCAGGGAGAAAAGACAGCACTTCCTAGCCAGTTATTGGGGCCACAGGTGTGACTGGAACTGCAGCGCCAGATCCCAAGCAGCTAAAGGGAAAAGAAGACCACGATAACCTAAAAAACAAGCTGAGAACTGAACAGTAAAGAGCCAGGAGGAAAACCTACCTAGTGTGGATACAAACAGCGGGTCAAAGGAAGGAGAATGGATCCAGGGATAGGAGGAAGCACACCCTCCTGAGGAGAAGAGGGAGCAGGTGATGGGCACAGTTCCTCAGTGCAAGTAATCCCACAATTGATGTTCAAAAGGGCAAAGGTTCCAAAAAACTGAAATAGTCGCAAAGTCAAAATGTTAATAAGGGAGGGGAAATTCAGAAGACAATGCAGCAGAACGAGGTTAAGGTTCTGAAAACAGGGAGCAGAGTAATAAGGTACACAAGGAGAGCACAAAGCAGAATGCCAGTCTCAGAAACATTGAGAAGCGTTATGGAGGAAATCGCAGAGTCTATTGTGCAGTGCTTCCTGGTTGAGGAATCCCATGAGTGGTATGGGTCACGTGAGTGGAGAAATGGCGTTCTCGCAATTGAGCATCCAGGAGGCGCCATGGCAACCTACATGTGCGCTGCAGAGGACGCTGTGCAGGAGAATGGAGGTAGTGACCGCAACAGCAGGATAATGGTGCAGAAACCCTGTGGCGCTCCGGCATACCCTGCGGGTGATGTGTGGTGAAGATTTTTTGACCCGGATCCGAAGCGGCGAGGCACGGAGAGGAGGGGCTCGACTTTTAACTATGTGTGCTCATCCAAGACCTCTGATCACCCCGAAATCTCCTATGACTTAGCCTTGACTGCTCTCCAAGCTACCACGAATTGGGCTGGCTATCTTCCCAGCAGTGTTCCCTGTTTCACTAACAAGGGTGACCTCCTAAACATCTGTTCACCAAAGCATAGTTTAGAAATCCATTCAAACAACCTTTTTTTCAAAGGTTATACTAAAACTAGTGTGTCTGTCAATGATAGTTTACTTGTTATGTAGCACTTCCTATGTAGCACTTCCTAAGGTAGGCACTGTTATATGCACTCTAAATGTTGAACTTAAGTGGACTGAGACAGAGAAAGAGAAGGTGATTTGCCCAGGTAATATTGGGAATCCAGTTTTCCTATTTCCAAATTGCCTTCAGACATTTCACACAGATAAGAATTGTCATATCAGTCTCACTTACCAAACTCTCAAACCATATATTTATTATAAATTGTGAAGCAATGATTGGCATAACTTAAATTGTTTAACCTGGGGACCCGATGCAACATATCCTCTGGAGGCCCATCCCTAAAGTGTAGACATATTGGAATTACTTTAGGTTCCCCGACGACAGCAAAATTGGTGTTATACCCCATGATATTCTGTCCCACCCCAAAATCTTAGGCATGAAATGCAGGCCGTGAATGCTCAAAATTCGACACTTATTTAAAAGGATGAAATGAACTTCAAACTAAAGTGGTCTCCAGCTTTGCACCAAGCAAATCGCTCCAATGTTTTGGAGTCATAAATAATCTTGAATATGAATTAGCATATATATTCTAATAGATACTTGGCATTTAAACACTCCTTCTATTATTGCCTCTATATAGGCCACACCATTTATTTCAATGATAACATTGCAACTTTTCAGTCACCATATGCCTTTATTGATCTATGTCAATTTCAAAAGCACTTGATTTTTCTCCAGTATCAAAACAAGTATGGTGTACACATAAAAATATATTAATTCTAATTAATTTCCATGTACTAGTGTGTGGATTGAGAATATATTGGCTATTTACATGTAATTTAAATATAGACCATGGTCCGCTTGCATATGATTGCTGCAGATTTGAATTCGAAAAATGACGCTCTCTGTGATTTTTTTTTTCTCTGCTCTGAACACGTGAGCAGTCTTCTCAGAATATGAATGTGCAGTTCTCAATTAACATATGTGGTCAATTTTTTATAAACATGTGGGTGCTGCTTTCAATCTATATATGTGTGTCTGTAATTTGCAGTCTATTCTTATTCGTTTGCCTTTGGTTCTAGACGTTTGGGATGGAGCTATAATCTTCAGTAAAATGTACAATGTTAATACACCCTTTCTCTGAAGCGTTACACATAGGTCTGCTTGTGCATTTCAAAACAAGGGACTACAGGGAATTAACACTTTGTATTATTCTCTATGAATTGTCACAATTCGCTCACTTTGCTCTTGTTCCCGCCACTTGGGTGCATGATTTGGGAACTGTTTCATATTGGATTTACCTTCTGACCCCTACAACACAGTACTGTGCTGATTTGGGAGTTCAAAAGCCCTATTTTCCATTTCACTTCCTTTCCTGGTCCAGTTTGAGTTTTTGGCAGCCAGTATGTTTATTAGTCGAAAGACTACACTTCCCAGTATTCATTGCTCACTGATACATTTCCAGCCTCGCAGGACAAGGTTGGACAGAATATAAAGAACACCTGTGACTGCAGGTGCTATCAAGCATCACACCTGAAGGGTGTGTTTGTCAGCCAGATTTAAATGCGTCACTTTGCTTTAGTCCTTTGACCGGCCGTGCGTTCCTGGTTCTTATGTATGGTATCTAGTTCCTAGTTTCTTATTGCTTGTTCCTGGCTTTCGAATTTTCCATATTTTTTGCTTCCTGGATTCCCTATGTCTTCCTCTGCATGACCTCCCTGCACAGGGTTGGTGATCTCATGCCTCGCTGCATGTTGGGGTAGTACTACGTCACTGTTTTGCAGTCTGTATTTTCCAGTGCTTTCCCTTTCCTGTGCAGCCCAGTTTGTTTGTGTTCTTTATTCCTTGACTGTTCCCTATTCTGCAGTCTAACCTAGATCATTTACACACCCCTAATTCATAGATTTACTATTTTGTACCATTTGCTTTCCTTCCCTGATGGGAATGAGGTTTTGCACTTGTAATTTTGTTTCCCCTCCTGTTCCTTTACATTCTCTTGGCGTCTATTTGTGGGTTTCCTTGCACTTCTGTCTTTGTTCCCTATTGATTGTTAGGTGTAGGGTGCTGTAATATCCAGCTCCTGTGTGAATACCTATCTTTTCTTCACGTTGTCCCTTGTGAGGAGTCTTATGTATTAAGTTATCCTTTCTTTGATGCCATAGCCTTTCTGGGTCCCTGTTTGATCACAAGGGTTTGTGGGCTTCGCTGCCGTAACAGGTGGAATTTCTTGTCCTTGTGAGTATTATCTCTAAGTTACCTTATACAATGCCCTAAGGGTGTTCGCTCACAAATCCTGTCATTGCTTGCCCTGTAAACATACAAAAAGATGTGATCCAACAGGAAAAGGCTATGAACTCTACCAGTGATGGAAGTTAATGCATGCTGTCTCTTGAGGGGGCTATTTGAGAAAAGGAACACCCTACATGTGGTGTGTATAACTAACACCTGGTGTGGTGTCCTCATAGAGACTCGCTGCCAACTAAAGGGCCCGTAATCTGTGTTGATTAGTAACACATACTTATATGTCCTCGTATTGACTCTCTTGTCTATGGGAGCTAGAACACCTTGTGTTGAATACTTCGTACTTGTATCAATTTCTCATATTTTATTCTTAGAAACAAGTATAAAAATGTAAAAGGACAATTACTAAAGATAAATAATAAACAGTCACAAAGGTGAAACAAATAAACCTAAAGTCAAAATCACAAATTGAGAAAGTGAAGAAGAGGAAAGTCAGAAAATCCAAGACAGAGCAAAGTTTAGACACAATCGGGGGCAGGTTACCCTGAGGGCTGCCTGGATCATACAATCGGTTATGACATAGACCCAAACTAGGCACAGCAACTCTTGCAATATATGTGCATCAATCATTCATATGTAATTGAGAGATAATCTTAGTGGTTGAGCAAGTTGAGGTCCAAATATGGAAACAAATCGCTATGGACAAGACATTTTGGAATGTTGCTGTTTGATAGGTCTCAATGTTTTGTTGGATGAACTCATGGTCTACGTGTTGCGCTGATGTTAATCCTTGTTGGCGCTTCACTTGTGCGTGCCTGGATGTTGACGCAGGGGTGATCTATGTTTCGGCGGATAGGAGTAGTTGCCGCCTTCCTCAGGACCAAGAGTAGATGTTGAAAGAAATGACCCCTGAGGTAAGAATGAAAGAAAAAAAAAGAGAAGAAGAAGGGTTGATTTGGTAAGAAACATAAGGAATCTCCCAGTTGGTGGTTGGAAAGGAAAGTTGTGACTCGTCCAACGTGCACTGATCCTTATGGGTTGGGGGCTAGCCCTAGACCCTTTTGTTATGTATGGGCACTCGTTCCTCGCTAAACCACGGGCTCATTTCCCTTTAAGGAAGGCGAAACCTGGTACCTGGAAATTGGCATGGCAACGCTGGCGTCCACTCTACTCCTCCCTCGGACCACGTCGAGTAGTGCGCCGGATTGTCACGTGAATTGCTTCCTTATTAGCGCCTCCTCCTACTGGTTCGGTGCTTCTGATCACAGATTAGTGGCGTTTGGAATTCTGTTTACCCATATCTGGTTCTTGTTCTCCCCGTTCCTGTCCTTGTTACCCTGTTCTTTCCTCCACAGTGATTGATCACCTTGGCTCCTCGACGCGGACTGTTTATTGGATTGCCTTTTTCTTGTCGCCTTGCCTGGAATTGCCTCGTCTGGTTTCTTGATCTCGGATTGCTATTGGACCTCTCTTGCCTGCTCCTTGGATACCTCGTTTTCTTCAGGTCGGACCTCATCCTCTTCAGTATTCTGTCCTTGGGATTTCTGGAACTTTGAACTGTAGTAGTGGTACACGGACTAGAGACTTCCTGTGTGTACTAGCGTCCTCGTGCCGTCGGGTCAGGGTGTTATTAGGCGTCCTCGTGCCGTCGGGATAGTCTTGGACTGCTTCTTGTGGATTGCTTGGATTCCGCCTGCGAATACTATCCTTCTCCTGGGACACAAACACCGGTAAGCGGTTAACCTTTTACTGATAAGACTGGATAGAAGGAGGGGGGTGGTCTTTGTCTTATTGTTATTGGCAGTTGTTATTACAAAACCTTCCTTTTTGCATTGCATGGTATATCTTCGGTATCACATTTTACAAATCTTGTGGTTGTGGTGTGTTGTTATCTCACCTATGCAGGTTTGGTTCCGAATTGCTGCATGATACCCTTATCCAAGTCTCCTTGACATCCCGCATTTCAACCCGAGTTGTTCCACGGAGACTCCAGGATTTCCATCGGCATCCATTCTTTTCTCCAATAGATCGCTCTGGTTCTTTCTAGTCAAAACCAGAGGGGTACATTGGGAAGAAGAATTCATCGGCTACACTACGAGGGCAAACCTGGTATCTGACAGAATCAGAAGCCTTAATGGATGCCAATGAAACATTGGCCACCATCTTGCAATTGGTGGCCGATCTCCGCAATGATATGACCGCTGCCCATACTGCTACGCAGCGGCGCATAGATGATTTGCAAGCAGGGTTGTCGCCTCGGGGGGCCGAGGCGGCTCCTTTTGCGGGTATTCCTGATGCAGCTCCTCTCCCATCTCAACAGGGCACGGGTCCTGTATATATGACGGCACAGTTCCCCTTGGCTCCTCCTGAACGGTTCCATGGAGACCCCAAAACATTCAGGACCTTCCTGAATCAGTGTAGACTGCACTTTCTTTGTCGTCCTGCCTCTTTTCCTGATGCAACTACCAAGGCAGCGTTTCTGTTGTCCCATTTAGGGGGCACTGCTGCCGCCTGGGCGAATCCACTGTTGGAAGAAGGGAGTCATCTTCTATATAATTGTGACGCATTAATAGATGCCATGAGTCGCGTCTTTGACACACGTTATGCGACACAAGCTACTGACTTAGAACTGCTCAATCTGCAACAAGGAGGTCTCTCTCTGCTAGCCTACGTGGCCAAATTTAACCAGTTGGTGGCAGAGACCGGTTGGCCTGAAGAAAAGAAGGCCTCCCTCTTCTATAAGGGCTTGTCTGATTCCTTGAAGGACACACTAGCAACTGTCCCAGTGATACCCAAGACATTCCCCGAACTTTTGGATCTGGTTCTTCAGATCGATTCCAGACAGGCAGCGAGGAAAGGAGAGAAAAGAACAGCTCCCCCGGTTTCTCTTGCTGTTCCTGTTCCTGCTTCGGGATCCTCTGAACCTATGCAAATAGGGGCTCTGAGAAGTCCTTTAACAGCAGAAATCAGGGAACACCGTAAAAAGAACGGTCTATGTTTTTATTGTGGAGCTTCCGATCACTTGCTCAGGGATTGCTCCAAAAGACCTACCAAAAAACAGGGAAACGCCAAAACCCGGTGACTGAAGGGATCCAGACGCCGGGTATTTCATCTACAGATCCTTCTTTGTGTAGCCCTTATTGTTTGAACGTGTCACTCATGGCCTCCGGTATTGAGAGAAAGCAGGTTAGCATGGTATTGGACTCTGGAGCCACAGGGAATTACGTGGATGCCTCCCATGCGAGGGCATTGGGTCTCCCGATTTTCCTTAAACCATGTCCGGAAATGGTGAATGCTGTGGACGGTTCTTCTCTGGTGTCTGGGCTAGTGACAGAACGCACTATTGACTTGGTAATGACCACGGATTGTGGGCATCAGGAAAGTATATCCTTTGATCTTATTGCCGCCCCACAGTTCAGATTTATATTAGGTCTGCCCTGGTTCAGACTGCATAACCCATCAGTGGACTGGTCTTCAGGGGACGTGTGTTTTCTCTCTGATTACTGTGATACTCATTGTCTAAAAACCCCTGCCATGGTCAATCCAGGCCGCGTTCTCTCTGAACTAGCTGGTACCGTAGGGGCAGTTATCAATACTACGCTTCCTGTGGCTTACCAAAAGTACAAGGATGTTTTCGATGCTCAGGGGGCGGAGGTACTTCCACCCCATAGACCTTACGACTGTCCTATTGACTTGGTCCCTGGGGCCAAGGTACCTTCAGGACGCATCTACTCCTTGACCCCAAGGGAAGACCTGATTTTGAAGGACTATATTCAGAGTTCCTTGGACTCCGGATTTATACGCCCTTCACGTTCACCCGCTGCCTCCCCATTATTTTTCGTTCCGAAGAAGGAGGGAGACCTTCGTCCTTGCATCGACTATCGGGCATTGAACGCAGTCACAATCAAGAACCAATATCCGATCCCTCTGATTTCGGTTTTACTGGATCAATTGGGGTCGGCCAAGGTGTTTACTAAACTGGACTTAAGGGGTGCATACAATCTTGTACGGATCCGCGAAGGCGACGAATGGAAAACTGCTTTCAAAACCAAGTATGGTCTCTTCGAGTATTGTGTTATGCCTTTTGGCCTGTGTAACGCTCCAGCTACCTTTCAGTTTTTCATCAATGAGGTATTCCATGACATGTTAGACCATTACGTTGTCATATACTTGGATGACATCTTGATCTATTCTCCTTCGATTGCCTCTCATGTCATTCATGTTTCCAACGTATTGCAACGATTGAGGGAAAACCGTCTATACGCCAAACTGGAGAAGTGCATGTTTCATGTCACTGAGGTGGAGTTTCTGGGCTATAGCATTACTAATCAGGGTGTACAAATGAGCCGTTCCAAGGTCGCTGCTATTTTGGACTGGCCGCGTCCCAACACATTGAAAGCCTTGCAGTCTTTCCTTGGTTTCGCAAATTTTTATCAGCGGTTTATTCAAGATTATTCTGCCCTAGCTTCTCCACTAACGGCTCTCACCAGCACGAAACATCCGTTTAAGTGGAATGCACAGGCACAAACCGCATTTGAAGCCCTGAAATCCGCTTTCACTTCCGCTCCTGTTCTTCAGCATCCAGATATGAACACACCATTTGTTGTTGAAGCCGATGCCTCGGATATAGCCTTGGGCGCTGTTTTATCCCAACATTGTCCAGATACCAAGACTCTCCATCCAGTGGCTTATCACTCCAGGAAACTTACGCCCTATGAAAGAAATTACACTATCACGGAGCGTGAGTTATTGGCTGTCAGAGACGCATTCTTGGTATGGAGACACCATCTGTTGGGTTCTCCCGAACCGGTACAAGTCTTTACGGATCACAGGAATCTCTTAGCCCTGCAGTCGGTGAAATGCACCACGGCTCGCCATGCTAGGTGGCATGAATTCTTTTCAATGTTCAATTTCACCATCACCTACCGTCCCGGTTCCTTGAATTCTAAAGCAGATGCCCTTTCGCGGCTTCATGGACCTCCGACTCCCTCTAACCTTCACGGCTCTATGTTACTGCCTACTCAAGTAGTGTGTGGTTGCACGTTACGTCCTCCATTAAACTTGGCAATCAAGGACTGGGTGAATAACCATCCCTCCGAGTTGGCAAGCCTTGGTCTGGAGCTGGTTCATTCACTACCTTATAAACAGGGCAAGATATTTCTGCCAGATGTTGATACTCGGCGTACCGCCATGCAATGGTGTCATGATGCTGCTATAGCGGCCCATCCGGGGGTTGGTAAGACCTTGGACCTCTTAGGAAGGTGGTGCTGGTGGCCTTCTATGAACAAAGATGTGAGGGAATACATAGCTGTTTGTGCCGTTTGCGCCCAGTGCAAACATCAACGTGGTAAACCTGTGGGTCTACTACAACCCATGCCTATACCTGAAGCCCCGTGGAAGATGCTTTCCATGGATTTTGTCGTGGAGCTTCCTTTGGTGGAAGGTTACAACACTATCTGGGTAGTGATTGACTACTTTACCAAGATGGCTATGTTTGTACCGTGCCATGGTGTCCCTACTGCTCCGGTACTGGCGGATCTATTCCTGAAAAATGTGTTTAAAAGGTTCGGCCTACCCACTATGATCATTACGGATCGGGGACCGCAGTTTACTTCTCGCTTTTGGAGGTCTTTGACCACAACCTTAGGTATCGATGGCAGATACTCCAGCGCCTATCACCCTCAAACAGATGGCCAAACGGAGAGGCTTAATGCCACCATGGAGCAGTACCTCCGTTGCCTCACTCTTCAGCGTCAAGGTACCTGGGTCTCCGTATTGCCGTTGGCGGAATTCGCCTACAATAATTCCCTCCACTCCGCGACCCACATGTCCCCATTTTACGCTATGTATGGTCGACATCCACGGTCCTTGCCTCTTGATGCTGAGCCACCCTTGCACAATCCCGCTGCCTTAAATTGTTTCAAGAGACTCTCAGACACTCATGCCTTAGTAAAGAATCAACTGGTTCTGGCCCAGAAGCGTTCAAAGAAATACGCGGATGCACGACGCTCCTCGGCTCCTTTGTATACTCCTGGCATGAAGGTCTGGTTGTCTACGAAGAACCTACGATTGTCAGGTCGACGGACCTTGTTACCACGCTTTGTGGGTCCCTATAAGGTTCTGCAAGTCATAAATCCTGCAGTGCTCCGTCTAGCTCTACCTCCTACCTGGAGGATACATCCGGTGTTTCATGTATCCTTGGTGAAACCTTGTCACCCATTGACCAAACTGCCTTTACGCCCGTCTCCTGTCAGAGTACAGGGGTTCGACGAATACGAGGTGGCTGCTATCCTGGATACCAAAGTGTGCAGGGGACGGCGTTTGTACTTGGTCGATTGGAAGGGCTATGGTCCAGAGGACCGCACATGGGAACCAACTGAAAACATTCATGCCCCTGCCCTTATGGCCCGTTTCTGGTCCTCTCGGGGGGTGAGGTCCCCTTTGCGGGAGGATACTGTTATGTATGGGCACTCGTTCCTCGCTAAACCACGGGCTCATTTCCCTTTAAGGAAGGCGAAACCTGGTACCTGGAAATTGGCATGGCAACGCTGGCGTCCACTCTACTCCTCCCTCGGACCACGTCGAGTAGTGCGCCGGATTGTCACGTGAATTGCTTCCTTATTAGCGCCTCCTCCTACTGGTTCGGTGCTTCTGATCACAGATTAGTGGCGTTTGGAATTCTGTTTACCCATATCTGGTTCTTGTTCTCCCCGTTCCTGTCCTTGTTACCCTGTTCTTTCCTCCACAGTGATTGATCACCTTGGCTCCTCGACGCGGACTGTTTATTGCATTGCCTTTTTCTTGTCGCCTTGCCTGGAATTGCCTCGTCTGGTTTCTTGATCTCGGATTGCTATTGGACCTCTCTTGCCTGCTCCTTGGATACCTCGTTTTCTTCAGGTCGGACCTCATCCTCTTCAGTATTCTGTCCTTGGGATTTCTGGAACTTTGAACTGTAGTAGTGGTACACGGACTAGAGACTTCCTGTGTGTACTAGCGTCCTCGTGCCATCGGGTCAGGGTGTTATTAGGCGTCCTCGTGCCGTCGGGATAGTCTTGGACTGCTTCTTGTGGATTGCTTGGATTCCGCCTGCGAATACTATCCTTCTCCTGGGACACAAACACCGGTAAGCGGTTAACCTTTTACTGATAAGACTGGATAGAAGGAGGGGGGTGGTCTTTGTCTTATTGTTATTGGCAGTTGTTATTACAAAACCTTCCTTTTTGCATTGCATGGTATATCTTCGGTATCATATTTTACAAATCTTGTGGTTGTGGTGTGTTGTTATCTCACCTATGCAGGTTTGGTTCCGAATTGCTGCATGATACCCTTATCCAAGTCTCCTTGACATCCCGCATTTCAACCCGAGTTGTTCCACGGAGACTCCAGGATTTCCATCGGCATCCATTCTTTTCTCCAATAGATCGCTCTGGTTCTTTCTAGTCAAAACCAGAGGGGTACATTGGGAAGAAGAATTCATCGGCTACACTACGAGGGCAAACCTGGTATCTGACACCTTTAGGGTTTAATGAGAGCCAGTCTCTGTACATAGAGTGGTATATAGGGAACGGGCCAGTCCATGTGATGGTGAAGTATCAAGTGAAGATTTAACAGGGGGGGTCCTGGGAGTCTCTCTGCCAGACATTAGTCCTGGCTACGAGAGACTTACCCAGAGTCTTTAGCTCACTATCTTTTCACAGAGAAGAAATATCCCAAACATATCAGTCTTTGTCCTGCCCTGGGGCAGTCCAGCACCGAAATGCAGGCAATTCTCCTCTGAACAAGAGTACCAACAGAAACCCCAGACACGTGTTTCGGTCTGGTTGGACCTCATCAGTAGGGTGGATCTGTGCCTCTCTAAGAATAGTGAGCAAGGGGTCCACATCTGGATTCCCCTAGTAACTTAGGGTGAGACCCAAAGTTACTTAAATATGCAGATTTAACAGGGGGGGTCCTGGGAGTCTCTCTGCCAGACATTAGTCCTGGCTACGAGAGACTTACCCAGAGTCTTTAGCTCACTATCTTTTCACAGAGAAGAAATATCCCAAACATATCAGTCTTTGTCCTGCCCTGGGGCAGTCCAGCACCGAAATGCGAGGCAATTCTCCTCTGAACAAGAGTACCAACAGAAACCCCAGACACGTGTTTCGGTCTGGTTGGACCTCATCAGTAGGGTGGATCTGTGTCTCTCTAAGAATAGTGAGCAAGGGGTCCACGTCTGGATTCCCCTAGTAACTTAGGGTGAGACCCAAAGTTACTTAAATATGCAGATTTAACAGGGGGGGTCCTGGGAGTCTCTCTGCCAGACATTAGTCCTGGCTACGAGAGACTTACCCAGAGTCTTTAGCTCACTATCTTTTCACAGAGAAGAAATATCCCAAACATATCAGTCTTTGTCCTGCCCTGGGGCAGTCCAGCACCGAAATGCGAGGCAATTCTCCTCTGAACAAGAGTACCAACAGAAACCCCAGACACGTGTTTCGGTCTGGTTGGACCTCATCAGTAGGGTGGATCTGTGCCTCTCTAAGAATAGTGAGCAAGGGGTCCACGTCTGGATTCCCCTAGTAACTTAGGGTGAGACCCAAAGTTACTTAAATATGCAGATTTAACAGGGGGGGTCCTGGGAGTCTCTCTGCCAGACATTAGTCCTGGCTACGAGAGACTTACCCAGAGTCTTTAGCTCACTATCTTTTCACAGAGAAGAAATATCCCAAACATATCAGTCTTTGTCCTGCCCTGGGGCAGTCCAGCACCAAAATGCGAGGCAATTCTCCTCTGAACAAGAGTACCAACAGAAACCCCAGACACGTGTTTCGGTCTGGTTGGACCTCATCAGTAGGGTGGATCTGTGCCTCTCTAAGAATAGTGAGCAAGGGGTCCACGTCTGGATTCCCCTAGTAACTTAGGGTGAGACCCAAAGTTACTTAAATATGCAGATTTAACAGGGGGGGTCCTGGGAGTCTCTCTGCCAGACATTAGTCCTGGCTACGAGAGACTTACCCAGAGTCTTTAGCTCACTATCTTTTCACAGAGAAGAAATATCCCAAACATATCAGTCTTTGTCCTGCCCTGGGGCAGTCCAGCACCGAAATGCGAGGCAATTCTCCTCTGAACAAGAGTACCAACAGAAACCCCAGACACGTGTTTCGGTCTGGTTGGACCTCATCAGTAGGGTGGATCTGTGCCTCTCTAAGAATAGTGAGCAAGGGGTCCACGTCTGGATTCCCCTAGTAACTTAGGGTGAGACCCAAAGTTACTTAAATATGCAGATTTAACAGGGGGGGTCCTGGGAGTCTCTCTGCCAGACATTAGTCCTGGCTACGAGAGACTTACCCAGAGTCTTTAGCTCACTATCTTTTCACAGAGAAGAAATATCCCAAACATATCAGTCTTTGTCCTGCCCTGGGGCAGTCCAGCACCGAAATGCGAGGCAATTCTCCTCTGAACAAGAGTACCAACAGAAACCCCAGACACGTGTTTCGGTCTGGTTGGACCTCATCAGTAGGGTGGATCTGTGCCTCTCTAAGAATAGTGAGCAAGGGGTCCACGTCTGGATTCCCCTAGTAACTTAGGGTGAGACCCAAAGTTACTTAAATATGCAGATTTAACAGGGGGGGTCCTGGGAGTCTCTCTGCCAGACATTAGTCCTGGCTACGAGAGACTTACCCAGAGTCTTTAGCTCACTATCTTTTCACAGAGAAGAAATATCCCAAACATATCAGTCTTTGTCCTGCCCTGGGGCAGTCCAGCACCGAAATGCGAGGCAATTCTCCTCTGAACAAGAGTACCAACAGAAACCCCAGACATGTGTTTCGGTCTGGTTGGACCTCATCAGTAGGGTGGATCTGTGCCTCTCTAAGAATAGTGAGGAAGGGGTCCACGTCTGGATTCCCCTAGTAACTTAGGGTGAGACCCAAAGTTACTTAAATATGCAGATTTAACAGGGGGGGTCCTGGGAGTCTCTCTGCCAGACATTAGTCCTGGCTACGAGAGACTTACCCAGAGTCTTTAGCTCACTATCTTTTCACAGAGAAGAAATATCCCAAACATATCAGTCTTTGTCCTGCCCTGGGGCAGTCCAGCACCGAAATGCGAGGCAATTCTCCTCTGAACAAGAGTACCAACAGAAACCCCAGACACGTGTTTCGGTCTGGTTGGACCTCATCAGTAGGGTGGATCTGTGCCTCTCTAAGAATAGTGAGCAAGGGGTCCACGTCTGGATTCCCCTAGTAACTTAGGGTGAGACCCAAAGTTACTTAAATATGCAGATTTAACAGGGGGGGTCCTGGGAGTCTCTCTGCCAGACATTAGTCCTGGCTACGAGAGACTTACCCAGAGTCTTTAGCTCACTATCTTTTCACAGAGAAGAAATATCCCAAACATATCAGTCTTTGTCCTGCCCTGGGGCAGTCCAGCACCGAAATGCGAGGCAATTCTCCTCTGAACAAGAGTACCAACAGAAACCCCAGACACGTGTTTCGGTCTGGTTGGACCTCATCAGTAGGGTGGATCTGTGCCTCTCTAAGAATAGTGAGCAAGGGGTCCACGTCTGGATTCCCCTAGTAACTTAGGGTGAGACCCAAAGTTACTTAAATATGCAGATTTAACAGGGGGGGTCCTGGGAGTCTCTCTGCCAGACATTAGTCCTGGCTACGAGAGACTTACCCAGAGTCTTTAGCTCACTATCTTTTCACAGAGAAGAAATATCCCAAACATATCAGTCTTTGTCCTTCCCTGGGGCAGTCCAGCACCGAAATGCGAGGCAATTCTCCTCTGAACAAGAGTACCAACAGAAACCCCAGACACGTGTTTCGGTCTGGTTGGACCTCATCAGTAGGGTGGATCTGTGCCTCTCTAAGAATAGTGAGCAAGGAGTCCACGTCTGGATTCCCCTAGTAACTTAGGGTGAGACCCAAAGTTACTTAAATATGCAGATTTAACAGGGGGGGTCCTGGGAGTCTCTCTGCCAGACATTAGTCCTGGCTACGAGAGACTTACCCAGAGTCTTTAGATCACTATCTTTTCACAGAGAAGAAATATCTCAAACATATCAGTCTTTGTCCTGCCCTGGGGCAGTCCAGCACCGAAATGCGAGGCAATTCTCCTCTGAACAAGAGTACCAACAGAAACCCCAGACACGTGTTTCGGTCTGGTTGGACCTCATCAGTAGGGTGGATCTGTGCCTCTCTAAGAATAGTGAGCAAGGGGTCCACGTCTGGATTCCCCTAGTAACTTAGGGTGAGACCCAAAGTTACTTAAATATGCAGATTTAACAGGGGGGGTCCTGGGAGTATCAAGTGAAAACATGCATGTGGAGCATGTGGAGAATACAGACTAGAAGGTGCATGGCAGCGGGTGTGTGTGTGTGTGTGTGTGTGCATATATATATATATAGCTGCTATAAGTGACTGGGGCACATAATAGTGAGGCAGGCTCTTTAAGAGAAAGTGAAGTGCCCTCTGTGTACAGTACAGATAGAGACGCACAGACGCCCAGGTCTTTGAACGCGGGTTTAAACCTGTGGGGCATTTGTGCATCATTCACAAAGATGTTCAAAAAGCACTCGCACTGGTTGACTTGCTGGGAGATCCCGGCCTCGTGTGGTCATATATCTTGCCCAGCGTGGTTAGCAGTGCGCATCAGCTAACACTTCTGGTGTGCCATGAGTGCACGAGTCCATCTGGTTCCATAAAAGTGCACGGGTACGTCAATAGAACACCCAAGTTGTTAGATGGGCAGAGCCTCTGTCAGTATTATAATATTATATGTTACTTTGTCGGCATATTTATTGGAACATTTCCTCTCTCAGGTTATTTTTCTGTTATCCAATGCTCTTTTGTCTTGCACACTTTCTTCTGAGGGAGAAGGTCAATTGACCTACATTTGTCTATTTCACTTTAAATTCACTTACTGTGCATATATTCATGGGTTCCACCTTTTTTGCTATGGGGACAAAAGATCCAACACAGAGTGCAGCGAGAGAGCCGTGCTCATCCCCAGTCAAATCTCATTTTACAGCACATGTTGCAGCAGGAATAGGGAAAAAGCCATATGATTTACTGGAAGGTATAACCATATAACATCTCCACAACAATCACCTAACCTGCTGAGTTGCCTTTTCAACATTCTGCTGTAGGATCCCTTGATATTCCCACACCAGGCAAACGGTTTTGCCTGCTCACTGTTCTGACTTGAGTGTTGTGTAGACCGTTGAAACCTCCGTCCTCAAGTGACGCACAGGGGAACTAAAAGAAACCCGCTGTGCGACCTTTGGGGCCACAGGTGGGAGATGTTACTTCCCGGATCCACGGAACCTCTGGAACACCGATGCTGCTGTCAAAAAGAATGAGGTTAAGTACGAGGCAATTACAATATATCACGTTAACCAAAGGATCTGAATAATCTTACCTATCTGGTGTTTGGAAAACCCAGGAAACCTAGGAGGGAGGTTCGAGACTCAGATGAGGCAGTCCCTAGAACAATAGGACCGCAGAAATGCGTGGATGCAGGATAAGCCACCTGTAGGACTGAAGGCGTGACTTGAAACCCCAAAGGGGAATTGCGTAGGAGTTCAGCAAGGTACCAAGGGATGATCCAAAGGCAAGTCAGGGTCGTGTCCAAAATCCAGCAACAGGTAAACTGTTCCAAGCAAAGGTACAAAGGGGTAATCCGAAGGAGTCCAAGATAAAGTTCCGAGATCAAGGTAAACAGTAAAGCAAAACGTAACGCCAAACAGGGTCTGAAGACAGCTGAGAAGCAATGAGTGTTCCGTGTCTCAAGCCTTATATACTGAGCGTTTCGGGGTCATGTGACGTCCACCAAGGTCACGTGAGGAACGCCACTCTGGATCACATGAGCAAGTGAACGATCGGCGTGTAGATGTAACGCTGCCTCTTCTGCTCGAAGTTCTCCATGGCAACTGCCAGTGCAGGAAGGGTTGCAATCGGGCCCGTAAATCATACCTGATTTTCGGTCCTTTGGGAAAACCGAATCACATGAGCCTCGAACCCTGGAAGGAGGTGTTGGGGAAATGTGAGCAGTGTTCTGGTGTGCAGTGGATCGGTGTGCAGAGGATCGCCTAACATAGCCCCCCCCAACGGCCCACGACCCCGTGGGCAGGACGGGTGATCCCTATGGAAGCGAGCTACCAACCGAGGAGCGTCAAGATCCAAGGTGGAAACCCAAGAACGCTCCTCCGGTCCGTAGCCCTTCCAATCCACTAAATACTGGAGCCTACCCCTAAACCAACGGGAACCCACAATGGCCGACACTTCAAAAACAACAGGAGAGGCCAGGGACACCGGAGCAACAGGGGCCCGGAGGCGGGAAGAATCAGGACAAGGCTTGAGGAGAGAGACATGAAATACAGGATGGATACGCCAAGAACTTGGGAGAACTAGACGAAAAGCCACTGGATTCACAACCTGAGAGATCACATACGGGCCAACGAAACGAGGTAGCAGTTTCCGGCAACCCACTAGGCGAAGGTGACGTGAAGACAACCACACCCTAGAACCCACCACCAGGGGAGGAGCAGCCAGACGCTTGCCGTCAACACAAGCCTTCATAGAAGCCTTTGCTTCAGTAAGATGGACCACAGTACTAGCATGAACAGCAGACAGATCCCTAAGACAAGCCGTGGCCGCAGGATTCGAAGAAACAGAAGCATCAGAGACAGGCAAGACCTTAGGGTGTTGACCGTAGAGGGCGTAGAATGGAGAAAACCCTGTAGCAGAATGAGCCGCGTTATTGTATGCGAACTCAGCAAGCCGTAAAGCGGTCAACCAGGAGGTCTGCTGTTGCAATATAAGACACCGAAGATACTGCTCCATAGATTGATTCGTCCTTTCGGTCTGCCCATCAGTCTCAGGATGATAGGCCGAAGAATACCTGGTATCGATGGGCCGAAGAATACCTGGTATCGATGCCCAGTAATTTAGTCAATGACCTCCAAAAACGAGAGGTGAACTGTGACCCTCGATCGGATACAATGACCGAAGGGAGTCCAAATAACACGAACACATGCTCAAAAAACAAGTCTGCCAAGACCGGGGCCGAAGGAATACCCTTACAAGGAACAAAACGAGCCATTTTTGTGAACGTGCCCACCACCACCCAGATGGTGTCAAAACCTTGTACCTTGGGGAGATCGGTTACGAAATCCATTGTCAGTGTATGCCAAGGTCTTGGAGGTACCGGAAGCGGAAGCAGCAGCCCAACCGGTCGTCCTCTTCGATGTTTAGCCTGAGCACAAACAGCGCATGAATTGACATAGCATTCCACATCGCGCTTCATAGAGGGCCACCAACACCAGCGCTTTAGGAGATCCAAAGTGCGCTCTTGACCGGGATGGGCATTGAAGGGAGCATCATGCGACCACTCAAGGGCCAAGTTACGAGTGTCAGGTGTGGGAAGAAACAGACGTTCATGCACGAAAGGCAAACCATCAGAATAAACGGGGTCCCAATCCCGCAATTGGTCGGAATGATTGCTAGTCCAAGATCATACAGAATCTAACAATGACAAAGAGGGAGTGCAGAGACAAATCACATGTCTCTTTCCGAGAACAGTGTCAGGGAAGGTTGGCAACTCGACCCCACCCGGGGAACGTGACAAGGCGCCCGCTTTTCCATGGAGGTTCCAGTACGATGCATAATATGGAAATCAAAAGAGGAAAAGAAAAGATGCCACCGGACCTGTCTGCTATTGATGCACTTCAATGAGGCCAGATCCTGTAGATTTCGATGATCTGAGTATACAGTGATTGGATGCTTAGCCCCCAGAAGATGATGGCGCCAGACACGAAAGGCGTCCATGACAGCCAGGAGTTCCTTCTCCGTTACGGTATAATGGGTCTCAGTATTGGAGAACTTACGGGAATGGTATGCCACCGGGTGCAATTTGCCTGTTGTAGGACATGTCTGAGACAATACCGCACCAAGAGCAAAAGAAGAGGCATCCGCCTCAACTATGAACGGAAGATCGGGATTGGGGTGCTGGAGCACCGGTGCGGTAGTGAAAGCGGTTTTCAAAGCCTCAAAAGATTCCTGATGTTCCCTCTGCCATCGATAGGGTACCTGAGGGCTGGTCAGAGCCATGAGTGGGGCAACAATTGTGGAAAAGGAGGAAATAAAACGCCTATAAAAGTTGGCGAAGCCCAAAAAAGCCTGCAAGGACTTGAGTGTTTGAGGACCTGGCCAATCTAGGACTGCTTTAACCTTGGATTTGTTCATGGATAATGCCCCAGGGGTAATGTGGAATCCCAGAAATTCAACAGACGTTTTATGGAACTGACATTTCTCGGGTTTGGCAAATAGGGAATGTTCCCTCAGACAGGATAATACTTCTCGGACATGCTTTACATGGTCATCAAGATTACGTGAAAAGATCAAGATGTCGTCCAAATAAACAACCATGTATATATCCAGAATGTCCCTGAATATGTCATTCATAAAACGCTGGAATGTTGCCGGGGCGTTACATAGGCTGAAGGGCATGACTAGATATTCATACAAGCCGTAACGGGTACAAAAAGCAGTTTTCCACTCATCGCCTTCGCGAACGCGAACTAGATTGTATGCGCCGTGAAGATCCAGCTTGGTAAAAACAGAAGCATGCGATAAGTGGTCCAGAAGGGGTGTGATTAACGGAATTGGATATCTATCCTTTTTCGTGATAGCATTAAGACGCCGATAATCCACACAAGGACGTAAATCCCCCTCTTTCTTAGGTACAAAAAATATAGGGCTTGCAGCTGGTGAAGTAGAGAGGCGGATGTGTCCTAATCGTAGGGCGTTCTGTACATACTGTTTCAATGCTTGTTCTTCCGAGGGAGACAAGGAATAAATCCCGCCCGAAGGAATGGTGGAATCAGGGATTAATTCAATTGGGCAGTCATATGGTCTGTGTGGAGGAAGTACCTCGTAAGAACCGCGATCGAAAACTGATTCGAATGCTTTATACTCAGATGGAATTACTGACACCACCCCCCCAACGGTATGGGAATTCACAACCTCTGATCCATCATCATTCAGCGTGAGTTGAGCCAGGGCTCCCAAGGCCCGAGAAGGAGTATCAGTTGCTTGATGGGTTGGGAGACAATAGTTCTGACAAATCTCAGACTCGAAGAGCACCGTGCCTGATTGCCAATTAATCAGAGGGTTGTGTTCACGTAACCATGGTATTCCTAATATGATACCGAATTGAGGTGTGGTAATCAAGTCAAAACTTAACGTCTCTGTGTGAATATCTTGTATGGTCAACAATAGAGGTGCAGTTTGGTGTCTAACAGGACCAGAGACTAGTGCAGTGCCATCTACGGCCTGAACAGGTTCAGGTCGGGTTTTTACCACTAAAGGTAGATTGAGGGAATGGGCTAACGCAATGTCTATGTAGTTCCCAGTGGCACCTGAGTCAATGATGATCGTGACTGCATGAGAAATACCTGTAGAGGGACAAAGAGTGGCCTGTACAAAGATGGGCTGGACACGAGCAAAGGCAAGAGGGGTACCCGGAGATGAAGACTGAACACTTCGACCTGGTCTCCGGTTCTAAGGTCGAGCTGTCCGAAAAACCTGACTCTTCTTGGGACGTCGAGGACATTCCTTCACATAATGTCCCGTGGTGCCACAATAAAAGCATGCATTATCCACCCTTCTACGTTCTCTCTCAGATGTTGTAATAGGGCTACGTAAACCTCCTACTTGCATAGGTTCTTCAGTACTGGAAGCAGGGGTACTAACAACTGTAGGATGGGAAGAAACCCCCAACTCAGCTCTGCGCTCTGATCGCCGTGCATCTACCTGCAGAGCAAGATCCACTAGTTCCTGATACTGAGTGGGCATGGAAGGTATCACTGCTAAAGCATCTTTCATTACGTTACTCAACCCCCTATAAAAGATAACTGCCCGCTTGCTTTCTGGCCATGATGTCTCGGCAACCAATTGATTGAACCGGGTGATGTAATCTATCAAAGTCCCTCTGCCCTGAGTTAGTTCTAACAACTCCAAATCCCTAGACTGTGCCTTGTGTCTGGTATCAAAGACTCGAGACATTTCTAGAACTAACAAATCAAAATCATAAAGAACCGGGCTATTATTTTCCAATAAAGGGTTAGCCCAAGCGGCAGCAGTCCCGGCCAAATGGGAAAGGGCAAAGGCGGCTTTAGCAGTGGAATTAGGAAAGGCCAGAGGTCTGCACAAGAAATGTAATTTGCACTGATTGATGAAGGTCCTGAATTTCTTGGGGTCACCTCGATAACGTTCAGGAGCGGCCAGGGGGGAAGGGGTTGGGAGGACCACCGGAGTTGGAGCTGGGGTATTTGCCAAGGGAGGATGTGTGGTTGAAGTGCTAGCATCCCCGAATTCAGGGTCTGCAGGAAGAGAATGCTGAACACTCTGTCTGGAATCTAATCTTTGGTGAATCACCGTATTCGTGGCGGCCATATCTGCCCTTAATACTGTAATCGCCTGTACTAAAGCAGCTATGGGTTCTTCCGTGGATCCCTGCATTGTCTAACACGACTATACGGCTTCTCAGTCTGTTCTGACTTGAGTGTCGTGTAGACCGTTGAAACCTCCGTCCTCAAGTGACGCACAGGGGAACTAAAAGAAACCCGCTGTGTGACCTTTGGGGCCACAGGTGGGAGATGTTACTTCCCGGATCCACGGAACCTCTGGAACACCGATGCTGCTGTCAAAAAGAACGAGGTTAAGTACCAGGCAATTACAATATATCACGTTAACCAAAGGATCTGAATAATCTTACCTATCTGGTGTTTGGAAAACCCAGGAAACCTAGGAGGGAGGTTCGAGACTCAGATGAGGCGGTCCCTAGAACAATAGGACCGCAGAAATGCCTGGATGCAGGATAAGCCACCTGTAGGACTGAAGGCGTGACTTGAATCCCCAAAGGGGAATTGCGTAGGAGTTCAGCAAGGTACCAAGGGATGATCCAAAGGCAAGTCAGGGTCGTGTCCAAAATCCAGCAACAGGTAAACAGTTCCAAGCAAAGGTACAAAGGGGTAATCCGAAGGAGTCCAAGATAAAGTTCTGAGATCAAGGTAAACAGTAAAGCAAAACGTAACGCCAAACAGGGTCTGAAGACAGCTGAGAAGCAATGAGTGTTCCGTGTCTCAAGCCTTATATACTGAGCGTTTCGGGGTCATGTGACGTCCACCAAGGTCACGTGAGGAACGCCACTCTGGATCACGTGAGCAAGTGAACGATCGGCGTGGAGATGTAACGCCGCCTCTTCTGCTGTAAGTTCTCCATGGCAACTGCCAGTGCAGGAAGGGTTGCAATCGGGCCCGTAAATCATACCTGGAACGGAGCTTTCGGTCCTTTGGGAAAACCGAATCACATGAGCCTCGAACCCTGGAAGGAGGTGTTGGGGAAATGTGAGCAGTGTTCTGGTGTGCAGTGGATCGGTGTGCAGAGGATCGCCTAACACTCACCCCCTCCAATCAAGCCTCAGGGGGTACATTAATGAGACCCCCTTCTCATTTTGTAGTGAGCAGCACTTGATTAGCAGTTATTATCGGCTTGGAGTTTATTCTTTTGACAGTCAAAATAATCCTTATCTTCTCCAAGTGAGTGCTCCCGGGCAAATCCTTTTATCATGCTGTGCCGTATTTGCTACAATTAGAAGCCTCTACTATGTTGAAAGGTTGCTTACACAAATGGGAAGACAAGAGAAGGCAAGGATGGCCAAAGAGTCCCTGAAAAAGTATTGCATGATTTACTGAAATCGTTTTGACTAGTAGAAATGTTAAATATTACTAGATTAACACATTCAACTTTATCCTCTGGAAAGAGTTCATAACATCTTGTTCTGAGAGACATTACCCTACTTATGCATGGAATAAAGCAATAAAAGACTATTTGTTGTGATTAGACTGGAATAAAACAGTTATCAGCGATTTTATTTATTTTGTTTTTTTTAAGGGGGCAAACGGGAAAATATTGATAAACAAAGATTTTGAAATTTGTGGGAAACGCTGGGAAAACATATGTAATTGACAACCTATTCTAGTTTACAACGCTGTTGCATGTGTACGTTAGATTTGCGGCACACTGTGCTATCTCCGCGTTCCCATGGTCCACTCCTGTTCCTAGGTGATGGCTAAAACCCAGGAGTTGCTTTTAGTTCCTGTTCATCAGACGTGAGACAGTAGCTGCCACTGCCTATTAGTAAAGAATGCCCCATCTACAGTATAGCTCAGCTGCAACTGTTGCAATATTCGGGGATGGCACTGCATTGTTCACTTTGCTGGTCCAACATGAAAGTTTGCGCTGATCTTCTGTTCCATGGCAATCATTTCCTTCACAGGCTGACCACTGTTTAACCTTGCCACTTTGTAAGGAAGAAAAAAATGTCAGACCAATTGTCTGCAAAGACAAAGCAGAGTCATGAGTCTGGGGGCTCAGCCGCAGTGCCACCACTTTCTCCACCTCCCCCAGACATCTTTTTTTCTGCGTCTATTTTACGTGTCCCGCTGGAATTGCTGCCAGACTGTGACTTACTCCTAGGTGCCCCACTCAGATTTTATTAAACTCTGTTTATTGGCAGTTCGTCAGATACCGTGGAAGCAATTCACTTACACAAAAGTATGCAATGTAACATGACTGGCCAAAGAAAAAACGTTTTAACAAGTAAGACGGTTGGCGAGGGAGATGGGTAGAATAAGGGAAGGGTACAAAGTAACTGGGAAGAAAAGAGACAGTAAGAAAGAGAGAGAGGGGATCAGATACCCTGCCATTTAGGCGTAAATTGTACATGTTCATACTGTTTTATGACTATGCAGCAGCTTAGCACATTCAGAGTTCAAAGAAAGGATACAATGTAATAGGATCAGTGTTAGGCAGAAACCTGTGCAGTTCCCTCTGGGACCACTGCAAAAGATTTAAGACTACAGGTGTTTGTTTGGCAGTAAACCCACTTGGTAGCAGTCTGTACCACACAGATTCACTTGGTAGCTGTGGCTGAGCAGTCAGACTTCCCTCAAGAAGAGTTAGGCAGTATACAGAGTATTCACAATAGGTCAAGAGAACACAATAGAACAAGTAAACACTGACCAGGGCTTGGTGTAAAAGAGATATAATTATTTATTTAAGAATCACATCTAGAAAAACACACAGGCACTAATAGTAAGCAATTCAAAAACACGGTCACTAAAAGATATACACTCCCTTAAAGAATATTAGACAAGTCTTAAGTAAAGCCCCACTTATTTTCAGACAGTGGTGAGCGCTTAACGTAGATGGCACTCTAATAGTTTGTTTTAAAAAAAGGGAGAGAAAAGCAGAGAACAAATTGAAACAGATACCAACACTTTTACAAGAACATAACAAGAGAGGAAGGCAAAGTAAAACCGTGAATTCAGAGTCAGTAGGCCGGATCCGCTTTAAGAGGATCGAAACGAAATGTGTCCAAGGTGACACGGTTTCAGTGCACAAAAGTCTTGTAATGGTTCAAAAAGGAGTTGGACCAAAGAAAGGGACCAGTTAGAGGGTCAAGGTGGCCAGCCCAGTCCAGAAGGTTAAGGAGTTATTATTACCTTGTAGCAATCTTTAGAAAGGGAGGCCTGGCGGACGCGGTACCTTGAAGTGGTGAGAAGACTCCAGCGGGGGCAGTTGTTCCTGGAACCGGATGCAAGTCGGTGCTTCGTCCGGGGGAAGAGAGGATCTCGTCGTGGAGGAAGACAGGAGTCCGTTGCACTGCCAGGGAAGAAACCAGCCGTGGAGTTTCTCAGGTACAAGGAGCGGTCCGTTGATTCGCGGTTCAGTGGTGAGTGGCTATCCGGCCGCTGGGGTGCTTGGCACGGGCGTTCAACCACAAACCGGTCTGGGCTGCGAAGAAGGAAGGTAAAACTGGTTGTGCCCACCAGTCAGGGGAAGAAGCCTCTCCAGCCGGGAGATCTTCTCTGTCATCGGGAAGTGGTGAGTCGGTTCCGCAGGGCTCCACCGGTGGTATCGTCATGGTATGTCGGCTCAGATTCTCCCTCGTCGGATTCTCAGGTCCTGTGGCGACTTCTGAAGTTCCATTCCCCAAAGCCCTGCTTTTATGCAGCGTACCCCCATTCACTCAGCCTAGCTGTCAATCAAACATGCTAAGTGGTGAGCCGGCCGGCTCACCTCTTGGGCCAATCACACAAGAGTGCGACTTGAGTTACCAAGGTAACTCAGTCCAGGGTGCCTAAACCCCCTCCCACACCCCCTGCGGTACCCAGACAAAGTGGCACCATTTCTGGAGGCTTCCGTGGAGAAGCCCGCCAAAAAGTGGAACAAAGGGCTCGACTTGGGTTGGAGTCACAGAAGCGAACACAAACGCCATTTTAGAATCGAGTCCTGGCAAAAAATACCAACCGGCGAATTAATATTAATTAAATAAACCGGCGGTATGTTCGAGGCTATGAGAATTAAATAATTAAAGTTGGTAGCCTCGAACAATGGGAAAATCCCATAGGAAAATATTTGCGGTTGAATATAAAAAGTAGTTTCCACTGCCACCAGCCAAAACTCAATCAGGGGGGACGGGGACGTGCCCCCTCGACTAACAGACCCCGGGGCAATCGAATTGCCCCGACCAGTACGTCCACAATATGATGGTTTGTACTGGTTTCTGTTAATAATTTGGGACTAGTAAAGCCAATGGTGACTTTACATGCCCTGGGAGACAGTAGTCAGTCCCAGGGTATGGAGTCTATGGTGGGGGGTCACTATGACATCCCTGTGTTACTGCATGGAGGGTGCTGTGTAACACACATAATAAAAACACATGAGACCCTATGGAGTAAAGGACCGCATAGCCCATAAAACACATTAACAGTCAAAGGAACACCATAAACATGTCCAAGAGTGGGAGAAAAAGAGTCTCACTCTTGGCAGGAGGAAAAAAAACAACTCCAGAAATCCAGCAAAGCTGCTGGGGGACTCACTAGGTTAGGAAATTCAGCCTAAAGAGAGAATTCTCCGTAACAATCAGCACAGCAGCTGGCAGTGTATGGTGTGCATGCCGGTTAAACGTTTCTGAAAGAGCCGACACCTCGTCCGCTATTTTCGAACGCACTTCATGGGGGTTTATCACCCAAGAGGTAGAGGACCGATGCAATTAATGCCTTCCATGCTTCTAACAGGAGTCCTACCTCCCCTCCATGCCAATCAAAAGCATGGCCCCATGCTGTAGTTTCAGCCGCACACCATCGCTGCATTTCTCTGAGCCATACTTCGAACTGTGGACCTCTTTTCGATTTCCAAGTCATGGCTATGCACCTTAGACCTAGTATATAAGCTAATCCCATAAACCTAGAGACATGTTTGTGCTTACTGGTTCTAGTATACATCCCCAGTATGCATTCCTTTGGGGTTCATTTGTATCTGCTAATCCCTGCTCTCTTGCTACTATGTTTGATTCTGGCCCAGAACCTTTGGACTATACCACATTCCCAAAGCATATGCATTAAGTGAGCATTGACAGTAGTCGAGTCACACCCAGCCATCCGCAATGCCATCAAAACCAGACTCTTTGTCTGATGTATCAATCTGTATCAATTTCTGCTTGCTACTGTGTAACCATGATACCACTGGGCTCCTGCCTCTCAATTTCAAGTCCGTTGTATATTCTGTAACAGCGCCTCAATGCCTTCCTGGCTGCAAGCGCGCTCTACAAATGCGAATAAATAAATAAATTGTCCTGACCGCATCTGGGCCAGGTAGACAATGCTTCATTCTTAAATTTAGCCACCTTGGCTGAGGTACGGTACGTGCAGTGAAGCACATTGACCCGAATCAATCGAAATCTTGCATTGCGTGACACATTTTTAACAGGGCTTAGCGCCCACAACCAGTCCTTGTCTGTGATGTCTGCTCCCAGGTCTGTCTCCCATTTCAATTTAAGCTCCGCAAGGTTCAAGTTTTTAAGTTTAATGAGGGCCTTGTACAATGTGGACACCGGTCTCCAGCCCGTATCCAAGTCGTACATTAACGCCAGGATTGCGCTCTGCTGGGTTTCTGCTGGCCACTCCGACCAGGTACATTTGGCGTATTTGGTCACCTTCATGTATCTTAGAAACTGCCCTTTCGGGAGGTCTTCTCTCTGAATGAGGTCTGTAAATTCCCAAGTGCCATTCTGATACAAATCTCCTCATTATGCAAGGCCAGCCTCCTCCATACATCATGCCATTTTCAGTTCTTGGGGGTCCCACTGTGTGCTGACCAAAATGGGTGCGTGAGGACAGTAGGGATGTGTGAACTTTAGGATTTTGTGTGTCCGTAGCCAGACCTGTCTATCTGTCGTCAGTGCTAATGGGTAGGTTACTCGCTTACATGGGGTGACACAATGTTTCTCGTAGTCACATAGGGCTTGTTAGGGGTGGGTTCATCCGCTAACTATTTGGCAACATGGCTGAGCTGAGCTGCCAGGTAATAGTATTCGAGTCTTGGCAGCTGGGTCCCATGCTGTTTGAAGGGGAGTGACAGAACAGTAGTAGTTTGTCTGTGCCTCTTAGGGCCCCACAAGAAGGTCCTTAGCATGGTCTCTAATTCTCGGAAAAATGGGGCTGTGATTTAGTGCGTAATATTCGTAAATCCATAGAGTAGGCGAGGTAGTAGGATCATCTTTGTAATGGCCACCCCTCCCAGGAGTGAAAATGGGAGTCAGAACCAAAACACCATTGATTTCTTAACCCCTTCCATTGCCCTCACTGTATTCAAAGTATGCGTTTGTTCTGGTGTGTGAGCAACGCGTTTGCCCAAGTACCGGAAGTAGCAATGCTCCCACCTCAGGCTCCAGTCCAATGCAGAGGTTAACCCGGTGTCATTCAGCCCCACTAGAGAGAACAAGCATGATTTGTTTTTTGCAAAGGTGATCCCAGATAGCCTTGCGAAGCCATCAAGTACCTCGAGCACAATAGATAGATTGTGATGTGGTTGACATAGATCGAGCAGAACGTCATCAGAGTACAGTTAGAGTAGGTGAGTGGTATTTCCTATGCGTATCCCAGCCTCGAGGTATTCTTGTCTGAGATATGCAGCTATGGGTTCTAGCGTGAGTATATGGAGCATTGGGGAGAGGGGACAGCCCTGTCGAGTTCTCTCTGTATGTCCCATAGCCTGGAAATGTGTCTCCCTGTTCTGACTCTAGCTTTGGGAGAAGTGTATAATATTTTTACCCATCTTCTAAAGTATGCTCCAAACCCAAAACCCTCTAGTGAAGCCTCTATCCATTCCCAATATACTGAATCGAAGGCTTTTATTGCATCCAACAATGCTACTACATATTGCTCTAATCGCATATTTGTCTGATCTATTATATGCTGTAATCTGCGTAGGTTGACGGTAGTGCTGCGACCAGGTACATATCCCGTCTGATCTGAGCGTATGAGTGTTGCTATGCACCGCTTAAGTCGTGAGGCAAGCATCGTGATTAGTATTTAATGTCACAATTTAGCATTGCTAAGGGTCTATACGAATCGCATACATCAGGTGGTTTCCCAGGTTTTAGGATAGGTACTATCCATCTTTCCCGCATCGTGTCCGGGAGTGTACCTATTTCAAATGCCTCTTCATAGACCTTGAGGAGTGTGGGGCCTATCGTGCTTCGGTATGTTTTATAAAACTCAGCTGGGAGGCTATCGCATCCTGGGGTCTTTCCGGAAGCCGACGCAGTGATTGCTTCCTCCAGGTCTTGCAATGTGAAGAGTTGTTCTAAAAGGTAAATTTGGCTGCTGGTGAGAGATGGTAGATTCATTTGCATGTAGACCTCTGCTATATCAGCGGTTGGTATAGGAGTGCTCTGGCTGTATAATGTAGCATAATAAGTGGCAAATATATTGATGATTCTGTTTGTGCTCTACTGGGTTCACCTGTTATGCAATACTAGAACCTTAGGCTAGTTACAATAACTCCCGATTGAATAGGTTTGGAGGTCTTACCTGAGCAGACTGATATGTTCAACGGGAAAGCAAATGCTGAGCTCAAGAATCTCCCCGACCAATGCGTCAACCTCTCAACCGGTAGGGAAACTCAGCGTGAGAGGTACGCACCAGTCAGGGAAACCCTCTGGGGAAGAAAACCCTGGTCGAGCGCAGGATCCGAAGATTGGAGTGTGGTTTGAGTGTGGTTCGCAGGCTGATGACTCCTATTCGATCATGGCGTTGAGTATCGGAAGACTGCTTCTGGAGAGGGGAGAGATGAGAAGCGAAGAGATGAATAGTAGCAGTACAGGAAGGGAAATGGGTAAAAACAGGCAGGAGACTGATTTCCCTGACCTCTTAACCAGCCGGATTAGAAATACCAGGAGAGAAGCCGAGAATACGGGACACAGAGAGTGGTAACTGGAACACTAGTCTGTAAGAAGAAAGTAAAGGTAAGTAGAATCAGATCCTAAAATACTCGAAGAAGGAAGGGACTTGGACGAGAGTTTTTGTTAATACCCAGAATGCAGTAACTCGAGAACTCTGAGGCAGCGTTTCAGAATGAGACGCTAGATGAATCCGGGGAATATGTATCTGCCAAGAATGCTGGATAGAGGATCTGGAAGGTCAAGAGAAGAGGGGTTAGTAATGGTAGAGGTAGAGGCTTTACGAAGGATTGAGATTGCCTAGTTGCGAACTCACGGAGCATCCGCTAGCACAGTAGCGACGCGAAGAGCTGGAAGTCTCCATGGCCTATGAAGAGTCACGTGAGCAGTACGCCGTACCTCTGGCGAACGTGAGAGGACTGGAACGGCAATAGCGGAACCGTTCGTACTGCGATCCACCATCTTGGAGGTACCATTCCGAACGGAACCGCAGAGCCGGCTTCTAGACCAAAGGGACCAGCGCTTCGTGAGTGTAACAGTATGCCCCCTTCTCCTGGGGGGCGACCCTGGTTTCCCTGGATGCAACCTAAAGAATCGTCGGACCAGACGTGGAGCATGAACTCCAGAGGCCGGCTCCCACGTTCTTTCTGCAGGGGAGTACCCCTTCCAGTCCACCAAGAACTGTAGCCTCCCCCTCCGATAACGGGAATCACAGATACTGGCGACTTCATATTCTGGACCAGTATCGGTAGAGATAGGAGGAGGAGGGGTACAATCCGACCGGTGAAATCGATCCGGTACTGTCAACCGAATCTGGGAGAGGTGAAAAACAGGATGAATCCGGGACCATGACGAGGGCAAATCGAGCTTGACTGCCGCAGAACCCACCATCGATAAGATCCTGAATGGACCGAAGAACCTAGGGGATAACTTGGAAGGGACCAGATGCCGGGGAAGAAAGCGAGAAGCCAACCAAACAGTATCTCCCGGGCTCAAAGGTGGGACGTCTTGGCGATGTTTATCAGCAGTCCGCTTGGCCCTATCTTGAGCCATTCGTAATGAGACTCTAGCCGATTTATGTCCTTCTTGTATTTCGGAAATAAGGCCATCCACTCCTGGACAACTAGAAGGGGATAAAGGGACAGAAGGAACAAAGGAAGGATGGAATCCATAAGTACAATGGAAAGGGCTAGTATGAAGGGCCGAATGAAGGGCATTGTTATATGCAAATTCGGCTAAAGGCAACAAGTCCAACCAATTGTCTTGGGCGGCTGATGTGAAACACCGTAGATAGGCCTCCAAGGTTTGGTTAAGGCGTTCCGTCTGTCCGTTCGTCTGTGGGTGATATCCCGAGCTGAGAGCCCGCTTGATTTCTAAGACTTGGCAAACCTTTTCCCAAAACTTGGAGGTGTATTGAGGGCCCCTATCGGAGACCACTGTGTCCGGTAGGCCATGTCTGGAGAAAATTTCAGAAAGGAAAATCTTAGACATTTCCCCAGCCCCAGGCAGCTTGTTCATGGGAGTGAAATGTGCCAATTTCGTAAGATAATCAATGGTGACCATTATGGCGGTCTTGTTGCGTGAGGGAGGAAGATCTACTATAAAGTCGGTAGAGATCACTTGCCAAGGTTTCTCTGGAATCGGCATCCGGGTGAGCAGCCCCAAAGGTGGAGTTCTGGGATTCTTGGATTGGGAACAAACGATGCAGGCTGCTACATAGTCCTGTACATCCTTGCGGACTTCCGGCCACCAAAAATATCTTAGCACTAGGTTCAAAGTGCCTTGAACGCCTCGATGCCCAGCGGCCCGAGAGTCGTGACACATTCGTAATACTTCATGCTGCAACTCTGAAGTAGGGATGAAGACTTGCGATTTGTGAAAGAAAAAGGAATCGTCCTGGGAAAGATGGTAAGTACTGGCTGTCTTCTTGCAGGCGTCAAGGTTAGAAACCGATGCAGTCCTCAATTCGCTTAAGAAGTCGGTGATGACAGCGATGAATCTTGCTTTGGGGAACAATTGTTCAGAGCTGAATTGGGAGACAGGAACGTCCTTACGAGAGAGAGCATCCGCCCTCTGGTTTTGTTTTCCTGGAAGAATAGTGAATTCGATCCGGAATGGAAGGAAGAAATACGCCCAACGTGCTTGTCGGCTGTTGGTTGTATGTGCATTCTGTAGGACCCTGAGATTTTGATGATCTGTTCGTACCACTACAGGAAAGGGTGAACCTAGTAACAAGTGTCTCCACTCTTCAAACGCCCTTTTTATAGCCAACAATTCTTTTTCGAGCACAGAGTAGTTCTGTTCCGAAGCATTGAAGGTTTTAGAAAGATATGCAACTGGTCTTTCATCTCTTTGGTCGGTTTGTTGGAGTAAGACCGCGCCCAGAGCATGATGAGATGCATCAGTTTCCACAAAAAACTGTTTATTCTGGTCGGGGGTAATCAAACAGGATGCAGAAGTGAACAAGGATTTAAGTGTTTGAAATGCAGAATCGGTGGATTTATCCCAAACAAACGGAATTCCCTTCTTTAACAGTCGAGTCAGGGGCAGAATAATATCCGAAAAGTTAGGGATGAATTTCCTATAGAAATTAGCAAAACCTAAAAACCGTTGGATCTCCTTAACGTTAGAAGGTATGGGCCAATCAACCACAGCGGAGATCTTTTTTGGATCCATGGAAATGCCTTGGGCTGACATCACAAACCCGAGATAGGTTACCTGTCTTTGGTGAAATTCACATTTAGATGCTTTACAGTACAGCTGATTTGACTGCAGTCGTTTGAGTACAGTTTCTACATGTATCAGGTGTTCTTCTTGAGAGTAGGAGTATACTAAGATGTCGTCTAAGTAGATGATTACAAAATGGAATAGAATATCTGCGAACAGATGGTCCATGAAACGCTGGAACACAGCAGGTGCGTTCACCAATCCAAAAGGCATGACGTGATACTCAAAATGCCCAAATGGGGTTCGAAATGCTGTCTTCCATTCGTCTCCAGGGGCAATCCGGATGAGATGGTATGCTCCGCGAAGGTCCAGTTTAGTATAAAAGGAAGCTCCTCGGACTGCCTCCAAGATGTCAGGGATTAAAGGCATAGGATATTTATCTGCCACTGTGATTTTGTTAAGACCCCTGTAGTCAATACAAGGTCGAAGTTCATTAGTCTCCTTCTTTGGAATGAAGAAGAGAGAGGCTCCGGCCGGGGAAACCGACTCAGTAATGAGCCCGTTCCTTAAATTGGTTTGGAGATATTCTTTGAGGACTACCTTTTCTTGTTGGGAAAGGACATACATCCTCCCAAACGGGATAGGTTTGTCCGGAAGAAGTTCAATGTGACAGTCATCTCTTCTATGAGGCGGTAGAGTAGGGAACTGGGGATTGGAAAAGACAGACTGATACTTAGAATAGCATTCCGGAACAATCTCCAAGTTGTTTATTGAGGATACTGGTGAAGGGATCGAGTTTTCAGTCGGGATGTAGATGCCAACTGATTCCTTGGCTAAACAATGGCTGACACAGTATTCCGAGCCGAGGAAAAGAGTACCTGCTGTCCAATTTATAAAGGGGTTATGTCTCCTTAACCAGGGGAGACCCAATATAATGGGGAAATGGGCTGCCTTGATTAAATCGAAAGATAAGGTCTCTTTATGAGAGGCAATTTGACAGACAACAGGTTCTGTCTGTTCTCGGATAGGACCAGAACTTAGTGGATGTCCGTCCACTCCTTGAATAGGAGTGACCATCGCTTTGGGTATACAGTTAATTCCATGTTTATTGGCCCATTGGTCATCAATGAAATTCCCTGCAGCACCGCAATCTATCAGAGCAGGTATGTTCTGTACCATCTGAGTGTGAAAAACAAGAGTAACAGAAATAATAACCATGTTTTGAGTGGTTGCTACTGAGTCCAGATTTACAGGGATTCTCTTCGGGGAATCAGAATCTTGCGCCCCTACCGTTGTTCCCCCTGCGGTAGGGCTTTGAAGTTTCCCGACCCCTTGGCTGGAGTGCGTCGGGGGGGAACTAAAGGACAATCTCGTAACTTATGAGACGAAGCTCCGCAATACATGCATAGTCCCATACTCTTCCTTCTCTCTTTCTCACCTATCGATAGGGGCCCTCTCACTGTTCCTATTTGCATAGGCTCGTCTGAAGTGATAGCTTTATTTGTTACGGGGGGATAATCGAGTTGAGATCGTATGCCTCTAGTTTTCTTCTTTTCAAAAGAACGTTCATGTAAGCGGTAATCGATTTGCATGATGAGTGTGATCATATCCGCTAGATTTGCCGGACGCGGAACCTTAGCTACCTCATCCTTTAATTCGTCTGAAAGTCCTCGTCGGAATAAGGTGAGCAACCCATCGTCTGGCCATCCTGACTCAGAGGAAAGCTGTTTGAAGAGAGTGATATAGGTAAGTAGGTCTTTGTTACCTTGTCTAAGATCTAACAGTCTTTCTTGCGTGGATACCGAGATCTCTTGTCTACTAAACATTGCTTTCAAACTGTTGGTGAAAGCAGAATAAGAGTCCAAGATCACATTATTAGAGGTCACTAAAGGTGTAGCCCAGGCCAAAGCAGGTCCGGCCAAATGAGAAATCACAAAGCCAATCTTATCTTTGTCTGTTGGAAAGAAGCGGGACTTGAAGGTAAATTGCACAGTGCAGCTATCAAGAAACTCCTTGAGTTTGTGTGGGTCTCCGTCAAACTTGCCTGTATTCAAACATACTGGAGGAGAGTCTGAGAAGGCACGAGTAACCTGTTGTCGTAATTGGGCATTATCCTGTTTAAGAGCTTGTATCTCTAGGGACATTGATTGCATGGCGGCAATTAGTTGTTGCATTTGCTGTTCCATTGAATCACAGTCTGCCGTAGCCTTATTTATATTTTTATTTTGGGCGTCGCTAACTGTTATGCAATACTAGAACCTTAGGCTAGTTACAATAACTCCCGATTGAATAGGTTTGGAGGTCTTACCTGAGCAGACTGATATGTTCAACGGGAAAGCAAATGCTGAGCTCAAGAATCTCCCCGACCAATGCGTCAACCTCTCAACCGGTAGGGAAACTCAGCGTGAGAGGTACGCACCAGTCAGGGAAACCCTCTGGGGAAGAAAACCCTGGTCGAGCGCAGGATCCGAAGATTGGAGTGTGGTTTGAGTGTGGTTCGCAGGCTGATGACTCCTATTCGATCATGGCGTTGAGTATCGGAAGACTGCTTCTGGAGAGGGGAGAGATGAGAAGCGAAGAGATGAATAGTAGCAGTACAGGAAGGGAAATGGGTAAAAACAGGCAGGAGACTGATTTCCCTGACCTCTTAACCAGCCGGATTAGAAATACCAGGAGAGAAGCCGAGAATACGGGACACAGAGAGTGGTAACTGGAACACTAGTCTGTAAGAAGAAAGTAAAGGTAAGTAGAATCAGATCCTAAAATACTCGAAGAAGGAAGGGACTTGGACGAGAGTTTTTGTTAATACCCAGAATGCAGTAACTCGAGAACTCTGAGGCAGCGTTTCAGAATGAGACGCTAGATGAATCCGGGGAATATGTATCTGCCAAGAATGCTGGATAGAGGATCTGGAAGGTCAAGAGAAGAGGGGTTAGTAATGGTAGAGGTAGAGGCTTTACGAAGGATTGAGATTGCCTAGTTGCGAACTCACGGAGCATCCGCTAGCACAGTAGCGACGCGAAGAGCTGGAAGTCTCCATGGCCTATGAAGAGTCACGTGAGCAGTACGCCGTACCTCTGGCGAACGTGAGAGGACTGGAACGGCAATAGCGGAACCGTTCGTACTGCGATCCACCATCTTGGAGGTACCATTCCGAACGGAACCGCAGAGCCGGCTTCTAGACCAAAGGGACCAGCGCTTCGTGAGTGTAACATCACCACATTCATCACGCAAAAGCGTTATCGGAGCTTTGGGGTGTTCTTTACGGCACAACCAGGCTAGGAGTCGCCCTGACTTGTCCCCTTCCACGTGTGTGCGTGCCGTGCTGTTTACATAGTCGAACTACGATAATATCTCCCAGGTGGCCTGGCAGTCCTGTCGGGCCTCACTAGGTGCTCGTCCATCAGACTGTTCAACTAGCTGCAGTGACTTTAGGCCTCTTACTTTGCCTTCTAAAACCTCCAACTCCACCCTCCGCTGCTTCCGGTCTCCCCCAGCTCCAGCAATTACCTCGCCCCTAGTGACCACCTTCAAGGTTTCCCAAACGGTTCTCCAGCATCCAGCACTGCCCATGTTTTGTTCTAAGAAATGTTCTAATGTGTTGCGCAGTTCCCGAAAAGGTACATCTGTTAGTGCATCTGTGGGCATGCGCCACTTCGGCACCGGCGTGCATGGTATCTGACGACTCCACGTCACAATAAGCGGGGAGTGATCTGATATAGTGCGACCCATATATTCCGTACCTGCAAAGTCTCGTAGATGTTCAGTGCTTGAGAAAATGTAGTCTAACCTTGTGTGAAGTTTGTGGGGCGAGGAATAATAGGAATATTCTCTCAGGTCTGGATGGATCTGACGCCACATGTCCGTCAAGACCAGTACCGGCAGTGCTGCCCTAAGGGCTGTCGTGGCTAGGGACGACTGGGACCGAAGTGGTGTTGACCTGTCTCATGTGGTATTGTGAACACAATTGAAGTCTCCGCCCCATATGAAGAAGGTATCTCTGTGAGGGTTATGCAGGCACACGTTGCCTGGATATGCGCTGTATGGCATGATTTGAGAAGTAAGAGTTAACTATGACCACCCACACTACCTATTTATCCCCTGAGGATGACAAATCGGCCCTCAATTGTCGTGTTGCAACTCAGGAGCTGAAATGGAAGCGAAGCATTGACCCATATGAGGACACCTCTCGCGCACTTAGAGTAAGGGGCCCCATACACTGTGCCTCCCCAGCATTTCACCACTGTTTACTGCTCACTGACCGCCAAGTGGGTTTCTTGCAGCGCAGCTACTGAGATCTTTTTGCGCGGAAGATATGATTTGACTGTTTCTCTGTATATACGTACCAAGACCTCTCACATGTAAAATGTGCTCCAAAGCCTTGTAATGCTGCATCTATCCACTCCCAGTACACTGAGTGAAACGCCTTCACGGCGTCTAGCGATGCTACTACGTATTGTTCGGTACAATTGTTGGTTTTGTCAATAACGTGTTGCAATCTGCGTAGGTTCGAGGTTCTGTTGTGGCTGGGTCATATCTGCTCTGGTTAGTGTATCAGTTTCGCGATGCACCAGCAAAGCCGGGTGGCCAGCACGGTAGCAAGTACTTTTACATCCTAGTTTATCATGGTCAGGGGGCGATAAGAGTTGCATGCTTCAGCAGACTTGCCAGATTTGAGGACTGGTATGTTTTGTAAAATTCCGCTGGGAGGCCATCACCTCCCGGTGTCTTGCCTGAAGCGATTGCGGTTATCGCTTCCCCTAATTCTTGTAGCATGATGGTTTTATCTAGGTGGTCTCACTGGCTAGTGGTGAGCTTCAGAGTTTAATCATTATGAAGGCCTCTGAAATTTCTCCGGGAGGTGTTTCTGTGTTGTGGCTGTACAGTTTGGCATAGTATCTGGCAAATATTTCATTAATTACTATCTGTGCTCGCCATGGGCCCCCACATTCATTGTGTAGTAGCGTGATTGGTACTTTGTGGTGGTGTTCTTCCGGCCTAGCTAAGCTATCAATTTCCCAGACTTGTCTCCCTCAGTGTGTGTCTGTGCGGTCTTAGTGACATGGTCAAACTTTGACAATTTCTCCAAGCCGTTCGGCATTGCGATTGAATCTCCCCAAGGTCTCTCTGAGGGTGGCCTACTAGGATGCGACTTCTCTAGTTCCTTTACTTTAGCTTCACGTGTCTTAAGTTCCCCTGTCAACTGCTTTCGGTTGTCTCCGGCACCATGAATGATCTTGCCCCAGGTCACGACCTTCAGGGTTTTCCAGATTTTTTCCCAGCTGTCTAAACTACCGATATTATCCTTCAGAAAGGAGTTCAGCATAACACAAAGTTGTTCTCTAAAGGCGAGGTCTGTTAAGGCATAGATGGGCATGCGCCACATCGGGACGTGGGTGCAGGGCGTCCCGTGTTCCCACAGGAGTGACTGAATTTACAGATAACCATGAATTAATCTAATAAATATTGCATGTCATTCGCAGAGCAGCAGATAAAAAAATAGAAACATGAAGTTTGGATTTTTTGCAGCAAAAGCGACGTCTGCACGTTTTGCAAGAAGAAAGTACAATGTACTGAGCAACATTGTAGTACTCAACATTGGGAATTAGCAGTCCTCTTTAGTAATGGTTCAGCAGGTATAGTGTTTCAACACATTGCATTTTCATAACACCTATTGTGGGTCTGTTACGACATCCCACTTTATTTGCTCGCTCTGTAATTTCTTTTTGAAACTGGTTCATCTTGAACCCTCCTTTGCTCCTTCCACTTTTCCACCCCCTAGAGTCTGTAGATCCCACTTGGTCACAGTACGCCATTCCTGAGGCAACCCTTAGCATGGTTAACACAGTACTCCAGTGATAGTTCTAGTATGAAAACTCTATAAAGATCGTAACACATTGAGCACAGGAACAAGACATTTTCTTTATTATTGCTGTTTGTGTATTTTTATATCACAATATGCTCTTTGCTATCTCATGTGGTCCACTGCTAAGTCTAAGGGGGGATTGTGAAGTTGTCACAGGTGCCGATTGACCATTCTCACTATGGAGGCTTAGCATGAAAGAGGTCTGTGGTGTATCTAATGCCCTAACCCACCACTCCCCTGTGGCCTTAATAGATTCTCCCATTATTGGTATGACAGCAACTATCGCAGCACCCTTGTCATACAATTTTCCATAATAGGCGTCCCATACATGCAGAATGGGCCACCCATCGCCCACAGAGTGTTTTTTCGGAGAGTCGTAACCTGTTGTATTGTAAATTGTTATTTATATAGCGCTCTTTCCCCACTTGTGTAGCCTCAATGCGCTATGCAAGATAGCACTAAACAATGTCTCTTTCCAGGGCTCCCCAAAGTCCTTTTTCCCTCCAATAGACCTGCTTTATCGTGGTCTCTGCTGGACGTCTGTCCTTTCCATTTTTCATGGCTCCCATAACATTTCAGGCTTTCGCAGTCTTGAATGCAGCTGTTCGGCCCTCTCAGCAGCGTTACCTCTTCGGGAGAATCTTCTTCCATTTTTGACCCCGCTCGGCAGCTGCTGCACCTCTCATGCACAGATCAGGGAACATATCTCTGCTGCGGTCTGGTCTCCATTTCTGTAACAGGCCCCACCAGGCGAGACGGCCGCTTTACCGTCTCTGTCTCTCTCTCTCTACTTTGCCTTAATTTCCATTTAGGACGCCAGCCTTCTGGTGTCTTGCTAGTGATCATTTCACTTCCCACGCTAATGCGGGCTACCCGCCAAGTCTGGATCGGCCCCTCTGACATCTTCTCATCGGAGGCAGAGGATTCTCTCGCTCTCGTTCCAAGTTCCTCTTAGTGTTATGCACGTCATCACAAAGAAAAGGGGATTGTTGCTCCTTTTTGACTTTAGTTTTGTACGGCATTAACTGAAGCCAAAGAGATTGAACAGATATAACTATTTGTAGAGTCAAAAACCGTAATAACAGCATTCTTGACGATTCACATGTAGGCAGACATTCTACTCTGTACAGGAAATTACTTATAGGAGTGAACGTCCTTGTCCCCAAAAGGGGAGTCACTCTGTGTGGTTCCACATTCCCTGATCCCTAGGGTGTGTCTTGCCTGGTGGGCTTGCATCCCTAGCCTCAAAGGTAGTTGCTCCCCTCTGGAGAGAATGGACGAATAGTCCACATTCGTCACAGCACATGCTTTCTTTGCTTTTGTCGTGTGCGTGTGCGTGTGTGTGTGTTTTACATGTTTTACATGCTGTGTACAGTCACAGTGGTACAAATCTGTTTTATGCGAGCCTGCCAAGCATGGTGCCACTGCATGAACAGTTGCACTATATTTACTATACACAAGCACATCCAGTATTGTGTATTAACAGACTAAATCCCATTCATTTGTTGGAGAGTTACAGAAGGACTGTGACACAAATGAGTATCAAAAAGTTCTGAAACCATAATACCTATTCATCTTTTTTTCCATTTCACATCATTAAAAAGCTATTTTTAATTTCCATCAACTTAATTCAACTGTCGTGCTGGTTTTCTGTTGTTTTCGTAATGCAACATGTATTCTTTTAAATTCTACAGATAGATACATTATGCCTTACAATTGCCCAAAATTACAACTACAGACAAAAAATTGAAACCATTGGCACTGTCCGATTTGCTTTATCCTAATAACCCATTCATTCAACTTTAGAAACCATTTGCGAACAAAACATGGTGCTTTTTTTAATATATACTATAAGATTGGAATAAATAAAAAGTACTGTTTAATTTATTATATTACATTCTATCAAACGGATTCTGCAAATGTACAAGTGTAATCCTCTGTTCTTGTTCAAGTGTAACCCCCTCTTTATTACACTTTGTTTCGAGGGGATTGGGTCCTCCGAATATTCCATATCTCTGACAGTAATCACCACAGTTGTGCTGCTTCAGAAAATCTTTTGGCGTCTGCGTCCTGCGTCGAAGATGTCGATACACCGCCCTCGGACCTCCTCCGACGGCCGATGTCAATGGATAAGTAGGATCCATGACGCCCGTAGCCTCAGTTCCGTTTTTTCTGTGAACGTGTTCGCTTCGGAGATCTCGGCGCGCCTCGACTCTTTGGAGTTTCTGTTCTTTATCGGTTCTTCGAACCTGTTCGTATGTGAAGTTATCCTTTCGTGATGTTTACCTCATCTTCCACCCCGCGTCCAGGCTTTAAGAAGTGCAGGGGCTGTGGGTCCAAGATTTCGGTGACGGACTCGCACAACGCCTGCCTCTGGTGCCTTGGGGAGGCCCATGACACAGATGATTGTGTCGTCTGCCAGTCGCTTATGTCCAAAGCCTTGCGGGAGCGCAAGAAAAAACTGTCAGTAGGTAAGGTGTCCAAGCCACAGAAGTCGAGGTCTGCGGGGCTTTCGACGGACGATTCGAGGGGTGACTCTCCGCATCGTCGTCGGAAGTCCAGTGGGTCTCGGTCCCGGAGTAGGTCCCGCCACTCCTCTGCCTCTTCGAGGCACTCCCGGAAGCGCCGTCATCGGTCGCCTTCCCCGTCCTCATCCAAGGACTCTGCCCGTCGATGGGTCGCTTATCCCACCAAGCATGCGACGCCGGAGGAATGGGCTCCCTTCGGTAAGAAAATGCTAGCGATTCTCGAATCACAGGGCACTGGTCCGTCCGCGCCTCCGAGTGGGGTCGGTCGTGATCCGTCAAGAGACACCGCTCGTACGCCTTCGAGCTCGGGTGGTCGGCACGATTCACGGGAAAGGTCCCGCTCGGACAAGGGTAATCTTTCTCGTCATGCCCGTTCCAAGTCCCGGTCCTTGACGCGCTCGAGACCGTGTTCACCTGTGATGTCTTTGAGGAAGACGTCGACACCGGTGGCGCAGAGGTCGTCGACGGACTCTCTCGAGGCTCCGCCTCCGAGGAAGTTGTCGATGCCATCGGCGCCCAGGCTGATGAAGGACACGCTCGGGGCTCCGCCCTCGAGGCCTGTGTCGAAGCCGTCGATGCTGTCAGCGCCACGCTCGACGTCGACGCTGTTTCACTCGTCGCCCTCGACGCCTTTCGAGGCTGTGGTGTCGGAGGTACCCCGTGGCACGGGGGAACCCCCTAGAAAGGCTCTGGCCAAGGTCAAGCATGGCTTTGTTCCCCCCTCTTTCCGCCATCTTGAGTACATTTCAGAGGTGGATGAGGGCTCTGACGATGGCATGGTTCCTGATACGGTGCCAGATGAGTTTCTCTTGGGGCATAGCCAAATTGAGGACCTGCGTGAGTCCCCGCACGATGCCAGTGGTCTGGACACCTCTCCGGAGATGGAGTTTTGTAGGCCTGAGCCTGGCACTCATGCCGACTCCTCGTACCGGCGCCTTATGGCTAGGGTCACCGAGTACTTGGGGTGGTCTGCTCCCCCAGGGGATTTTCTTCAGGATGACCTTATGGATATCCTCGACCTAGGTCCACCAACTGACCCGGTACTGCCGTTCCATATGGCTCTACAGAGGAGGATGGTGGCAGCTTGGACTGCTCCGGAGAGTCTCCCGGCAGTGGGCAAGTCTTTGCTGCGAAAATACCGCCCAGCCAGTAGCAATCCCTGCTACTTGACCAAGCACCCCACTCCGCAGAGTTTGGTGGTGCAGGCGGCTACGGCCCCAGCAAAGCAGGCGTCGTATCCTACCATCCCTCCTGATAGGGACGACAAGCGTTTTGATGATTGGACGAAGAAAGTGTTTTCTTCAGGGGGTATGGCGCTTCAGGCGGCCAACTCCGTGTGTGCCTTGTCTCATTTCACACACACTCTGTGAAACTGTGTTTCCTTAGCGGCTGAACATATTCCCGAAGGGGACAAACGGGACGGTTTCCTTGCTATGGTCCAGGATGGCAAGGATGCCATGTGTGAGGCCGTTCAGTCCGGTTTGGACATGGCAGATTGCGTCAGCCGGTCCATGATGGCGAGCACCGTAATACGCAGGTTTGCGTGGTTGCGGAGGTCGGGGTTTGCTCCTGATGTGCAGGCCCGGCTCCTCAACATGCCCTTTGACGGGGAACATCTTTTTGGCAGGAGAGGTTGCAGACCTCCAAAGCTGCAGCGAAGTCGTTGGGCGCTGCAGTTTGACAACCTCTGCCTTTTTGTCCTAGGGGACAGCAATGGAGGGGAGGTTCCTTTCGTTATTACTCATCCTTTGGTAAAGCGAGAGGAGCTGCCAGTCAAAGGGGCCACCGTAGGAGTACCAGAGGTGGAAAACAAGGTACTCAAGGTACCAAAGCCGCTCGGGCAGTTGCCTCTTTGCCCTCAGGCAACACCACAGCCGCTTCAGCTCAGTCATGAGGCCATGTCCCATGGTTCGCTGGTTGGGGGAAGGCTGGCGCAGCATCTTGTAGAGTGGCATGCCATTACTTCAGATGTGTGGGTTCTGGAGATCATAGCCCACGGCTACTGTCTTCCTTTCCAGCAGAGGCCTAACGGCAATCCACCGGGGAATCTCTCTTTGAAGAGTCCGGATCCACTCCTTGCGCAGGAAATTCAATCCCTGCTGGAGAAAGGCGCCATAGAACTGGTGCCTGTAGCGGAGAGGAAGAAGGTTTGGTATTCCCCTTATTTTTTGATTTCCAAGAAAGACGGGGGATTGAGACCCATCATGGACTTGAGCGGTTTGAACAAACACCTCAGGAAGGACAAGTTCAAGATGGTTACTCTCTCTCAAGTCCTCCAGGCCCGTCAACTTCAGGACTGGTTGGTGTCTCTCGACCTCAAGGACGCTTATTTTCATGTGCCGATCCATCCAAAGCACAAGAAGTACCTGAGGTTCGCGGTTGGCGACTCGCACTTTCAGTTTCGGGTCCTGTCGTTCAGATTGACCTCCGTCCCGAGGGTCTTCACGAAGCTCATGGTAGTGGAGGCAGCGTATCTCAGGAAAGGGGGGGATTCACGTCTACCCCTACCTGGACGATTGATTGATCAGGGCGCGCTCTCCCGAGCAAGTCCTGGATCATCTGTCAGTCACCTACCACTCCCTCCACAAGCTGGGCTTCTCCCTCAATTTAAAGAAGTCTCATTTGATACTAACTCAGAGGCTCCAGTACATCGGAGCAGTGCTCGACACGTCCCTGGGGCAGTGTTTTCCTCCCCAGGTGAGAGCTCATCACATTCAGTAGGTGGTGCACAAGTTTCAGCTTGCCCAGAGTCTCCCAGCGTTCGAGTTCTTGAGATTGCTCGACCTCATGGCATCCTGCATTCTTCTGGTGCCAGAGGCCAGGTTGCAGATGAGATCTTTGCAATGGGCACTCAAGCTCCAGTGGTCTTAGTCCTCCGGCAGGATGCCAGACCCTGTTCAGGTGCCGTCCTCGGTCGCCCAGGACCTTCTGTGGTGGGTCATTGAAGGCAATCTGATGAAGGGGGCTCCTTTTTGGCTACCCTGGCCGGAGGTGACGATCGGGACCATCGCATCCCTCACGGGATGGGGAGCTCATGCCAACGAGTTGACAGTCATCGGTTGTTGGTCTCCGTCGGAGTCCAGACTCCATATCAATCTGTTGGAGCTGAGGTCCATCAGGCTTGCCCTGAAGGCTTTTCTGCCGACTGTGCGAGGAAAGAATGTCCTGATCCTGACGGACAACACAGTGGCCATGCACTACCTCAACAAAACGTGGGGGGGCAGGGTCACTTCCTCTGTGCAGGGAGGCGATGCAGTTCTGGTTCTGGGCAATCCAGCAGGAAGTTTCGATCTCGGCAGTTCATCTCGCCGGAGACGAAAACGAGACGGCGGACGCTCTGAGCAGGCAGAGCGCGATCTCTCACGAGTGGGAGTTGGCTCAGGAGATTCTCTTGGAGATCTTCGGCCTTTGGGGGACCCCTCAAGTGGATCTCTTCACCTCCAGTGTCAACCGGAAGTGCGAAAGGTTCTGCTCACGGGAATTTCCTCAAAATGGAGCCTTAGGAGTCGCGTTCATGGTGGAGTGGTCTTACCCACTGCTGTACGCGTTTCCTCCAGTCCCCGTCATCCCGCAAGTGCTGCAAAGGTTACAAATGTTCGGTTCCCAGATGATCCTCATTGCTCCGGCGTGAGGCCGGAGGACGTGGTACCCAGACCTTCTCGACTTGTCCATCTGCCCTCCACGTCGTCTTCCCTACCGAGACGAGCTGCTCTCACGGGAGGGGGGTCGGGTTCTCCATCCAGAGGTCAGATCCCTCAACCTTCACACGTGGTTTCTGAAAGGTTGAGATATAAGGATTGGGACCTCCCTGAAGACGTGATGGAGGTGTTGCTTTCGGCCAGAAGACCCGCAACTAAGTCCCTTTACCGTTGTCGTTGGCGAAAGTTCTGCGACTGGTGCAGGGTTAAGAATGTGGATCATTTTGCAAGTGACATTCCTGTAGTTCTGTCTTTTTTTGCTTTCTTTAGCCCACAGGGGCTTGATAGTGGGTACGGTTAAAGGTTACCTGGTGGCGCTGTCCATATTTAAGCGCTCGTCTGAAGAGTGTTCTTATTTTGAAATTCCTTTTAATTTCTCAGTTTCTAAAAGGGCTCACTAATGTGTTCCCTCCGTCACCTTTCCAGGTGCCCGGTTGGGATTTGAACCTTGTCCTCAAGTTTTTGATGGGTGCTCTGTTTGAGCCTTTGCATTCTTGCCCTTTCTTTCTTCCGAAGGTGGTGTCGGAATTTCATTTAGGCCAGAAGGTTGTTCTTCCGGCATTTCATCCTCCTCCACATCCTGGTAAGGACGAGGAGAGGCTCCATAGGCTCAATCCTAGGAGAGCTTTAAGCTTTTATATTTCACGCATGTCCCGGGTCAGAGTGGATGATCAACTCTTCATTGGTTACGCTGGAAAGCGTTTGGGACAAGCTGTGACTAAGCAGACTTTGTCTCGCCTGATTATTCAGGCTATTTCTGAGTGTTACCGCTTGGCGGGTAAGGCCCCACCGGTCGGCTTACGGGCCCATTCTACCAGGGGTATGGCTGCCTCTACTGCCCTACAGAGGGGTGTTCCTATTCGTAACATCTGTGACGCAGCCACCTGGGCTTCGGTCCATACTTTTGTACGTCACTACTCCCTCGATTCCATCCGTGGGCAGGATCTGGCCTTTGGCAAGGCGGTCCTTTGCTCCGCAATTTGATTGGGCATTCTAAATTTCTTTTGCTAAATTCTTTTCCCACCTCCTTGCATTGGTACTGCTTTGGGAGTCTGTCATAGATATGGAATACGTCGGCGGACCCAATCCCCTCGAAGAACAAGTTACTCTCTTACCTGGTAACGTTCTTTCGATGGGATGGTCCGACGACGTATTACATATCGCTCCCTCCCTGCCTTCCCCGCTACAGAATTTCTTATGCGATTGCAGCTTACGTTTCCGCAAGGCTTTGTGTGGTCAGACTGGCAGAAGACTGGTGCCACATGTTCTGGGAAAAAACTACAACTGAGGCTACGGGCGCCGTGCGTCGTCCTTATAACATCCAGTGACGTCGGCCGTCGGAGGAGGTCCTCGAGGGCGGCGTATTGACGTCATCGACGCAGGACGCAGACGCCAAAAGATTTTCCGAAGCAGCACAGCTGTGGTGATTACTGTCATAAATATGGAATACGTCATGTCTCCCACCCACCCCCACCCCCCAGCCACCATGGGCAGCTTCCACCAGGCCCCCACTCATGTCTCCCACCCACCCCCACCCCCAGCCACCATGGGCAGCCCCCACCAGGCCCCCACTCATGTCTCCCACCCACCCCCACCCCCTAGCCACCATGGGCAGCCCCCACCAGGCCCCCGCTCATGTCCCCTATCACCCCCACCCCCCAGCATCCAGGGGCAGCCCCCACCAGGCCCCCACTCATGTCTCCCACCACCCCCACCCCCCAGCAGTGTGGGGTAGCCTCCACCAGGCCCCCACTCATGTCTCCCACCACCCCCACCCCCCAGCCACCATGGGCAGCCTCCACCAGGCCCCCACTCATGTCCCCCTGCCCACAGACCCTGACAATCCACAAGCATGGGCCTCATGGCCAGCCACCACAGCCCAAAGACACAACCAAGCAGGGACAGGATTGCACACAGGCACCTCCGCGGCGGCCTGTGCTGCCTCCTGTCCCAGATCCTGCACTGCACCACTAGCACAAGTGGAATCCCCACCTCCAGACCCCGCCTCTGTCGCTTGCACGGCCTCCTCCTCCTCCAAACCCCCCACCAACCTGGATGACTCCGTGCCATCTTCCTCCGTTGGGCCCTGTGGGGTCCCAGCTGCCCCTTCTGCTGCCGAGGAGTCCAACTCCAACCTCCGCCTCTTGGACCTCCCCTCGGCAGCTGCGGCCTGGGACACGGCACCGGACTCCTCACTCCCCGGCGAGATCAGAACCTGGGAGGGGATCCGGGCCTTGCGTCTCCGGCTGGTGGTGCGTCCCCTGCCGCTGTGCTCCACAGCACCTTCTCCGCCCTCTTCATCAGTTGACGCTGCAGACAGGGAGAAAGAAAACACAGGCATCAGGGCACTGTCCAATGGACTGATACACACATGACAGTCATACATGAGTGGCATTGGTAAACCTCAGACATGGCATCACAATCCCCAACACACATGTCATTTCAACTTGCACACATGAGCCATACCACAGCCATATTGCAACAGCCAGCACCATCCATTCACATACAACAGCATGAGCAGCCAAAGGTCATCCACACATCACATGCAACATAGGGAGTACACTACACATGCACACACACCACCAAACCCTTGCATGCATGTGTACACCTCCGCCAACTGTCGCAGTGTTCCGATCGACATCCATGTCACACCTGACAATCATTCCTCCACATCCTGTGCCATGCAAGCCCACACACACAAGCACCATCCATGTGTCACACATGAGACCCCTCCCATGTGTCACCCTCACGGCCCTGTACACCCCCCCCTACTTGCCCACATAAAAATACATGTTCAACCTGCACACTCCTGGCACACCACACGCACAGCTTACAATCAGTATGCATGTACACTTACCGCTCGACTCCAGACGGGTCTGCCTCTCAAGGACCTGGACGTGGAGCGCTGGGGATATGCGTTCCAGGACCCTCATCTGATCTTCCGACAAGTGGCCCCGGCGCCCCTTAGCATCCGCTGCCTTCAGGAGGCGCCAGGCCTTGTTGAGGGTCCTGGACCTGAAGTCCTCCCAGCGCTTCCTGACACGTTCGTAGTCGTGGACTGCCACCTCCTCCGCGTTGATGGCAGTCACGATGTCCATCCAGATCCGAGTCCGTCCTTCCTTGTCGGCGCGCATCCTTCCGAAGAGGGCATCATACTGCCCCAGGACATGCTCCACCAGGACACCAACTTCGGTGGCAGTGAAGCTGGTGCCTCTCTGCCTCCTTGGCCGGGGGTTGCCACTGGTGCCAGATGTTGCAGTGCCTGACATGGCAACCCCAGAGGCAGGAGTGGGTGGGCAACTGGGTCCTCGGGCTGGGCTGTGGGGCAATGGAAAAGCAGTCGGGAGTCTTCGGTTCCAGCAGGGGTGGTCACAGCAACAGCACCCCTGGCTGATGTGCAGGCAGCAAATGGCAGGGCACGTGGGCAGCAGGCAGTCAGGCAGCAGCAGATGGCAGGTGGGAGTGTGCTCAGGGCTCTGGGGGGCAGTAATTCGGCCTTCTGGGCAGGAGCGTGGTCTTCCGTGTGTGAACGCGTGGCCAGCTTGATACGGAGTGATTTTGCACGTGAAAATCCAGCACGTCTGCGTGTAATTCGAGGAAAGGCCCTTAGCGCGTAAGCGCGTCAGCACACGTCTGTACATTCATTGGCCCAAAGGCCACCAGCGTATGCGCGTCTATGAAGTCACGTGCACGTTGAATATGGCACACGTTTGAAATGTTGCGTGTTAAAAAAATGAAAGACACGTCCGACTGTCAAAGCGTGTAATTGGTGGAAATGGCCTTAGCGCGTACACGCGGAAGTGACAAAGCGTGTAATTGGTGGAAATGGCCTTAGCGCGTACACACGGACGTGACAAAGCGTGTAATTGGTGGAAATGGCCTTAGCGCATACACGCGGAAGTGACAAAGCGTGTAATTGGTGGAAATGGCCCTAGCGCGTACACGCGGAAGTGACAAAGCGTGTAATTGGTGGAAATGGCCCTAGCGCGTACACGCGGAAGTGACAAAGCGTGTAATTTGTGAAAATGGCCCTAGCGCGTACACGCAGAAGTGACGCTGGACGTGTGGGCCTGCATAAAAGGTACGTGTAGAACACCATTTCCTTGTATGTCCTTTTCGTGGAGAGCGAGTGGGTGAAATCCGTACTTCTTGTCATTTCACACGCAATTTACTTCACGGCGTTTCAAGTTCGTACTCCCTGTTAACTCTGACAGCTTTTTCTCTTTTTTCTCTTTTTCTGGTTTTCCTGGGCCTGTTCCCTCAAACAGCGTTCCCTTCTACTGTTGTCCTGTCTCCTCAGACAGAGTACAATTCTTCTTTTGGCGGGGGTGTTGCCAACGCGCACACGCGCTTCTTTTTCACGCTCTTTTTCCTGGCAGACGGTGAGTCACGCACGTATCTAACATCTGTGCTTGCCCCGTGTGTAGCCTACCCCTTCAGAGGTCAATCTAGGCTGCGTGTGACACGCATACGTTCATTCTTGTGTTACTGGGTGCCACAGCGTAGTGCAGGGTTTTTTTTTCCGCACACGTGGTCTAGGAGGGGTTGCGTGCACGTCATCTCCCTTTTTTGGGCTTCCTAAGCGTTGCGTGACCCGTCATCTTTCCCCAGGGGTCACATTCAGCCTTGCTAGAGCACTAGGGTACAATTACCATATGGTACCCAACCCCTTTGACCCCCAATTGCCCAGGACAATAGTTTACAGCCACTCCCATACGCACATTAACATCAGTGCCATGGTTGGGAGGCGAGGAATCCATAAGGGTGGCAAAGGTGGACGAGCCACAAGTGGTGGCCGTGGTGGATCCGGTAGGGGACGTGGTCGTTACTTGCAGGGTGACCCTGTCCCCCCATGTGTGGAGGACCAGTCAAGGGCACCCATAATCCCTCCCCACCCCCCCTGGTTGAGGCTGATGTGGCTGACACCATCCATGCTCAGCCCTTGTTGGACCAGCCCATTGTGGCACCAGACCTGGCTGACTCCATGGCTGACTTCCAGGTCAGCAGGCCTATGACACATGCGCTGGTGCACGTTGATGTCATCAGGCCACGTGGATCAGGGGCAACAAGGTCATCTGCTGCCCCAAGTAGGCAGGGTGGAGAGGCTGCAGGGGCAGCTGCGGCTCCATCCACCCCAGCTCTCACACACCCAGCCAGGACAGTGTCGGTCCTAGTCCATCCTGCTGACATTCCCCCTGACACCATTACACTTGAGCCAATGCCTGCACCAACTCCCATGCTGAGTGTGCAATCCCACACTCCTGATACAGAGTCCACCAGGGCTCCTGCCCCTAGTGTCCAGAGCGGCGCAGGACACTCAGGATCACCACCACCTTCCAAGCGGAAGAGGAAGAGTGCTCGTCCGGCACAGGCTGATGCCCCAGACACGGCTACACAGTCCGGCCCGTCCAGGAAGCTCAGCTTCACGGATGCCGAACTGAATGCACTTGTCGAGTATGTGTCCGCACATGATAACGAAATGGTCATTGTTGCAGGATCCAAGACCACACCTGCACAACGCCAGGCACACTGGCAGACCGTTGCGGACATCGTAAGTGCCTTTGGAATCGTGAGGTGCACAGCCAATGATTGCTATAAGCGCTGGAATGACCTAAAGCGCAGGGCAAAGAATAAGCTGGCCTCAAGTCATGCCGCAACTCTAGTGACTGGAGGTGGGTCTCCAGTAGAAGACATGGAACTCACTCCACATGAGTCAGTCACTGGGACCTACGTCACGGAGGAACAGATCCAAGGCGTGGGAGATCTGCCTGATTATGAGGCATTGTCCGGTGAGTGCACATGCATGTGTGTGTCATCCATGTGCATGGTGTGTGTGTGAGGGCTTCTGTGTGTGTGCCAGGTGAGGGTGTGTGCACCTGAGTCGTTTGGGTCACCCATGTGCTTCATGCAATACATTCTGCGCAGCAGCATTTGGCCATAGCAGTATCCCTTCTGCCAACAGTAGACATCTAGCCCAACAGCACGCCAGTTGCCCTTGAAGTGTCACCTTGCCACAACATTGTTGCTTATTTTTCTCTGTTCATTCAGGCAGATTGTTTGCATTCCACCACTTTTACTAGGCATTTCTCAGTCCTCTAGTCACATGTCTGACATGGCTATGGTAAAGTGGAGTGACTTTGTTACCTGGATATCATTTGTTTAGACATGTCCCTGTGCAATCGGACCATTTTGGACTGGCAGCTCCAGGTGAAAAATCAGACCTGTTTGAATTAGAAAAGCTATTACATGAGGGAACTGGACTGAATGAATAAGTGCTGCCCTCCTCTCCATCTTCACTCAATAGCAATGGTACATGCCATCTGTGTGATGGCATGTGTATTTCACCTGGCAATCACAGGCCAATGTGTGATGCCACTGCCAGGCAGCATGCAGAAAATGTGTTCATCTTCCATCTTGGTGTCATCAGTGTGTGCCATTTGCCTACCCTTCATACGCAGTGAGGGTGCATGCATGGGAGGGTTTTAGTCATGTGGGACATGTGTCAATCAAGTACTGGTTCTGTTGCTTCTCAGCCCTCATTGTGTGCCATGGTGCTAATGCCTGTTTCCATTTGTTTGCTTTTATGTCTTTGCAGGGGAAGACGCACCTGATACTGCTGGGGTTGTGGAGATGGCGCAGACGTGGGAGGGGTCTGAGGGCCGACCGACCACCAGTGAGGGACGTGGTGTGGTGGTGGGTGAGAACCCACAACTGCTGCAGGTCGTGCTCTCAAGGGGTGTCTCTGGCTGCACCTCCCCCGAGCTGTACTCAGGTGTTGATTCGGATGATGAGACCTACGTGCCGTCGCAGGTGAGTGTTCCTGGGAGGGATTCTGTTCTGTCCCACCCACCTGCACCAGGGTCAGAACCCTCAATAGGGATGTCAGTGTTGGCAGCTACGCCTTTGGTGGTTACGGATGCAGGGTCACACTCCGCGACATCTGATCCTGTACCTGGGCCAGCAGATCAGAGGGGGAATGCAGTCCTGCAGCCTCAGGCAGTGCCGGCACAGCAAGGCGCAGTTCGCCTTGCCCCAGACAGGTGTGGTGCCCGCCGACGTGGTGGCCGTAAGCCACCTGGCAATACCGCATGGGAGCAATCCATTTACGGTATGGCAACCCAACAGGCAGCATCATCAGAGATGATGGCTCAGGCCATGGATAGGGTGGCCACTTCCATTGTCCCCCCCAAAAGGCTGATGGAGCGACTACAGCAGGCAACCGACTCCATCTGCCAGTCACACAGAGAGGACATGTTGGCGTCCAACAGGGACAGGCAGGCGGCACTGGCGACTCTGCAGGAAGCCATCTCCATAGAGTCCCAGGGCCACAGGGAAGCCCTGAGGCTGGAACTCCTTCACCTCAGGACGACTCTTGTTGAGCTTGAGGCTTCAACAAACCGAAGGACAGAACAGCAGCTGGAGCGTCTCACCCGTACGCTCTCAGCTGAGATGCAGGCAACTAGGGCAGAGGTCCGGGCATCCCGTGAGTTGTTGCATTTGGACCTCCGCACACTCATCCTCCAGAACGAGACCTACCACACCCGCATGCTTGCAGCCATGGAGGAACAGACTAGGGCCTTGCGTGGGCTGCCTCCCATAGTGCCACCACCTCCGGATGCAGCTGCACAGGGTGATAATAGCGACAGCAGTGATACTCCCACAATAGGGTAGCCGTGTGGGCCATGAGCCCATGGAGGTGTTTTTTTTCCGCAAGATCCACACAGGTGGGTTTTGGTGTGCACCCTGTCCTCGGACCTCCTGGGTGGCCTCCCCAACCCCCCCGGGCCCATTAATGGCCATTTTTTATTTTTTTACATTTTTTTATTTTTCTAAATTTTTTTTTTTTTTTTGGGACAGTGTGTTGCCTTGTGTGGCTCCCGTGGGCATACGCTGCATTGTGGCTGGGCACATGCAGGCTTGTCATGTATTTGGTTCAGATGCTTGGGTTTTTGTCACACACACCCCTCCTGCTTCCCGTTTCCATGGGCTTGCAAAGGGTGTGCCCAAGTGACATTGACGTACATGGTGACATTGGACTCCCACTACATGTGTGGGTAGTCTAGTCAATACTGTGTATACATTCCTAGTGCATATTGCTGTTTTGTTGTACACTGCATGTTGCATTGATGTGTAACTCATCATCCATGTCTACCTCCTAATTTGCAGGTCCTTTCCTCATGTCTACACAAGGCCCTCTACTTTGGAGATGGGGTCCATGTTGGCAGCAGTGCACCAACAACTCTACATGGCGGCGACACTGTACAGTTGGAAGTGGTGGGAGTGCCGGCATTTCCAGGTGGTGAGACTACTGATTCCTTACATTCGTAATGTCATGTTAATGGTAGTTTTGAGGGTCAGTAGCTGATAAGTGTTATTGCTAAATACCTGCTCAAGTGTGTTGTTGGTCCTGCATTACTGTGAGCATTTCAGGTGTAGCGAGTTTCAATTAGGGACACTGTACTTTGTGACACTTGTGTCATGTTGTGGGGATTACTTTGTTTACCTCCACATAGCATGACATGGCACGGTGTGTCGTGTGGCGGTGCTGGGGATGGGTTGGGTGACATGGCACTGTCCTCATGTTGCATTTTGCAAGTGGGTATTCATTTTAGCTGCATGAATGTGTTTTTTCACGAATTTGGTGGTGTCTGTGTAGGTAGGGATGCACACATTGTAACACTTCCAGATGAACAATCTCAGGCTGATATGGTTTTGACGGTTGATTCTCCAGACATTCAGGATCAGTGTCAGGTTGAGTCATCATTAATTGTCAGATGGTATGTGCCAGGGCAGTGTGCACTCCACAGGGGTGTGATTTCTATGTGAAGTAATTAGCCACTAGCTGTGTACGGGCTGCCTCCCCCGTGCCCTTTCCCCTCCCATGCGCAGCGGGTGTGCATGTGGTTGGGGATGTGGGGACACCACCATGTCCACGGCCAGGTCCCGGCGTGTTGCAACGGTGTGCAGGACACATGCTGCCACTATGATCCTGCACACTACTGGGGGAGCGTATAACAGCTGCCCGCCAGAACGGTCAAGGGAGCGAAAGCGTGACTTAAGCACTCCGAATGTGCGCTCCACTATGCCCCGGGTTGCAATGTGGGCTGTGTTATATCTTACCTCGGGTGGCGTGGTGGGGTTCCGAATTGGCGTCATCATTTGGGGCCTGAGAGGGTAGGCACTGTCCCCTGTGGAGGTGGTGATGGGTATAATTGGTGGGGTTGTGACCTTGCTCAGTATCTGACATGCATGCATGTGCAGTGGCATTCATACTCACCAAGCAGCCATGTATCGCCATGCCGCCCAGCTTCTAGGTCCCGGCTTAGGGTGGACATTCGGTAAATGAAGCTGTCGTGGGTGGACCCGGGATAGTTGGCATATATTGAGGTGATGATTCCCTTGGCATTACATACTACCTGCACGTTGATGGAATGCCAGTGTTTGCGGTTCCTATAGATGTGCTCAGATGCCCTGGGGGGACGTAGACCCACATGGGTGCAGTCGATGGCACCTAGCACTTTGGGGAATCGTGCCACACCGTAAAAATCCAGGGCGGCAGCATGCCTTTCTGCAGGTGTTCTGGGCAGGTATATGTGCCTGCGGACTGATGGGCGTGCAGTGATGATGTTCAAGACCTGGTGTAGGCAGCGTGACTGCGTGGCCTGTGACACCCCACCCACTATGGCACTTGTCCGCTGAAATGATCCAGTGGCTAAGAAGTGCAGTACATTGAGGACCTTCTCCAGGGGGCTGAGTGCTTGGGAGCACAGGGTGGGTGATGTGAGGTCATCCTCCCACTCACTCACCAGGTCCAGTATTATGTGTGGTGGAAACCTGTACCTCCCATACACCTGGTCATCAGGCATCGCGAAAAGGCTGGTTCTGGGTGTGAAAATTCTGGCCCTGACTATCCTCCTCCTCCTCCTTTGGTAGCCCACGGCCACTGCTGCTAGGAACGGTATATTCATCCTGGCGTCTGAGCTTGTTAGCTTTTTGCGCACAAATGTATGCGTCGCGGGTCGACGTATGCCTGCTTCCTACTGGCGTACGTGTTTCTTCGCGCGTGTTGTAGGGGAGCGTGTGAAACTTCCCGCGCACCCCTGAAATCCAGTACCCAGGCCAATAGCGTGTGGAAATTTCTGCGCACCCCGGAATACACGTGCGCTGATGTACTCGCGTGTGTAAGTGCCCGCGCACCCCTGAAATACACGTACATAGGCCAATCGCGTGTACGCGCACTTTTGTCCAATTACACGCGATGACACTCTGATGTGCAGTCTTTCCATGTGTGCTCCAGCATCACGTGCTATGAGGGAAACACCCGTGCGGGTCACGTCACAGACGCGCTTACGCACTAAGAGGGCCTTTGGTCCAATAGAATCGCGTATGCGTGCTGACGCGCTTACGCGCTAAGGGCCTTTCCTCGAATTTCACGCTGACGTGCAGGATTTTCACATGCCAAATCACTCCGTATCAAGCTGGCCACGCGAAAACACACGGAAGACCACACTCCTGCCCAGAAGGCCGAATTACTGCCCCCCAGTGCCCCGAGAAGCCTCCCACGTGCCATCTGCTGCTGCCTGCCTGCCTGCCTGCCTGCTGCCACCGTGCCCTGCCATTTGGTGCCTGCACATCAGCCATCTGCAGGGGTCCAGTTGCTGTGTCCACCCCTGCTGGAACAGAAGACTCCCGACTGGGATAGCATCGCTCCACTGCCCAGCCCCAGGACCCAGTTGCCCACCCACTCCTGCCTCTGGGGTTGCCATGTCGGGCACTTCAACATCTGGCACCAGTGGCAACCCCAGGCCAGAGGGGCAGAGAAGCACCAGCTTCACTGCCACCAAAGTTGGTGTCCTGGTGGAGCATGTCCTGGGGCAGTATGATGCCCTCTTTGGATCGTCCCGCGCCAGCAAGGAAGGACGGGAGAGGATCTGGGCCGACTGTGTGGTTGCCATCAACGCGGAGGGGGTGGCAACCCGCGACGTCCAGAAGATCAAGAAGCGCTGGGAGGACTTGAGGTCCAGGAGTTCCATCCAGATGAGGGTCCTGGAACGCGTATGCCCAACGCTCCACGCCCAGATCCTTGAGAGGGAGACCCGTCTGGAGTTGAGCGGTAAGTGGCCAAGCATTGCTGTGTGAGACAGGGCATGTTGCGGTGTGCTGGTTGTCTGATACTTGCCTGTATGTGTGACATAGGCCAAGTATGCATGTAGGTGTGCAGGGACATCATGGTAATGCATGTGCGACCAGTGATGTGTGAACCACATGGTTGTTGCATGTGTTTAAATGCGACATGGGGAGCCCTATGCAGATTTTACACATGAGAGCATTCCAGTCTCTGTTCCTGGACATGGGGGGGGTGAGGGATGGGTGCTGATGCCAGGTACATATATGGTAGCCATGTCTGTGTGCCTGACCTGCGTGTCTGTGACTTGTGAATGCCATGGATGCATGACACATGTGTGTGACAATGCACAGATTCACTGATGCAGCCTAGTTATCCTTGTATCCGCTGTATTTGGGGTGTATGAGGCCAGATGGATGTGACTGAGGTGAAGTGTGTGCATGTGATAGGCATGACCCATGATGCATGTGAGTTCCATATCATTGTATGTTTCAAGAGTCCATTGAACATGTATGGAAATGTCCATGGCATGCACCATGCCTGTTACTGTGTGTGTTTTGCCTGGACTGACCCATGTGTTGTGGAGGGACATGATGGAAGTGTACTTTGACAGTGGTACTCATCTGCTATTGCTTCCTGTCTAGGGGACCATTGTACAGTACCCTGATGCTTGTGTTCTATGTCTCCCTCTACGCAGCGGCTAGTGAAGAAGAGGGCGGAGACGGCGCTGTGGAGCAAGGCGGCGGGGATGCCCCCACGGCTGCAGCGGAAGGGGTAGGTGAGCCCCCACAGGGGCCTGCTAAGGCAAAAGACGGTGAGGAGCCATCTATGTTGGTGGTTTCCACAGAGGAGGAGGAGGCTGCCACTGAGGCACACATGGGGCCTAGTGGGGGCATCCCTGCTGGTGCAAGTGGTGCAGTCCAGGGGCAGGGGCAGGAGGCAGCACAGGTCACCGTGGAGGGGCCTGTGCATGTCGCTGTCCCTGACCCTGTGAGTGCACCACCATGCACCAGCAGGGATGCCCCGTCCCAGGCCCGTCCGCAGGTAGAGGGGATGTCCATGTCACCTGACTCCCCTCCACCTGTGGACGAGGGGACCCGTGGCCGTATGGAAAAGGTCCTGATTGGGGTCGTGATGCGCGCGGGTGCAATTCGTGATGACGTGCGTGCTTCCCGGGAGGAGCACGCACGTCATCACGAAGAGCACCATGCCGACGTGGCCCAATTGGGATCTTCCATGTTCGGGGGTTTCCTGCATGTGTCGGCCAATCTGGCGGCCCTCTCCTCCTCTGTGGAGGCTATACGCCGGTCGTTCTCCTTGCCGTCTTCCAGCCCAGATGCCACCAGGGCCCCCTGTGGACCTGCCCTGACCAATGCAGCCAGCTCGGTGGGGATCCCATCCCTGCCACAGTCGGGAGTCGGAGGTCCAGCAGGGGTGGACACCACAGCAACTGTACCCCAGCAGATGGAGGATGTGCCGGCATCATCAGGCAGGGCACGTGCACGACGGCGTCGGTGGATTCCATCAGCCTGGATGCCGTCGTGCTGGCAGAGGCAGTTGCGTCGGAGGCAGCAGCAGAGTCAACGTGGGAGGCATCATGGCTCGGGGCCATCAATATCAGAGGGGCAGGCATCGGCCGGAGGGCAGGAGGACCCAGGACAGGAAGTGTCTTCTGTGTGGCTGCGGTTGGGCCAGCAGATAGGTGCGGAGCGGCGGCGGGCGGAAGAGGCGCGGCTCACGATGGTCAGGGCGGAGAACTCCATGCGGAGGGCCCTGAGGCGGGCCGAGTGCCTCGAGGCAATCCGCAGGGGGTTGGAGGAGCAGATGGCGTCGTCCCTGCGGACCCTCGGGGCCATGGATCAGGACCGCCTCTGGGACATAGACAAGGAGTTTGATGATGCCATGGCCCGGAACACCACGGAGTGAGCCGCTGGACTTGCCCGCCGCCTTTGTATATAGTTCTTTAGTTTTAGGTTTCCTTTGTTTCTTCTTATGATTTGGAGTCGACGGACACTGCTCCACTTTTTGTATATAGTTGCATTTTAGTTAGGGCTTTTTGTAGGTTTCCTTTGTTCAGTTGGGCTCATGGACCCTTGGATGTTTTGTACATAGTTCTTCATTGGATTGTTTTATTTTTCTTTTTTTTTTATTTATTCACCATGGAGCAATGGTCTTTGCATTTATTTTTCTCTCTCGGATTGATTTTATTTTTAATGTGACTTTGGACAACATTTTTTTGGATTTGGATTTGTAGTTTTGATTTTTTTGGACGGACATGCAGCTTATCTTTTTTTCATTGCCATTGTAGTTTGTTTCATTTCATTTGCATTCAATTTTTTTTAATACAATTTTGTTTTCATACTTCACTGTGTGGTATCATCTCATTGGTTTCATGCATGTCATGTTGGGTGTTTTCCCATTCAATTGCAACCATTGTGTGTGACGGACATGGGTTCATTTGCTTTATGAACATTGGGGGTGTAACATGTAATTTCCATTTCCATGTGGGTGAATGGGTTACTTGGTAGGGCCTTTTGGCTGTGGAGGCTGACCATAACGCACATGATTGGGGATTGTGAGGGCCTGGGTGCAGGGGGACATGAGTGGGGGCCTGGTGGAGGGTGCTCTGCACTGCTGGGGGGTGGTGGGAGACATGAGTGGGGGCCTGGTGGAGGGTGCCCCTGGATGCTGGGGTGTGGGGGTGATAGGGGACATGAGTGGGGGCCTGGTGGAGGGTGCCCTGCACTGCTGTGGGGTGGGGGTGCAGGGGGACATGAGTTGGACATGAGTGGGGGCCTGGTGGAGGGTGCCCTGCACTGCTGGGGGGTGGGGGTGGTGGGAGACATGAGTGGGGGCCTGGTGGAGGGTGCCCCTGGATGCTGGGGGTGGTGGGAGACATGAGTTGGACATGAGTGGGGGCCTGGTGGAGGGTGCCCCTGCACTGCTGAGGGGTGGGGGTGGTGGGAGACATGAGTTGGACATGGGTGGGGGCCTGGTGGAGGTTGCCCTGCACTGCTGGGGGGTGGGGGTGGTGGGAGACATGAGTGGGGGCCTGGTGGAGGGTGCCCCTGCACTGCTGGGGGGTGGGGGTGGTGGGAGACATGAGTTGGACATGAGTGGGGGCCTGGTGGAGGGTGCCTCTGCACTGCTGAGGGGTGGGGTGGTGGGAGACATGAGTTGGACATGAGTGGGGGCCTGGTGGAGGTTGCCCTGCACTGCTGGGGGGTGGGGGTGGTGGGAGACATGAGTGGGGGCCTGGTGGAGGGTGCCCCTGGATGCTGGGGGGTGGTGGTGCAGGGGGACATGAGTGGGGGCCTGGTGGAGGGTGCCCCTGTACTGCTGGGGGGTGGGGGTGGTGGGAGACATGAGTGGGGGCCTGGTGGAGGGTGCCCCTGGATGCTGGGTGGTGGGGGTGCAGGGGGACATGAGTTGGACATGAGTGGGGGCCTGGTGGAGGGTGCCCTGCACTGCTGGGGGGTGGGGGTGCAGGGGGACATGTGTGGGGGCCTGGTGGGGGCTGCCCATGGTGGCTGGGGGGTGGGGGTGGTGGGAGCCATGAGTGGGGGCCTGGTGGAGGCTGCCCCTGCACTGCTGGGGGGTGGGGGTGATAGGGGACATGAGTGGGGGCCTGGTGGGGGATGCCCATGGTGGCTGGGGGGTGGGGGTGCAGGGGGACATGAGTGGGGGCCTGGTGGAGGGTGCCCCTGGATGCTCGGGGTGGGGGTGATATGGGACATGAGTGGGGGCCTGGTGGAGGGCGCCCTGGATGCTGGGGGGTGGGGGTGCAGGGGGACATGAGTTGGACATAAGTCGGGGCCTGGTGGAGGGTGCCCCTGCACTGCTGAGGGGTGGGGGTGGTGGCAGACATGAGTTGGACATGAGTGGGGGCCTGGTGGAGGGTGCCCTGCACTGCTGGGGGGTGGGGGTGGTGGGAGACATGAGTGGGGGCCTGGTGGAGGGTGCCCCTGGATGCTGGGGGGTGGGGGTGCAGGGTGACATGAGTGGGGGCCTGGTGGAGGGTGCCCCTGCACTGCTGGGGGATGGGGGTGGTGGGAGACATGTGTTGGACATGAGTGGGGGCCTGGTGGAGGGTGCCCCTGCACTGCTGGGGGGTGGGGGTGGTGGGAGACATGAGTGGGGGCCTGGTGGAGGGTGCCCCTGGATGCTGGGTGGTGGGGGTGCAGGGGGACATGAGTTGGACATGAGTGGGGGCCTGGTGGAGGGTGCCCTGCACTGCTGGGGGGTGGGGGTGCAGGGGAACATGAGTGGGGGCCTGGTGATGGCTGCCCATGCTGGCTGGGGGGTGGGGGTGGTGGGAGACATGAGTGGGAGCCTGGTGGAGGCTGCCCCTGCACTGCTGGGGGGTGGGGGTGATAGGGGACATGAGTGGGGGCCTGGTGGGGGATGCCCATGGTGGCTGGGGGGTGGGGGTGCAGGGGGAGACATGAGTGGGGGCCTGGTGGAGGGTGCCCCTGGATGGTGGGGGGTGGGGGTGCAGGGGGACATGAGTGGGGGCCTGGTGGAGGATGCCCCTGCACTGCTGGGGGGTGGGGGTGGTGGGAGACATGAGTTGGACATGAGTGGGGGCCTGGTGGAGGGTGCCCCTGCACTGCTGGGGGGTGGGTGTGGTGGGAGACATGAGTGGGGGCCTGGTGGAGGGTGCCCCTGGATGCTGGGTGGTGGGGGTGCAGGGGGACATGAGTTGGACATGAGTGGGGGCCTGGTGGAGGGTGCCCTGCACTGCTGGGGCGTGGGGGTGCAGGGGGCCATGAGTGGGGGCCTGGTGGAGGGTGCCCCTGGATGCTGGGGGTGATAGGGGACATGAGTGGGGGCCTGGTGGAGGGTGCCCCACACTGCTGGGGGGTGGGGGTGCTGGGTGACATGAGCAGGTGTGCAGGGTAGTCCCATGTGGTGTCGGCTGCCTGCAGGGGCCGTGGAGGGTGTACAGAGAATACCTGGGAGCACACAGCCAAATCGCGTGTAGAATTTCCCGCGTACCCCTGAAATACATGTACCCAGCCATATCGCGTGTGGAAATTCCCGCGCACGTACCCAGCCAAATCGCGTGTGGGACTTCCCGCGCACCCCTGAGATCCACGTACCCAGCCAAGTCGCATGTGGAAATTCCCGCGCACGTAGCCGGCCAAATCGCGTGTGGAACTTACCGCGCACCCCTGAAATCCACGTACCCTTCCAAATCGCGTGTGAGACTTCCCGCGCACCCCTGAGATCCACGTACCCAGCCAAATCGCGTGTGGAAATTCCCGCGCACGTACCCGGCCAAATCGCGTGTGGAACTTCCCGCGCACCCCTGAAATCCATATACCCTGCCAAATCGCGTGTGAAAGTTCCTGCGCACCCCGCAATAAACGCACATGTTATTTTTCAGTCAGCGGGTGTCCGTGTTTGTGGGTTCCCCTTTGCACGTCATTTGTCCTGGAGGGCCACAGTATAGGACATTCATCATAGCTGTATATAGGTGCTATTTGTTGGCGCACCTTTTGGCACACATTTATTACAGGCGCAGAGACGCTACCGCCTGCTTTCTTGTGGCGGTCGTGTTTGTGCCTGTGCGCTGGTTTGACCGTGTGCTTTTTTGCCCTATCCGATTCCATGAATACCTGTTCTAGGCGAGCGTGTGGGCGTTCCGCGCACTTGCACCCTGTACTTCCCCCGTGACGCCCACATTTTGGCAAGTTGTTCCCCATTCCGAGTGTTACGCCCCGTGTTCCGCCTACTTTTGTTCTGTGCGCCGCGCTATGTGCGATTTTCGCTGTGGCCTGTGCGATTTTCGCTGTGACCTGGCGCATGCCGTTAGATGGCCTGTGCGCCAACGTGCGCCGCGCACTTTTTTAGCGCACATCCGATGGTTTTCTCACGCACGGCCTTCCATGAATCGATGTGCGCTGCTTTTCGTGCGATTTTCGCACTTGCACTGCGATTTTCGCTATTCCACTGCGAATCGCACGTTTTTGGCCACTTGCGCCGCGCTAATTATTCCATGAATCGGCCTGAAAATGTTTATGTTGGTACCAAAGCCAGGATTGTGTGTAACCCAGGGCTCCCACAACAATGCCACATGCAAAGGCCAGGCCTTTGTCACCGTGGGACCATAGCTATTCTCGTCCCTTTAAGACAAAGCATGAGGGGTGTCAATTCATAGCTAGCATCTCCAGTATAAGCAGGTGCCGCCGCGTGGGTGCTGAAATACCTACAGAATCCACACCAAGAAAGTTTGAGATCTGAAGTATGCTAGGGCATGTCTGAGCTAGTCGAGCAGTCCCAATCCCAGCAACATGGAAAAAAGTCAGGTGTATTTCCTGAAGCTGCAGTCCAGCTACCCACCCGCAATCAGGAATCTGACTCACACGTTCCATATAGCAAACCAGCAGACGTTGCTTCTCTTAACACACGGAGAGAAGAGGCGGCCGTGTTCATTTTGTATACGCAAGCAGCACCACTCAAGTGGAGTCACCAGGCAATCCCAAATCATACACTAGGGCTGTAAGACATTCGAAGAGCCACAGCTTGGCAGCCAATCCCCATCCCATCCACCACACATTAATTCTATTACATTTTTTTTTATATTAAAGGGTTTATTTTAATTTAGTATAGTTAAAAACGTGTTTAAAAAAAACAGGGTTGGGGGGACCCTCCCATTAAAAGAAAAAAAATGTGAAACTTTTTTTTTCGACACTTTTGTGTCGGAACTTTTGTCAGTTGAAACTTTGACTGTCGAAATATTCACTATGAACCAAATACAAGTGTTGAGTCAGTAGCTTGTGGTGCCAGGGTGTAGATGTCATTCAGTGTCACAAAATCGTAGGAAATAATGATTTTAAAACCGTTTCTTAATATTGGAATTAAAATTAAAACATGTCACACTTTATTTTAAAGGTTATATATACATTGAGAAAAAAGGATTCCAAACAAGGTAAGGTTTCATTTAAATTAGCATACATTTCATTTTTTTTCCTGCAATGCTTAAAACTAGCTAAAAAAAATGCTTGCTTCAGAACGAATGAAAATGTCTACGATATAAGAATTTCAATAATGTACTTCAATTGGCTACCATATGTACATTTAGCCATTATGTTATGTGCATGTTTACTTTCAACTTTCAGTCATTTATGAAAATGCCTAAATATCTTGTTGAATAAACGTCACTTAATTCATCAACAATATTAGGCTTTTCATAACCATTAATGCCTATTTTTATTCCAGTGGATCATATAATCTCATCACATGAATCAGGGGAAAAGCAAAGTATCCAGATAGAAACAAATAAACTTGAACGATCTTCTAAAACCGTACAGTGTCATATTGTGATGCTCAATTTTCCATCCAGTCTTCACTCAGACGACACCAGCAGCAAAGCCATGGTATATTCTCGTATCCTGTTCACTGTGTGGATTACAAAAATGGGATATATTTATCGCCCTATGCTAAAAGTGGGTAAAGAGCACCAATACACATAAAAAAACATCTAGCAAACAACCTCTAGCTTGTGACATTTCCGAATGTAGAGATTGTATGCCAATGGCCGCACTGGAAATCTAGCATTAGAGTGCAAACATTTGGAAATGGTTAAAAAAGCAGACCCATTTCAATTCCCTAATGAGCTGCTGGAAAAACTCATTAAAGGAAAAATGAGCAAAAACCTCATTCCCTCAGCAAGAGAAAAAGAATGCCAGGAAATAGTTGTAGATGCATGTGATGCAGGGGTTTGTGTTGTGTCCCCAGTGTTTCACAAAGAACAAGGTTTCTCGGCTCGATTTGCATATTTCTCTGTGTGCTCTGGCAAGCAAGACTACTGGTGTATTTTCAAAAGAACCGGTGTCACATTTGATACAAAAACTGGAAATAGGTACCGTTGGTGTAAAGGCAGTCGCAAGGCTCGTACCTTTTGTTCATAGAGATCTTTCAATGTGGTTGATTTTCAGAAACATACAAAGTTATTGGAACGAAAAGATCACGGAAAATATCAACAATATTCCTGGTATTGACCGTGATGGTGATGATCCTTCAGCTGATACAGAAGGCAATGAGTTCCCACCAAACAGTATGCATGTGAAGAAAATGGTTGAATTTTTAAACTCCCTCAGAATTTGACTATGGAAGGCCAAAAAAAACATTGAAACTGGTTCCACCAGAAACACATTGTCCATACTGCCCAGGACCGACAGAGCCTTTACTTCTTCACCCAAAACTCAACGTTTAAAATCCATAAAGGTAATTTTTCTAAATTGAATGGGATGTCCCAGATGGATTATGTGAAGTTAAAGAGCAACGCCACCATGGGAAGGATCTGCGCATTCTCACATATGGGGGGAGGCTACTCGGTGGGTTCTTTATTACATCTTTTTCAGGCTAAAGTAGTCTCGATGATGCTATACGGCATGGAATCCTGGGCACTATCCAAAACCAGAGAACTCGCAATACTTGAAAAAGCAATGGTCGAGAGTCTCCTACGGCTACCTACCCATACTTCCTTTGATATGATAGTGTTGGATTTAGCCTCCTGTCTATCAATTTGAAGTTGGATTTGGGGTGTCTTACTCTGTACTGGAAAATTGTCAATGCACCAGCTGGCACACTGTTAAATCTCATTCTGGAGGCATATAACCCTGGCAAGTATATGTGAGGTAGTAGAGACATGGTTATAGAGGGCCCCAAGTGGAGTACTGGCAGAATCCCTGATTAGTGGCGAAAGCCATCATTGTGGAACAGGGAGAAGAGCAGGCTTTGGTCAATCTGCTTAAACGTAAAGAGGGTAGCCCCAAAATAAAGCTGTGATTGAGGTCATAAGAAATTGACGAATATATATAGTCCATGTTGTGTAAGAAAATATTTAAACATTCAATGTAGACTTAATTTATGAAGGGCGTGTATCAACACAGATATCACGTTCAGTACACTGAAAGACAAAAAAAAATACATTCACGTCTAATTGTGTGATACACTCACTTCTTTTCTGAAGTGTTTTATTTTAAGATTGAGATTAAATCAAACTGAAAATAACAGTATTGCAATGTACTGTAACATAAAAAGTAATACATAAAAATATCAGACACATTTTAGTGAACAATGAATTTGAATCAAATACAAGAAAAGAAAAAAACAAGGAAGAAATGAACAATCAATTAGTTTGAACAGAAAGGTTTGCTATAGGATTCCTTTGTCCTGTGATTGTGAGAGATCATTTCACTTAATGGACTCAATATTTGTGTTAAAATTAGAGCATATTTACCCATATACTACAGATCAATTTATTGAGGCCGCCAAAAAACAATCATTGGCTCAACATCGAGGACAAGGGAAAAGGAGATGGGTCACCTTTTCAGATTCAAGCAGTGACTCTGATGACAAATCCAAATATAGCCAACAACCAATTTTTGGAAACCTTCCACCACCCCCTGCCTTTTTTAGGCAGAGGAGGGTGTGGAGGAAACTCTTGGGGCCCACCATGGCTACAACCTTACACTCCAATGAGGCACCAAACACGAGGACGGAGATGCTTCAACAGACAATAAACAACCCCTCCATTATGCCAATTTTCAATATGGCTAACTTTCAACTTTCTGAAGCCCAGATTTCCGTCCTAAAAAAAAACTATTGGTTCACACTGGAAATGCAAGTTCGGAGATTCCTAAGAACAATTTGACCAAAAGTCCTTTTAAAGGACTTTCCCAATATTGAAAAAGAACTAGATACAGGCTTATATGCACCCCTACCAAAGTACAATCAAATTCCACGGTATATACTCACATTTGAGAAATGCATTTCAAAAGACCTCCAGGCTTTGAAAAAAACAATAAAACGTTCTTAAAACACCACCTCTCGGAAGAGGAGTTTATCCAAGAACTCTGACATAATTATAAAACCAGCTGATAAAGGTGGAGACATTGTCATCATGTTCGCAGCGCAGTACCAACAGATGATAAACAACTTGCTATTAGACACAGCCAGTTACAAACATTGAAGAAAGATCCCACCAAAGACATGAAAGCAGATATTGAGGAAACTGTGAGATTTGTCTTTGACCGTGGCTGGATTATGACAAAGAATTTGAATTAGTTACCACCAGTCAGGGCCATATACCGACTCTATATGCTCTTCCCAAAATACATAGGGATTCTATAACTCCACCTGGCAGACCAATAGTTTCAGGGTGTGGCTCCATCCTTGAACCACTATGTAGATTTGTAGATACCTTTCTCAAACCAATGAGCATATTAACACCTACATACTTGAGAGACAGAACTCGTAGAATCCAGACTTTTGAGAACTATGCTTTTGATCCATCTAGGCAGTGGTTGGTAACTATGGACATAACATCACTGTATACAAGTATACCACAAGATCTGGCTATTGAATGCATGAGGAACCATCTGATGCACCATAGCCTGCAGAACTGAGTGCCAGACAATTTCATAACGGAGTTAATGACATTGGCAATGTGTAAGAACTATTTCGAATTTAACAAACAGTTCTACTTACAAATAAAGGAAACCGCAATGGGAGCGGCATTCGCTCCCAGCCACAACTTTGAACCTAGCAACATTCTTTCCGATATGTTGAATAAACTGTAACACAATAAAACATATATTTTTCTTAAATAAGCATATTTCAAATATGATCTCTCTGTATGAATGTATATCTATGTATGTATGGGACACATACAATGTACATTTTGTTCTGAATCTATGGGGTGCATTAGAAAATGCAAAATATATAACCAGTATGGAACAATGGCATAGTATGGCTACAGGTGGTCATGACCCGCTCCATCTCTAGTTTCAGAAATTATTTGTCCAGCCACTTCTCATGTTCCTAAACTGCAAAAGCAATGATTACTTCCAGATCATAGATGGGATGCTGTCACAAAAACATTTAATTTTTTTTATCTCTACATGTTGTGTCTTTGGTAAGTGCAATACTTCAAATTTTACAAGTTCTTCTGCTAGGCAAGGCAACACATACATGCGTATAGATTGTTATGCCATCTAAGCTTTCTTGATTATGATACAGGTTTTTATTGGTAACCAATGTAAGTTGCTAAAAGTAGGGGTGCTTTATTCACATATTTTGTCCCCCTTGTTTAGTTTAGCTGCAGGGTGATGTATGTCTTTGAGTGGTGCATGGGCTGTGGTGTGAATACCCAAGATGTTTGCATTATCCACATCCAAATGTTATATTGACATTATTGTACACCTGTCCTTATCTTGGAGGGTTGCAGCAATGGTTTTATTTTCCATAGCAACATTGGTACAGAACTGAGATTACTTGTTTTTCAGGAGACCATGTTGTTCATGTGGTTGCAGGCCTAATTTATTTGAATAGCCTTTTACAGTGAGGCAAAGGTGATCACTGTGTGATTTTTCTTTTATGTTTTTTTTTTGTTGGCTATTTGGGTCCTAGATTCAGATTCATCAGCAGAAGTCTTGTGGAGATGGTCGTTCATGATAGGGGTGCATCGGTCATGTAGAGGAGGGCATTAGCAGTTGACATTGACTGGTTTTCTGACAGTGGATGGGAGAACAGCATGCACACATGTGGTAGGCACAAAGGATGTAAAGATGGCTCAAAGCTTGTTGGATGAAATGTGTTTGAATTTTTACAACTGCTTTACATTGCATTTTGAGTTTGGCTTGGCTGCTTCTTTAGAAAGTGCAGTCCCTTCCATCTGTTCCCTGATTTTGGGGATTTGGTCAATAACAAAAACGTTTCATGGCATTGGTTTTCTTCACTCATTGTGTCATTTGTTCAGGTAAACGATTGTTGCTCCATTGTATTGCTTTAAATGCAGCTCATGCTGTAACTTTTATTTTGAAGTGTAATATAAGGATTTTGCTGACTTTATTTAACCAATTATGTGCTATATTCTGATTTTGGGTGTTTTCGTTTCTTCAGCAGATCTCTCCCTGGCAGATGGAGCGTTTGCTGTCTGACGACATGGGAAAGACATGGGACAGATGGTTACATTATTACTCTGCTTTATTTTAAGGGTGCATGCAGTTGTGTTAGACTCGAATCTGGTGGGCAGACAACCAACTTTTATAAGTACATGTTTTTTTGCATATCAGCCTGTTAAGAAAAGTATCAAGATCTTATTTGTTAAAGTCCTCGAACGCTTGTTTTCTATGCTGTTGTTGTTTATTTATTTATTGAGCATTTATATGGCGCCTATGCAGCAGAATGTGTTTCCAGGCGCAACAAGACAATCAGAGGGTGGGGGGGAGGCAGAGGAGAAAATAACAATAACAGTCCTACTATGCCTTGGGACATTCGGATCGTGCAAGTGCAGTACTTAGAAGTTCAGGGGGAGGGGGCTGATGGGGGAGAGGAAAGGGATAAGGAGGGGGCGAGGGAGAAGTGCAGGAGGGAGGGGGCCCAGGGGCTGGGCAAGTGCTTGGGGGGAAAAGGAAAATGGGGGGGGTCGATAGTACGAGGATGGGGGAGGACTGGCCTCAAGGCAAGTCCCAGGTTTCGACACTCTTCCTTCCTGATGGCTACAAGTTCCTCTCCAGACCCAGAACCAACCGCCTGGTGCGGGTGTAGCCTTAATTTTCCTGGAGTGGATCCCTGCTTCTATCATTCCAATGCAGCATTAATCCTCCTTTGAATGCTGGCCTGCAGACTCTCTATCTCTCCTGCACTCTTTCTCACTGTGGCCACTATCTACAGGCCACCTGACCAGGTCACCCTCTTCCTCTCTGAGTGAAATGACCTCTCCTCCTTGCCTCTACCTCTCAACTTCTCCTCCTCTGAGACTTGAACATCCACCTGGATGCTAACAGCCCTTCTTCAGGACTCATTTGCAACCTCTGCGATTCTCTCTCTCTCGTTCTCTCTTTCTCTATTCTTCCCTCTGCCTGACTCACTCTACAGGGCACAGCCTTGATGTTCTGATCCCCTCAGACCGCCCCTTCTCTAACCCTCTCACCACTCCTCTCTCTTGGAGTGATCACTTTCTCCTTTCCTCACCTCTCTCTCTCTCTCTCTCTCTTCCAGCAGGTCAAGCCAACTCAGCACCGCCACCTACCTTCTTGGTCATCCGACCCATGAAGTGTGTTAGTTGAAGCTTTCACCGCTACTTTCTCTCCTCCTCCTGCAACTTTGGCTGACTCACACCCTGACACAGCCATCTCTAACCTTCATCTCTCTGAGTGTCCTTGCCCCTTTCATGAAGATCCGCTTGAGCCCACATCCAAGTGCAACTCTTGGTATGATTCTGACATCACCGCCCTAAAACGCAAATATAGGGTGAAAGAGAGGAAGTGGAGGGCATTGAGCGCACCCCCTGACAAACTGGCCTGCTGCCCGCTCCAAAGGAAATACAGTCTCTCTGTCCTCTCTAAGAAGATAGCCTACATCCAGGGCTGCATCTCTGTGGCATCTACAAATTCGGCCGATACTTTCAAAATCTGCAAGGAGCTGGCCAATTCTGCTGCACTCTCTACCTCTCCTGTTCTCTCCCAGACCCTCTGAACGGCCTTGGCCTCTCATTTCACTATTAAAACTCAGGACATACTGTCCACCCTCTCTTCCTCTTCTTCCTCCTCTACCACTCCTGCCCCGTCCGAGCCGCCTCTCCTCCTTTCTCCTGTTCACTGCTGACAATGTTTCTAGACCAGTCAGATCTACGAAAGTCTCATCAAAGCAGGTACCCCTGCTCACCCAGAACCATCAAGGACCACATTGACAACCTTGCTCCAGCCTTGACCGATTTCTGCAATCACTCTTTTGCCACTGGAACATTCCCCTCCCCCCTTAAGCACTCTCTTGTGCACCCCCTTCTAAAGAAGCCCTTGGCCCATCCTTCCTCTCAGGATAACTATCGCCTGATCTCCATCGCGTCTTTCCTGGGCAAACTCTTGGAAAAGCTGGCCATCTGCTAGCTTAATCTACATACTGAATCTGTTGGCTACCTCCATGACCACCAGTCTGGCATCCGAGCTGACAGAAGCACGGAAACTGCACTCCTAAACACCCGTGAAGACTTGCTGTCCAATCTTGACTCTAACCTCCTTCTGTCTCATTCTCCTCGATCTATCCTCTGCTTTTGACACAGTCAACCATGCTATCCAGCTCCATTGCCTCCGCAACAACCTTGGCATAACTGATCAGGCCCTGGCCTGGTTGACCTCCTTTCTCACCGACAGACCCTATAAGGTCCAACTGTGGTCTTTCTTCTCTTCTGTCTCTCTCTCTCTACTTGTGGTGTTCCCCAGGGGTTTAGATGAAGCCTTTAAATATGAAGAACCTCAGAATTTGGTGAGGAGCGTCAGCGATGATTGAGAAACTCTCTATATTGACTTTGCATACTTTTTTGATAATCTAGGCAACCTGTTCAAGGTGGACATCACAAGTTGGGCGGTAATCTGGTGCAATTTCTGGTGAGCGGAACTAGCATTACTGCCGGGTCGTGCAACGGTATTAGCACTGCATCACAACCTGGCGTGAACGCGCCCCGACTACGGCAGTAAAAACTGAAAAACCGGTGCTAATAGCACTACAGTCTGCGATCCCAGCGCTATTTGCGCCAGTGGAAATTGTGTCATCGCTGGGTACGGGAAGCCATGCGGTGGCCATTTTGAAAAACACAATCCATTAAATATCTCCACTTCCTACAGCCATCCCACCTGTTCGTCATCAAAAATGTCAAACGAGAGGACCGGTTGCAAGGTGCCAGAAAAACGGCTCTGTACACCTAAGTTCAGTGAGGGAGAATTGGTGGTCCTCCTTGTGAGGTTATGGTTCACTGCGACAAACTGTATGGCAGCAGGCAGCGGAAGACACTAGTCCAGCGCAGAATAACCCTCTGGCACACCATCAGCCAGAAGGTGACTGCGGTATCCAGCTTTCCCCGTGACGTGATGACGAGGACTGCAGAAAGCGCTGGAATGATCTCCGGTTCAGGGTGTGAGGACACCTGACCCAACCAAGCCAGGAGTCCCTGACAACTGGAGGTGGTACTGTCGACCCACTGGTCCTGACTGCCTGGGAGGAGAATAGAAGAGCAGCACAGCACGGTCCTTGGCATGGAGAACATTGAGGGGGTCGAAGGTGTGGAGGCGTGTGCCAGCAGCCAGGAGTCAGGAGGTGAGTCAAACCCACCCTACCAGCACAAGTCCATGCACTGATGTCAGCCTTGCACAAGATGCCACATTGAACAGGGACACACGTCAGCAGACCCAGCAGCTGGGAAGGACAATCGGGGTGAAGGGACGGGGTGCCATATCAGCCACCCTCTGTAGCAACTATGGGGCAGGGCACCCAGGGCACCCCTGAGTGTCACATCAATGTGAAGGAGTGGCAAGTGCCAATCCAACTACCATGCACACCACAACCCTGCTGGTGCACCCTGTGCCATAGGGAATGCTGTGCATGAGTAACAACAACACTGTGCAGCAGTCACTCCAACAGAACGGGGGCAGCACACTCCTCTTGGAAGCAAGACCACGCAGAGCAACAGAGGTTCGAATCCCGGATCCACGCTTTGAATGCAAACTCAGGTACGGTATTGGGTGTGTGTCTCAAAAACAATAAAATAAAATAAATAAATGTTGGAGACCCAGTTGGCCTACCCCATGTTGGTATGGGAGACGAGCCACATGTAAGTACATGTTCCCCTACAGCAACATGGGTGCAGCTAGCCAATCATTGTACACCACAACACAACACTGCTGGCTGCACAGCAACGCCCCATAGAGCCATGGCTGTGCCATAGATGAAGACACCACACCCACAAGGTGTGTGCCACCCAGGGAGAGGATGAGGGAGCATGACGGACTACAGGCATGCATGCTATGCATCAGCTGCCCCAGCATGGAAACCCTGTCCTCCCCACAGACTGGCAAAAGGCCACCTGGCCATGTGATATGATAAGGCATGGCATTTATAACGCGCATATACACAAGTGTTTCAAGGTGCGACATGGCAAGGGAGGGGGAACAGATTGAAGAACGAGACAGCGATCCTACTAGGCCAAGTGTCATTCAGAATGCGCAAGTGCAGCGGAAGGGGGAAGAGAAAAAGTGCAGTGTGGGAGGGAGGCGGGTGGGACAGTGCATTACAAGGGGTAAAAGAATAAATACAAATAATAAGAGAAGTAGGGCCAGCTGGTGGCAAGTGCAAGGTTAAGTGCAGACACCAGGTGTCAAGTGCTGGTGGAGGACTGTAGGGCTAAAGAAAACAGTGTTGCACACAGATTGCTGCAACCATCCCCACATTGCTGTGCACACATGCAATGCCCCCTGACCAAACATGCCCATCAGACCAAATGTGTGGGGTCTTACTCTGTACCATAGCAAATGTGTCTTGCATGACAACACATGTGGGAGAACTAAACCTGATCAAATTTCATATTTCTCCTACAGGCACTCACGCCTCACCAGAAGTTTCGGAGGACGAGGGGGCAGGCCCACCTGGAAGTGGCCCATCCAGGTCCTCAAGAGCAGTCACCACCCCACAAAGGCGCACACAGGCTATGCCTAGGCGTATGAACTGCCACGAAACATTTTGGCCCAGCAAGGCCAAGCTCAGAGGTAGCACCGCAGGCCCCACAGCAACACAACAGCCCACCAGAAGCCCTTCCAGGCCCAATACACCCACTCCCGCAGCTGCAGTGTCTCACACAGAGGCCACAACCCCTGGCAGGGCCACTGTTGAGTCACAGGGGGACATCAGCCCAGTACCACCTCATAAAAAAGGGACACAAACCCATGAGAGCCCTCACCACCACAAGCATGCTCAGACACCTGAGCCGGATGTGGACACGCCATCCTATGGCTCCCCGGCCTACAGCACAGAGCCACTGCACAGCTCCACTCCCATTCAGCATACACCACCCAGCAACACCATCCTACAGAGGCTGGATGAGATGGAGAGACGACAAAGGGAGATGGAGGCCATTGGGCACACCAATTCGGAACAACTCCAGGCAATCCGTGATAGCCTGCAAGGGGCCAACCACAGGATTGTGAGAGCCGTGGGAAGAAACCTGGAAGAAACAGCTGCCAGTACTACCATCATGACTGTGCATGGGCAGAGAGTCAGGGAGATGACTGAAGGGGTCTTGGCCCTTGAAGAGGCCATCCGTCAGAGCAGAGAGATCACACTGAAGCACATCCGGTGGCCAGGGTCGGTACCCTCCAGTTCCATGGCCAATTGGGTTCCAGATCACCAGTGTCTGGCGTGGGGGGAAAGCGGCCACAGAAATAACATTGTGACACATTTATCCCAGTGTGGCCGTGCTGGGGAGTTGGTTGTAGGTGAGGGGAGAGGGGTAGTTGGGGTACTTCATTATTAAAACCGTTAATCTTCATCAATGCAAGGACATTCCTGATTGTGTCATTGTCGGGTTTATTGATAACGGTGAGTGTCACACAGTTGTGCATGTCTTGCCCCATGTTAAAGTGTCAGACAAAATTGTCTATCAGTCCCTAGCAGGCAGATCTCATCCCTCACATCATCTCTGGCAATGTGTGCATTTGCTTCTGCCACAGGCACTACATCCTCATCCTCTGGGGGTGACATGTCCACGTCAGGACATAGCGGGACATTGCTCTTCAGGCAGGTATTGTGCAGCATGGCACACACAAGCACAATGCTACCCACTTTCTCTGAAGCGTACTCCACTGGTACGGTCAAGGCAGTGGAAACGTTCCTTCAGGAGGCCAAAGGTACGCTCGATGCACACACGAGTCGTGCTGTGAGCGTGATTGTATGCATTATCGTACAGTGTTTGTGGATCACGCACAGGGGTCATAAGCCAGGGCAGCTGTGGGAATCGGAGTCACCTGCATGGGGGAGGCACAGGCATTATTCACGGTGTAAGGTGTGGGATGGGCTTACACAATATCAGGAAATCAACTACTTATGCATGCAAATGGGCTTTCTTTTAATTTGATGTGTCGATTCTGTCTGTGCACGCTGTGTCACACGTAGCATGCATTTTCTATGCTTCACATGCTCCTTGCTCCCTTGCACCATATGTTATGTGAGGTGTATGTCAGTGACATGTGCAGCTGACATGGTGGCTGTCATGTTGCAGTGTATTTCCACTGTGCACATGCCCTGCTGGGTTTCCCATGGGCCCTCGTTGAGCATATGGTTCTGCCGTGTCGCCATTGCGGTCTGGGCACACATGCGTGCATGGTGTTGCTACTGGCAGGGTTTTTATTGTGTGAGCTGATGTGGCATTTTTTCACCATTGCTTTGGTGAGTGCGTGTTGTATTGTGATCATGTTGATGTTTATTGTTGGTACTGTATGTGTACATCAGCTTCTTCATGCAGGTAAGTCCGACATGCGCATGCTCCCTGGCCTGTACTATGATGTTGGTGCTGGAGGTGGTCAAGTCCAGATTTCGTGTTCGCTTGTCATGCCATCCGTGGTGTAGTTATTAGCTTGCCCTCCTGCTCCCAATTTGGGCATGTGCTTCACAGCGCATGTGTGCTGGGTTTTCTACTCACCCACTATCCAGGTCCATTGTCCTCTGTGCTTCTCCATGTATTATTATTATAATTATTATAATTGTTCTTTTATAACATGCTTAATACCAATGAGTGATTTCTAAACGTGGGATCGAGATTCGAACCTGTGTTGCACTGCATTGCCTTGTTTACAAGACAAACGTGTTGCCCCTGAGCTATCCTTCCTCCCCTGGCAATGTACTGTTTTGTAGGACCATGGCATTGTCGGTGGAACCAGAGTAACAGGCACAGCTGTGGATGATGTACCGGTTGGTGTCACAGGTCACCTGCATATTCAGGGAGTGGTAGTGCTTGGGGTTACGGTACACTGCTTTGTGGGCCTGGGGGTCCACCAGTTCAACATGAGTACAGTGCAGGGCAGCAATCACATTTGAGATTTGGACAACGACATAGAACTGAGCCTTCATGGCATTGACCTGGGCTTTGGTGGTAGGCAGTGAGATGTGGCTTTGCCCTGGCTGCAGAATGGCTTTAAGCACCAGGCCCAACACTGCGCAGAGTGTGGGAAGTGCTATGCCGTGCATCAGGTCCTCTGAATGCTGAAAGGTACTAGTTCTGAGGAATTGTAGGATGGACACTAGCTTTAGCAGTGGGGGCACAGGTGTCCAGATGTTGATCCTGCTACCTTTTTCGTCTTGTATTGTGGTGAGCAGCTCTGTTATGGTCTCTGTATTGAGGCGGCAAAGTGTGGCCAATTAGCTGTCAGTGAGGGTCCAGGGAGAAGGCCTAACCCTGGAGATCGGTGCACACCTTGCCTGGGCTCTTGCCTGGGCTCTCCTCATCCTCCTCCACCCATCCCCTCTATACTCCCTGTGCCTTGGCCTGGTTGTCCTGCCTCTCTACTTCCTGCCGCAGTATGAGCCTGTCCCAGCTCACAGTGGCTAGTGGCAGCATGGTGTTGGAAACAGTGTTTGGGTAGGGGTCTGCCTTATGTAGCACTCTGGGTGGATTGGGATCCCCTGTGGCTTAGTTTGAGGCACCTGTGTTCATTTACCTCCATGTAAGCTGGAGGTAACTGCTCTATGTTTTCAGCAGTATTAGTGCCAATTTTCATGGACTCGTGATGTGACTGTGTTTGCGCCTTGTGTGGCCGGCTGTAATAGCGCTGGCTGATTTTACAGTTAGCGGTATTTGTGCTGGCTCATGATCCGGCAGAGCGGTATTGGCGGCACTAATTCCTTTACCACCACTTTTAAGGGTTACCGCCCAACTTATGATGAGGCCCTTTATTTCTACAGTAAAACTGAAGAACCTTTGCCCTAGAGGAAACCCTGTGACTTCCGCTAAAAGGGAAGCCCCCAGATGCAGATCCTCCTGATGTATTTATGTTGTTAGTTACTGATAGTGGAGGGCCACTTAGAAGTAGGTTGGACAGAGAACATCTTTTTGTTTTGGATGATGGACAAGCACGCTTAGTTTGTTATGTTAGGGAGGGAAAATTCCTTTAGCAATAGGGAGAGCTTGGTCTTTTCTTTATTTAAATAAAGACACACAACCATGTCCTCAGCAGGTCAGACTCCTCTTCTGGTTCGCCACAGTGGTCCCCTTATAGCACTGCTTTTTTAACTTTAGGATTAATCCGCCGGGTAGGATTTACCCTACAGTACTCCTTGAGCACTAATACCCAGGAGAAGTAGAGGTCAGCATCCAGAGAGATTGGCTTTCACAAAGCAGGTCAGCGATCCGGGCTGTACTGTGAACTGAGACATTTACAATAACGAAGAGTCTCTAATACCTGACATATACCCTATATTGATCTATAGGCTTGGGCGAACTACCACTTCATGCCAAATCTAATTAAGTGGACTACATGGACCCCCACTAGTGGTCGGTCTACTGTTGTGACTTTCTAGATAACCCCCTACTCATTGATTCGTCCTATTGAAACTACATGTCACATTGCTTCTCTTTTAACATGTACATACATATCTGCTCTTGTATTTATAAACACAAATACATTTGTTTGTATTTGAAAATGGGTTACGTCCTGATGAAGGCCGCGAATGGTAGGAACCATAGTTAAGGTTCTAGAGACGGCCAAAACACATTGGCCCTCATTACGACCCTGGCGGAAATCGAAAAACGATAGCGGAAATGTAATACCGCCATCGAATACCGCTCGGTGCGATTATGACCCGTCACCGTAAAGTACGATGCCATTAGCGACACCGTAGTGAACGCCAACGCTAACTGCACGCGCGCCATGCAAAACCGTAATTACCACCTTGGCGCAACGGTACGCGAATTCTGACCCCAGCGGACATTTACTTAACGCCATCAAGCATGGCGGAAAGTACCATTCCGCCATGGTGAGAATTACGGCATCATGAACCAACCGTAAATGGCCCTACTGAGTGCCTGTACACCACTCCCTGCCCACATTGCACAACTCCTCGTAGGTGCAATGAAGTTACACAATGCAACCAGTGAAATGTACAAGTCACCCATGCATGCCAACGAACAAATGAATGTAGGGGCTCCAAGTGCCTTGTGAGTGGCCATCCATATTTGGCATGTCACCATTGCCGAACTGATGCAGCACAGGCATGTGAAGGTTCAAGTACAGCAATATGAACTGAAATATGAGACAAAACAACAACAGGCCCCCATCGCTTGACACCAGTGTAAGGCAACATTCAAAGCAGTATCCTGAGGGAGACTGCACCAGCCCTGTACTCTTGCCAGTAAACAAACCAACCATCAGCATAAGCATGTACCACACAAGTTGGCAGAGTGACTGAGCAGCCAGGCTCATCTCAAGAGGGGCCAATGGGAGCTGCAGGGCACAGATGGCACGAATACAGAAGCTATCCCAATGGACATGACCTCAGTCTCCCTCCAAGAAACGCACGCAAACACAGGCACCTGTGACCAGCCATTTTCTGATAATCACATCATTCCACCAATCCACCTGGCTGACCGGCATCTGTTACACAAAAGCTAATCCCCCGCCCCTGAGCATGACATCATTAAAACAGTCATAATGGCAGCCCCTATCCCTGACCTTACTGGGCTTCGTGGGCAAACGCGGCCAGTATAGTACCACGCAACTATACTCAGAAGCCGGAACCCAATGCAGATCTACTCACAATACATCGCTCCACAAATAGGAATATGCTACATTACTTGCAAAGAATAACGCTACACGGTTAATATCAGAATAAAATTTTAATGCACATCAAATTCACCAAGCCCATACAGCTATTAGGTCATAAACCCCAAAATATTTTCATTACTGTGGGCTGCATCCGCAATAAATGACCAGCTTCTCCTTGTGTGACGCCCTGTTCCTTCATGGTACACAGGGGCTACATTCACGTTCAAAAAGGCAACATGGAAGCGCCTAGAACCGCAGGGCCGTCCCATTAGGTAGGCACTAGTCCAGCTGAAAGGTTGATATGTTGCTCCTAGCCACTAGTACTGCGTAAGGGCATGTGGCCCATTGGCGATCGTCCCATAAGATCGTAATGGTGCTCCACTGATTAACTCGAAGCAGCAGGTGTCGGGAGTAAAAGCCATCTGCAGGAGTGGCATACAGATGGCAGCGGCAAAAGGGGAGGAGATACCTGTCACCCAAATGAAATGAAAAAGAATAGTATGGGCATCAGAACTTCATTTGTATTACTCACTTCAATGATCACACTAAATCTACAGCCATATGCATGCTAGCCCACTCAAAAGGATTATTTCCACCCAAAAATCACTTGCCAATCATAACAATATAAATCGAGGTGAAAACACTATTACAAACGAGTGTTTGTGTGCATGCGTCTGTTAAAACAGAATCCATTAGATGGGATTAGTAACGTGCATAGACACAAGTGTTGGAAGGCGCATCGAGACAGGGAGGGTTCAACAAGGGCAGATAGACGATGGTCCCACTATGGCAGCTCTGCATCACATAGTGCAGGGGAAGGGGATAGATTCCAAAAAGCCATGTACATGGCAAACTCTCAATTAAATCATCTGTCCATGCATCCATACATCATTCCCTCATCCCGGTATAAAAACGCCTGATTATTTACTCACATAACATTTGAAATTTCCATTGAGTCTGTGCGTAATGCAGTCTGCAAAATCCACTGTGCTCCAGGCCGGAATTCTAGTGTTGTGAAGTAACATGTATTTGGGAACGTCCTGTCTTATCGTCCACTACGCTATTGCGCATCCCATACTATTCATATCAATCATTGCATTCTCGCCATGGCCCCTGTCCCAAGGACATTAAACAATTGAACGTTATATTTGCAGTCAGACCTGTGGGCGTCTCCTCGCCGCTAGCTGAAAACCGAAAGCGCTGTCCTTCGAATTCCTCATTTGCAACATCACGTCGAACAGGCATCTGTGACCGCTTGAAATCACAAATTCATCCATGTAGTGCGGCAGTGTGTGAAAATGGCAACTGGCTTCACTCACAAATGGGACGCCCCGCCCGTCGGTGAACCTCGGTACAGTGCTCGCCCAAAGGGGATTGCAGCTGGCACAGGTGGAATGAATCACCACAGGTGGAGGCTATACAGCCTGAAAACACATAAATTGCACACCCAACCCCCTCCCACAACCACACCCACTCCAAAATGCTACCGGCAGGACTAGCGATGTTGGCCCTGGGGGACCTGATAGCACTGCAAGTACTCCAACTTCAAGAAGAAGACGAACACCAACTACTACAACAACCGGCCGCACAGAGGAGACGCAGGAGGAGGAGGAGGGCAAGGCAGGGCCAGCAAGGCCCACCAGCACAGCCACTACCACCACGCAGGCAGCCCGCAATCCCACGCCTCCGAGCTCATCCGTTCAACCTCACTGCTGAGCAGATCCACACCCTCTACCGTTTGGACCGGGACACCATAACCGCCATTGTGGACATGACACACGCTGACCTTGTCAGCATGATAGATAGCCCAACCGCCATCCCACCCCTACTGAAGGTGGTGTCTGTACTCCACTTCCTGGCCACAGGCACCTACCAGCACACAGTCGGACAGTTGCATGGCATTTCACAGCCACTGTTCTCACGGACACTATTGCAAGTGCTCGATGCCCTCCTGAAGCACGCAGACGACTACATCTCTTTACCACGCTCGGAGCAGGAGATTACAAACACAAAAGTGGGATTCCATGCACTTGCCGGCATACCGGGTTGCATTGGTGCCATCGACTGCACCCATGTGGAATTGGTTGTCCCACATGCCATGGAGGTCCAGTACCGCAACCGGAAACAATATCATTCTCTTAATGTACAAATGGTGTGTGACTCCAACAGGATCTTTACACATTGTTGTGCCCGATTTCCTGGATCAACCCATGATTCTATGGTCTTGAGGAACTCTACAATACCACGCTACATGGAGCGACACGCAGGGAACAGATCCTGGCTACTCGGTGAGTCTCATTTCATGCATGATAATGTGGGGTATGTGATGCGGCAATGACCTGGCAGGAAGGGGGGGGGATGCGTACGTAGCAATGTCATTCCACAAACATCCTTTATTGTCCACATACAGGTGATGCCGGGTATCCACTGAAGAGATGGCTCCTTACACCACTCCGGAACCCACAGAACCAGCATGAGGAGGACTACAACCATGCCCACTCACGTACCCGTGTAGTCATAGAACAGGCATTCGGCCTACTGAAGGCTCGTTTCCGCTGCCTCAGCAGGTCTGGCGGGGCACTCCTGTACTGCCATGAGAAGGTTGCAAAGATAGTCATGGCATGTGTCATGCTACACAACATGTGCGTACGTAGAAATGTGCCCATGCCCCCTGACGCAGAACTGCAAGCACCTGAAGATGGTCATGATGAGGCTGGGGATGTGGCAGCACCTCAAGGAGTCCGCGAGGCACAGGAGGCCCGTGAAATTCATCAGAATATCATGGATTCATGCTTCTAGCACTCACGCCTGGTGGCTGATACATGGACACGGGACTTGTGGCACTGTGTGTGTCTGGAACATGCACAATGTGGACTGTACGCCTATAAAGGCCTCGTACACAAAGATCAATGTCCACACATCTCATTGGATGATTATGTAATGTTTATAGCATATGTGAAATTATATTACACACCCCATCGACCCGCCACCCAAGTAAGCCCAACACCCCCCTCCACCCTCCTACCTCCCCCCCGAACACCAGTGTCCAAAGATGCTCATTGTCAGTGGGCAGACGCTATTGCAAGCCCCCTCTCCGGGTATCAGGGGCACCCCTGCCTGTGGAGCGCAGGTTCCTCCCAGATGTACGTTGGGGGCTGCCCTGGACGGAACTTGCAACGGATGATGTCTCGGCCTGCTCACGTCCATGCATGTCCCTAAGGGTTTGTGAGAGCTCAGTGAGCACACGGCGCACAGCGGCAAGTTCACCACATACGTCTTTGGACGTCGCATGCAGTTCCCCCCTCAGGCTCTCGGTGCTTCTCTCCATTTGTACCCTTAGTGTCTCTGTACTTCGCTCCATTTGTGCCCTAAGTGTCTCAATAGATGTTTCTATGGCTGCCTTAGAACCCCCACATTCATCAGCATGCTCCTTGAGGAGCGTGGCCAGTTGCTGCTGTTGCACGATCACCTGGTCGAGGGACTGTTGCCTCTGCTGGGCCATGCCCATTTGCGGTGGTGTCACAGAGGGGCTGATCACCTCATGTTGCCTTGCCACAGGGCTTGTGGGGGATGGCCAGTCGTCGTCTTGTGGGTGCCCCTGCGTGGTATCCTCATGGTGTACGGGATGAAACAAACAGGGGGATTGAGACAGGTCATGGATGGGTCCTACATCGACAGCACCGTTGTCTGTGTCGGAGCATGCTGGCATTAATGCAGTGTCACCTATGGTGCTGCTGCCATCAGAAGCAGTGCCTTCTGTGGCATCCATTGGAGGGACCTGTGGTGCTGCTGGTGTGGGCATGCTGGCTGCTGGGGTGCCTGTTGAAGTCCCCTCCTGTGTGCTGCCACTTGATTTGTGCTGCTGCCGTGTCTTGATCCGTGCAGCTGAGGTGGAGGGTCTTTGGCCGTTGGTCTTGGCCCTCTTTGCAGGTGTGCTGGTAGGGGTGTCCTGAAGCTCGTCGTTTGAATCGGACCCTGTGGTGGAGTAAAGGAGGGCGAGCGTTATTTATGGGTCTGTGGAAATTGGAATGGCAATGTATCACATGCATTGGGGTGGTACCTGAGGGTGATTTGGGTCAGGGCCTTGGAGGTGGTTTCATTTTTGTGGGGATTGAGGATGCAGTTGTTTTGCAGCCTGCAGTTAGGGTGTGCATGCTGCACGTGTAGAGGGTGTTTTTAGGATTTTTGATTATTAATGTATTTAACGTGAGTTTTAAAGTGCGCTATCAGGCCAATGTATGTGGACGTTCTCCTGGACATGTGTTTCTGTTGCACTATGTGGACACATGGTACTTCACATGATTGGACATTGTGGATTTAGCATTGTTTTATTTGGCCCACCAACCTGATTCTTCGGATGTCTGCACTCCTTTCTCCATCCCTCCGACTCCCTCTATACTCTCCATTCCAATGGTGGAGGCACAGATTTCTTCCCAGGGGGTCAACTTGATGGGTGATTCCGATCCTCCCCCGGTAGCTGTGGCAATGTTACGGTTGGCTGATAGTATGCTCCGTACGCGTATCCGCAAGTCGTCCCATCGCTTTCTGCATTGCTGTGGGTTGCGGGGTGCGGTCCCCACCGCACTTACCCGCTGTGCCACCAGGGCCCATATGGCCTTCTTGTTCGCAAGTGCCGTCCTGGTCATTCGGCAGCATTCTCCTGGAGGGTCTCTGTGAGCACGGTGAGTTCCTCATGGGAGAAGTGGACCTGCCGCTTGCGGTCGCACGCTTTTTTAGCAACTTTTCCCATTTTGATTGTTTTAACTAGGGTGGCTAACGGGTTGGGATGTGTCTCAGGGTCGGATTTTTGATGGTTGTGTTGGGATTCTGATTTTATAGGTGTACGGCGTGCTGTTTCCCGTTCCGGCCCCATGTTTTTACTTCCGTTTCCGTATATTTACGGTCACCGTATTTTGCGATTACCGCTCATTACGGTGACCGCTATGATGGGTGGCGGAATTGCACCTAGGGCGCCGTACGATGGCGGTGAGGGGCGTTTTGGGGACATTTCCGCCATCGCGGACTTTGCACTTCCGCCATGGCGTAATGCTCGTGCCCGATGGGTCAGAATTAGCCGCACTTTACTCCATCGTGCAATGGCGGAAACGCTATTTACGCTATAGCGGTCAGGTCAGTTACTTTCCGCCAGGGTCGTAATGAGGGCCATTGTGTCGACTTTCCAAGAAACAATAACGACACTGCAAATAAAGGGCAGGTCATAAAATATATACAGAAAAAGGTTTGAAAGGCCCCTGAAATAAGCCAGGGTCTATGTTTATAACTCACATATATATGTCGGATCTATGTTGAATATAGGTCTCATGTTGAAAATATAGTTTTGGTGTCTGAAAATAAAATTAGTTATCAATTTTTGTTACATAAATATGTATAAACGTCTAAATGTGGTCTGTAAAATGTGTACATAAGAATGTTTTTAACTTTTTTATACATGAATAAAAATGATATTTTGGATAAGTAATCACAGTAGAAATAGATTGAAGCAGTTTTTCATGTAAAATAAAGGCCTTGATTATTTTGCTTGCTTTATACATTGTTGATAGCCTGGAAGATCAGGGCCTACCAGGCACCCTTAGCATAGACATACTTGGTTCAGTACAGTTCCAGTGGCCGGATTTTGCAAGCCTATAAACCACCAATCCAAGGGACACAAATGCTCACCTGTTGCATAAAAAGTTATTGCGATGGGCTCCCCAGCCACCTCTCAGTATTAACTCCTGGAAAGCCCTGTTGTTTGAGTATCAGCAGAGCACTGGGGCCTACTGGCCTATGCAGGGACTAAAGAGCCAGCCTGAAAACCACCTACAGAAAAAGAAACGGAAGTTGGATTTAGACGCTATGGGGTTCATGTACAGTTGAGTGGTAGCAGAAAATCGTTCAGGAATTTGCTTTCCAAGAATACAAATTATATTTTGGATAAGTAATCATAAGTCTTCCAGTAGAAATAGATTGAAGCAGTTGTTTGTGTGATCATTTTGCTTGCTTCATAAAATGTACTGATCCTACAAGTGATTACACACAGTTCTAAAGTAACCTGTCAAATGAAAATTATTTTATCTTCATTCAGATGATATGACCACAACGCGTAGACACTACACAGCCACTGAACAGATGAAATTGTGCCTACTGTGGCAGCAGTGGTCGCGCCATGTGAAGTTCCACCCGGCCTCCAGGGAAATCTGCACGCAGAGCTCAGACTGTGCCTGGTTGGGTTCACCGTCTCCCCAGTTGAAATATGTCTTGGGAGAAGTGTCTGTCCAGTAAAAGTTCCCAAACACCTGGTGTCTGCGCAGTCCGATCCATATTCCGTAGCTGTAGGCTGCACCAGCAATCTCTTCTGCCATCCTCTGGGCCTGTTCGTTGGCGATGCTGAAGAGGTCGCTGTAGTTATTTCTGCAGTACGTTAATGCCTCCCACCACGTTAGGTTCTTCGGCACAAGGTAGGACCTTGCTTTATTTCCTGGGGAGAGAAAAATATAAGTTACGTTATCCTCTAACAGATCATCTTTACCGGTTATACGCAGAGGATTTCTCACCTCACTTCCCCCTGTCTACGGATATCAAATGTTTATAAGTGGAACAACTGCAAGGGAAACCTTGTGGTAAGAGTGTTCAACCTTTGGGCAGAGGACAAGAATAGTAACCATTCCACTCAAAACATTATATTGATGCAGGTTGGACGACTAATCAACCCCTCCACTCAAAAAGCAGACGCATTTTGGGCGTCACCTTTACGTACAACCTGCAATAGCACGCGGACACGTACACTTGCATGGTTCGACCACACCCTATAGTATCTGCTCCCTACAGCATTCCTCATTAAGTTTAACCAATCCCTCATTGATTGGTGCCCAAATTGGGATGAGGACTACCAGGTATTACAGAAAAGTTTAATCTGAAAATTAGAGCAGTGGGACTGGTCTATAAACTACTCTCACTTGTCTACTCTTAAGAGTTACCAGGCTGTAATTATACATATAAGTCATACATTCAAGGGAATTTCAACAGTATTTTAAATTTCGCCGGCCCCTTCTTTGTGCAGATTTCTCCTCTTACTAGACTGCCTGTACTGTCAGTCATTGGCCCAGAAATGGCAGTGGTTAAAACCAAAATAATATGTCGTTTGTGTGGCATCTCTGGTCAAGAGAAAACTCCTTGACATGTCCTTACAGAATGACATGATTATGGTCTTTTGTATATGACATTTTTAGGTCCATTTGTTGCAAACTATGAAAGCATAAAAAGTTACTTGTTTTGGTGCTACACAAACAGTAATTCGAGGCAGATAGCCTTTTACCAGGTTTGGTCCAGGCTTGTTGATATAGGTAAACTGGAGAAATTGAATTAGTTTAGTAGGTTATAAGAAGGCTAGTGCCTAGATCAGCTGCTATGTACATCAACAATAATAAGAATGTATTTCTTATATAGCGCTACACACCCATAGGTTTCAGAGCACTCAAATAACAGAAGACATTATTGGATTTTTTAAATATTTAATCTATTTACAGCTAGTTGTACTTTATGTTGCTAATTTGAATGCTTGTTTGATAATTGATGAATTGTGATTTTTAATGATGAAATGTATTTTATAACTTGTCTTGGAATGTGAAGGTTCGCATGTTCGTGCCCATTAAAAGAAATTATAATAATACCTCTCATCCAGCTGAGAGGAAAAGAAGAACGTTGCTGCTAACAAAAGTCAAGATAGGATTCCATTAAAAAAGTAGAAGTGAAAGCTCTGCTCAATGCTAAGAAAAATCACAACACCAGCAGAATTCCACTCAAATATCCTGGATGAGTTCTGAAACGCCCAAATACTCAACACATCTGATCAACCTTCCAAATTTTCCCAGCCAGGTAATCTCTAAAATTGACAACATCAACAGAAAACTGTGATGCAGTCTTTCACTGAACGCACAACACCTCGGACCACACAACAACCACGGTTGAAATACTGCCCAGGGAAGATAATCTTGACTGTCTGACTTCAAACCACTCTTGCACATGGTCAAGATGGGAGTCCTTTTGACCCATGCCCGCCCGCCACCTACAGAGGAATCCTCAAGGTGCTAACCCCTTTTTTTAAAACTCTTTTTAGCAATCTACAATTCGTTGTTTAAATCAGAGGATACATTTGAAAAAATGCAATGCTATAAAAACCTTACCTGAGCCTAGAAGACCCTGCAAAGTAAAGACCATCTCCAACATACCTTTCAATGCAGAAATTGAGTGTTTTGTTTGCAAATAACTCTTTCACTATTTTAAGGCACATTCCTTGCTAGGCCAAGCTCAAGGTTTCAGAACATTATAGGGCAAGGAGGTTGTGCTGTTCCCAATTTGCGATGTTCTAAATCAGGAAACTCCTCCTTGGCCTTGCCGCATCCTTTAAGACTGTTAATGACCAAACACTCATACCAGGCTAGAAGATGGGCATCCAAGAGACACCACTGGCCGGTGTAAGAAACGGAGGGCGTCTCACCTGCGAGTCCTCTGGGATCTCTCTCTCAGGTGGCCAGGGCACGGCCATCTCCTTTTGGATCTAGACCCTGGGGGTGGACCAGTGTGGGAGGATCCCATGGGTGAGGGGTCTTCGGGGAGTGGCAGTGAGACAGCCGATGATGAGACACATTATTCCCCCATTTTTGTTCATCTACCCCATCCTATTTTGTAGGATTTTCTGAAGTCCCAACGCCCCCCTGCCCCTTTTTGCACAAACACTGGGCCGGGGAAGAGGGTGACTAAGAGTAAACAGACTAACTCTCTCACATCACAATGGACATGTCCTGTTAATTGGGTCAGGCAAAGTCAGGCCCTTTACACTAAGTGCATACACCTGATACCAGTTAGCTCTTTTCATATGAATAAAAGACAACACCTAAAGACGCTCTTCTCATATGAATAAAAGACAACACCTAAAGACACTCTTCCGGGACCAAGGCACACCTACTAGAGCAGAGAAACGGACCAAGGGATGAGAGCAGTGGATCCAAAACTACAAGGGTTCCCTACTGGAGATTGTTGCCTCTGACAGACCACAAAAGACACGTGGAGAAGGCCAGAGCGCACAAGTGAAGATTGCATTGTGTTTCAAGGACGCCAGCGACCCTGTCGGGTGAACGGCAGAGTTGGGGAGGCGGGATCAAACCGGTTGTACTAACCTTGACTCATAAATTGAAAATAGCAAAGCAAGAAAGAAGCGCCCACAGCCGGTGAGTTGGTAAGTGACCTGAAAGACCGGTGTGTGCTTAAGCAAATTAAGTGGCAACATTATATCACAAGTGAAGGCTGCACGCATGTGGATGAGATGCGAACAGAGGAAAGGCAGACCTGTGAATGAACTTTGAAGTAAAAAGCAGCTGTGAGATCAGTGATACTAAGTAACGGAGTGGTTCGGCGAAAGGAAGTAGCCCATTCAAGAGTCTCAATGAAAGGTACATTGTTTGAAATCAAGCAAAGTGAATTATTCGAGTGTAAAAGTGAATTTTGGGTCAAAGTGGTTCTGCAGTGGTCTGTAAAGAGAGCCACGCACAATCGAAAGTCTTTGACATCTGAAAGGAATCCGAGCCCGATTGAGGGAACCCCGAAGTACAATAAGCTTGGTGAAGGGAGCCCCCTGGTGTAGACGTGAGTGGTCTGAACCCCACAGAGGGGGACCTATGTGAAATGGGTGTTGTAAGGTCTGAGCTCAGCAGAGGCGGGCCTTTGCGAACTTGATATTGGAAACATTATTTGAAAGTCAAGAAAAAGACTTTAACGTGGAAAACCAGGCAGGCCTCAATCCACGGTTTGGAACTGCTTAAAGTGTTAGAAGCCGAGCCAGAGTGTGTCATCCTGCCTACAAGGACAGCCTTCCTCTCTGAGGTATAACATGAGGAGAGCTGGTTCAACCACATTTATTCTTTTGAACACTGATTTTTGCTTTGCATACATTTCTCCTTTTTACACGTTTTGTACAATAGATGGGTCTGGCATTAGGTTTTGTTAACATAGGTCATTTTGATTTGATGGACTCCACTAGGACTGTTCGGTTTATCGTTTGATGGTTGAGATTATGCTCATCTTAGTTATAGGGCAAAATAGGAGTTTCTCCGCCCTAACATTTTCAATATAGGTTTTACAAATTGTATCCATTGTGTTAGTGTCATAATTGTGATGCCTTCCCTACACCGGTCTCAAATCCTTGCACTCCAACCAACCTCAAACTATCCTCCTCACAACCCACTATGCTCTGGGTGTTGGGTATCTGAGGAAATTACCCTCCCTCACATGTTCAACACATTCATAACCCCCTCTGACTCCATTAATACGATCCTTCGGACTAACTTACTTTAATTATGAATCACTGCCAGATAATCCTCTATCTGGGCTGCGTCCTAACTACTCTGAAGAATCCTGCAGATCCCTCACTGAAACCCCACCTAAAGTCTCCTCCCAGGTGGCCAGGGAAAGGAAGACGCTTCCTGATCCTAGCCCTGTGGGTAGTGTAGGAGGATCACCTGGCTGGAGAGGCGCCGGGTAGTGAAGAGAATCCGTGGAATGAGACACCGTATTTCTCCTGTGATAGGGAGATTCTTACCACTGTGCCAAAAAAGGTTATGGCTTATAATGATTTTAAAGTCTCTCAACCTTCTATAAAATCTGAGTTTGTGAACCCGAAGGTGGTAACATCAAAGCACACTATACCAAAAGAAAGACACTTTTTGGTATTTAGAAATAGCCTCCTCAATTCCAAGGGTGCACTACAAAGGATTGTGGAAATGCGGTTTTCTCTAAACCATGGTTCACTCTAAAAGCTAAAACCCACAGCCCCTTTGTTAATAATATTAAGGGAATTCAATCTACCCTTATAAGCAATAACGAAGTAGACACACCTACTTTATACATGTCCCATAATCCTAGAGAGACAGAGACGAGGAAGAGGGCTGAAGAGGCATGTAGATGTAGTGGTCAGGCAATTAAGCCTAATAGCCATGGCTGGAGTCAGGCAATTGAAATGAATGGCTCACACCTGAAGCCAAATGAAAAACATGTGAGCATGAAAGGCCCCAGCAGGAAAGCAGAGGAGGAAGGAACAGGAGTTGGAAGACTGGCAGCAGTACTAGCAGAGGAGAAGCACAAGGCTGGCAATTCATGAGGAAGTGGGAGCACAGAAGGGACGCCGGAACATGGGCACAGCAGACTTCACCTGCAGGTTCTGAGAGGGTCCTGTGTTCCCAAAACATGTATTGCCGAGGCTTCACAGAAGATGTGCTGAAAGTGATGTTTTCCCCATGTGTGCTGAGTTGCTGTGATTGCAGAGCCAAGAGCGTGCAGGAGCCCAAGGCAAGAAGCAGAAGACAAGCCGAGGGTCTCGGGAGTGGAAATGACTCCCAATTAAGGGGGCCGTATTGGAGACACTGGTGCTAGAGAAGAGTGTGTCCCAAGTGAGCCCAAAGTAGTAGCAGTAGTCGGGGAAGCAGAACAACCAGCAACTGCATAGCCCCGAATTCGGTGAGTGAAGCATAGCATTCAGATTCACTCAACAAGCCCTGACGGTAACTGTAACCAGCTCCAAAGAGGCTGGCGTATAGTTAAACATGAGTAGAAGTTGTTTGTGATTCTTAAGCAGACTTTTAGCAATGGACATGTAGCCTGCGTTCTTATTCTGAAAGCTGCAGTGTTCGCATGAGACGTAAAAGCTATTACATCCATTGTTGAACTTTATCGTATTTCCGGAGTGGTCTTGTTTCTTAATTGTGCAGAAGGAACGCTTACTGAATCCATTCCGAACACCTTCCATTAACGTCCTACAAGAGTTATGAGTGAAAACTGCATCAAATGAAGGTTGCGTGTGACCAATTGTGTGTGTTTCCCGAGAGAAGTCCGAAGTTGCCTCATTGATTCAGAACTCCTTGACAATTCTCCTATTAAAACCAGGTAAAGATCCCAAGATCCCAAGGACTGTGCCTGCTATAGACCCATCTCCTTGCTCAACATAGATGCCAACATATACTTGAAGGTCCTAGCCAACCGTCTATCGACAATTATACCCAAAATAATTGACACAGCCCCAACCGGATTCATAAGGGGCAGATCAACGGGGGACAACATCCAGCAGGCCGAATCTGGTAGAGATAGCGTCCTCTGACCATCGTAAAATGGCACTACTGGCCCTAGACGGCCCCAAAGCATTTGCCAAAGTAGAATGGCCCTTCCTACGTCTGTGATGTGTGTTTTTGAATGTTCTGAGTAGGGAGGTGGGTGTGTGCCTGTGTATCGAATGCAATGGGTGAATGTAAGAGAAGGTGTGAGTGACTGGTGGGTGAATGAGAAGTGATGTGGTGTGTGTTTTTTTAATGTTCTGGGTGGGTGGGTGGGTGTGTGCATGTGTAAAGAATGCAATGAGTGGATGCAAGAGAAGGTGTGAGTGACTGGTGGGTGAATGAGAAGTCATGTGATGTGTATTTTTGAATGTTGTGGGTGGATGGGTGTGTTCCTGTGTAGAGAATGCAATGAGTGGATGTAAGAAAGGTTGTGAGTGACTGGTGGGTGAATGAGAAGTGATGTGATGTGTGCTTTTGAATGTTCTGCATGGGTGGGAGTGTGCCTGTGTGGAGAATGCAATGAGTGGATGCAAGAGAAAGTTTGAGTGACTGGTGGGCGAATGAGAAGTGATGTGATGTGTATTTTTGAATGTTGTGGGTGGATGGGTGTGTGCCTGTGTAGAGAATGCAATGAGTGGATGTAAGAAAGGTTGTGAGTGACTGGTGGGTGAATGAGAAGTGATGTGATGTGCGTTTTTGAATGCTGTGGGTGGATGGGTGTGTGCCTGTGTAGAGAATGCAATGAGTGGATCTAAGAAAGGTTGTGAGTGACTGGTGGGTGAATGAGAAGTGATGTGATGTGCGTTTTTGAATGTTGTGGGTGGATGGGTGTGTGCCTGTGTAGAGAATGCAATGAGTGGATGTAAGAAAGGTTGTGAGTGACTGGTGGGTGAATGAGAAGTGATGTGATGTGCGTTTTTGAATGTTGTGGGTGGATGGGTGTGTGCCTGTGTAGAGAATGCAATGAGTGGATCTAAGAAAGGTGTGAGTGACTGGTGGGTGAGTGAGAAGTGATGTGATGTGTGTTTTTGAATGTTCTGGGTGGGTGTGTGCCTATGTAGAGAATGCAATGAGTGGATGGGTGTGTGCCTGTGTAGAGAATGCGATGAGTGCATGTAAGAGAAGGTGTGAGTGAGTGACCATGGGTGAATGAGCTTACATGTGGTAGTGTGTGTTTGAAAGTTCTGGGTGGGGTTTGGTGTGTGCCTGTGTGGTGAATCCAGTGGGAGTGAATGCTAGAGGAGATGTATGGGTGAGTGACCGGTGAGTGAAAGGGGATGCATTTGTGTGTAAGGCCCTGGGAGACTGGGGATCATTGGAGCATTTATGGCACATCCTTTTTTGACGTTGCATGTTTTACTGGTATTCTTGGGCAAAGACAAGTTCATGTGGCTAGACTGGCATTTTGGTGTAGTGAGTCTAGCCATTGCTTACTGTGGCATGACATTTATTACTCAGCATCTTTAAAAAAGCAAGCATGATATGTAGTGTTACCTCGCTAGATTGATGTTTTGGTGCAGCGGACTGTATATTCTTCACTGTAGCATGACTTTTTATTAACTGAGCATCTATCTATGATGAATCAAGCAAGGTTAGTGTTCTTATGAGTCTAGACTGACTTACATTGGAACCAATTTGGACAGGTTTTCATATTGTGACATGTCACTTTTAGTGGCCAAACTAACAGGAGTATGTACTTGCATAGGAGTACTGACATATATTGGAAGAGCCAGTTTTGTGCCCAGTGCCAGTAATGATACTATAGAAAAACGTATTAAAGCGAACATAAGTATGGTCTTCTATGGGAATACTAGCATGTGTTGGTGGAGCCAGCATGCAAATGTATGGGCACAGCCAGTATAAACATGTTTTTTTATAGTGGCATATATTGCAGGGGCTGGCATGATGCATTGGGAAATGCCCTGTGAACCTTTGGTGACTTGCATCTATTGTACTTTTTTCGTGATTTATCCTACACCCTACAAAGCTGATTGTTGGCCTTTTACCCAATTTTCCCAGAATGTGTGCTGTGTAATGCACCATTTTAACCCATTATTCAAAACATTTACTCTGGGGAGGGAGAAGAATCCCCCTGCAACCCTAACCCATTTTCTTTAGTTTGGGCTCCCTCACTATGCTCATTCGCAATCACATACTTGTGGCAAATATTTACACACTCCAAAAAAAAAACCTCCCCTGCTGCCACTGATGGCTGGTATATTTGTGGACCAGGCACCGCCTCTTCTCTCTGTTACGTTAAAGATCTCTGTTACGTTAAAGATTTAAGATTTTAAAATAATATTTATTTCTTTTACTTGCAGTAGTGCATACCCCTGCAGCGGCATAATCATCATGGACAATGCGCACACGTGGTGGTCCAATCCGGCCCTGGGTGTGTCGTGTCCTATGCTTTGTTAAGGAGCTTGGGGTGCTCCCACAGCATGGCTTGCAGGGGAGCTGCCAAATTTTGAGCTATGCCATTGGGCACCACTGGGTCTGACAAAGGGGCAGTATGCAGCGCGCGCCTAGAAGTCTACCAGTGAGTCCCTGGATGAGAAGCAACTCGTGGATGTTTTCAATTATAAATAACTGTGGCGCTATGCTTATGTGTGCAGCAATGATATTACATTAAATGGTGGTTTTTAAGTCGTCTAGCACCCATTATTAAGCTTAAATAATAACTATGGGGAGTCATGGGTATATTGAAAGAACCTTTCCCAGGTATTAGACTCCAGCAAAGATAACATTATCAGGTGCACTCGCCTCTATGCAGGGCGAACAGTATAATAGGTTTCTTCTATCGTCGTGGTAGCCGACTCATAGATAGATTTATAACCAGGGAATTTTGTTGATACTAAATCCTGGTCAATGATTTAATCTTCAGGCCTTGCTCATGCAGCATTTTTATCCTTGTTAAACAGCAGCGCACGCCTCCCGGGTCAGTGCTTTTCTGGCTTGTTTAACACAGCAACGCCACAGATAACACGTACTTCTGTGTCCATTGATCTATAGCTGTTTTATACACTAGCACTAGCCTGTGTTACAGATTTCAGTTACCCTGTTACAAATACTGCATTATATATGTTTTACACATAGACCCCACGTCGAATCTGAAAAATTGCATTCCCCAAATGTGTAATCGTAGACAAATCATGCCTCCCTCTGTGCCTCGGTTCTTATATCTGGCTGAAATGACAGCACCTGGAAACACGGGTGCTAGATGCATCTAACAAATCTGAAGGTCGTTTGCCATTACTTCCTCTGATGTCACTTGGGGGCGGGGTCAAATTACAGGGTCGGGTGATGTCACTTCCGCTACCCCTTGCATTTTGGTGAAATGACGTCCCTGCTGAAGATACCTCCCAGAACGCTCCTCAACCCATAACAACTATGGGCCGAAAAGATCTGGGCGGAAGGGGGTGGATTCCCTATGGAAGGGGGAAAGGGAACAAACTCTGCATGACTGACCCAATATTAGTATTGGACATTGTTACATTAAAAAATGATGTACGTCTAATCCCATGTTTGTGACCGAAAAAAATAAAATGTTTAAAAAAAACAAAAGTGATGTCTTGGGAGGAGATGGCTAAATAACATAAGTTAGAGGAGGAGAAATTGGCAAGAGAGCATCATCAGAAGGATATGAAGGTGAAAAGAAGGTGTCCAGAGATGACAAATGTGAAAGAAGCGTAGAGTGGTTTGCTTGTGAGGACGGTGGTGCTCAGATGAATGAAGAATGTGCCTAGAGAGCCAAAGTAGGTGAAAGAGTCTTAGGGAGTTGTGAGGGCAAAAGCAAGGAGAAGGGTGCCCAAAGGGGTAAAGAAGAGAGGTACAGTGAGGTGAGCCAGGCAGGGGCTAGGACAGACCCCTCACGGTGGGAGGTTTCAACCGCTTAGAGAGACCTCATTAGGTAGGATGGCCTTCCCAAATCCTTGTGATTTCCCTCCTCACATCTAAAGACTTTCTCTTCTGATAAGGCAATACACTTATTACTGCGAACTGAGGACTCCAAGGCTGAGAAAGAACAGAGACATTGCATAAAGAAGAGTGCAGGAAGCCTCGGGTAAACCCTGCACACTTGACTCCGAGGCATTATAAGCACTATACTAAGTACAGGAGACTACTTGAATGTCCACAGTGCAAGATCCTAAGATGATAGGGGGATAAGGGGAAGCCCCTGGAGAACCTGCAACAAAGGACCCAGAGACATTGCACACAGCTGGATGTGGGAAGGTCCTGGAAACCTCTGGACAATGGACCCAGAGACATTGCACACCGCTGGATGTGGGACGGTCCTGGAAACCTCTGGACAATGGACCCAGAGATATTGCACACAGCTAGATGTGGGAGGCTCCCGGAATCCTCTGGACAAAGGACCCAGAGACATTGCACACAGCTGGATGTGGGAGGCTCCCGGAAAACTCTTGACAATGGACCCCATAGACATTGCACACAGCTGGATGTGGGAAGGACCTGGAAACCTCTCCACAAAAGACCCAGAGACATTGCACACAGCTGGATATGGGAAGATCCTGGAAACCTCTGGACAAAGGATCCAGAGTCATTGCACACAGCTGGATGTGGAAAGATCCTGGAAACCTCTGGACAATGGACCCAGAGACATTGCACACAGCTGGATGTGGGAAGGTCCTGGAAACCTCTGGACAGTGGATCCAGAGACATTGCACACCGCTGGATGTGGGAAGGTCCTGGAAACCTCTCAACAAAAAACCCAGAGACATTGCACACAGCTGAATGTGGGAAGGTCCTGCAAATCTTTCGACAAAAGACCCAGAGACATTGCACGCCACTGGATGTTGGAAGGTCCTGGAAACCTCTCGACAAAAGACCCAGAGTCATTGTACGCAGCTGGATGTGGGAAGCACCTGAAAACTTCTGGACAAAGGACCCAGAGACATTGCACACCGCTGGATGTGGGAAGGTCCTGGAAACCTCTGGACAAAGGACCCAACCCAGAGACATTGCACACAGCTAGATGTGGGAGGCTCCCAGAAACCTCTGGACAATGGACCCAGAGACATTGCACACAGCTGGATGTGGGAAGGTCCTGGAAACCTCTGAACAATGGACCCAGAGACATTACACACCGCTGGATGTGGGAAGGTCCTGGAAATCTCTGGACAAAGGATCCAGAGACATTGAACAAAGCTGGATGTGGGAAGGTCCTGGAAACCTCTGGACAATGGACCCCAGAGACATTGCACACTGCTGGATGTGGGAAGGTCCTGGAAACCCCTGGACAAAGGATCCAGAGACATTGCACACAGCTGGATGTGGGAAGGTCCTGGAAACCTCTGGACAAAAGACCCAGAGACATTGCACACAGCTGGATATGGGAAGGTCCTGGAAACCTCTGGACAATGGACCCCAGAGACATTGCACACTGCTGGATGTGGGAAGGTCCTGGAAACCTCTGGACAAAGGATCCAGAGACATTGCACACAGCTGGATGTGGGAAGGTCCAGGAAACCTCTGGACAAAAGACCCAGAGACATTGCACGCAGCTGGGTGTGGGAAGGTCCTGTAAACCTCTGGACAAAAGACCCAGAGACATTGCACGCAGCTGGATGTGGGAAGGTCCTGGAAACCTCTGGACAAAAGACCCAGAGGCATTGCATGCAGCTGGATTTGGGAAGCACCTGGAAACCTCTGGACAAAGGACCCAGAGATATTGCACACAGTTGGATGTGAGAAGCACCTGGAAATCTCTGGACAAAGGACCGAGAGATATTGCATACAGCTGGATGTGGGAAGCACCTGGAAGCACCTGGAATACTCTGGACAAAGGACCCAGATACATTGTCACCAAATAGACTGTATAAAGCTCCAACAGGTCAAGGAGGGGCCTAGACACACATCCAGAAACAGGGTTTTGGATCCCTGGGGACAATACATATTGAGAAACCCTTAGAGACCTCTGTAAGGGAGTTCCTCCCATTCTTTTATTTAGCTGGCCTATCCTGTACATGTTATCCCAAAATAAACTACACTTCAAGAAAAAAGCTTTCGTTTTGTTCCCATTTCTGATACAAGACAGTGGCAAGTAATGGGGCTAAGGGAGAGGAATCAGTCCTTCTATACAATATTTTACTTTACTGTTGACTGTAAAAAAGGGCTAGAAACCTGGATGTGCCAGACCCACTGCAGGAAAGCGGCTTTCATTGGAAATATGTGTAAAGCAGCTCAGGGTAAAAACTTTATTCCAAGATATATTATATTGCATCGTGAGCTTTCAGCCACTGTTGCTGCTCAATGATCTTTGCCGTCCCCTGCGCCTTTTTGCCACCTTATAAAGTAGCCCTATTGTGTATGTCATCCTAGGAGTTTGCTATAAGGAGAAGCAATTGTTGGCCACCCTTCCTTTCCCTGACCCCTTTTGCCAGCCTGGTCCACCCTACCGTTCGTGTGTCGTTTCCCCGTCCAGCCATTCCTTTGGACAGTGCTCCTCCACTCTCTAACTAGGGTTGCCTTCTATTTTGTATTTACTTGTTACATGGTTACACATAACCTTAACAAATACAACCATTTAATGATTTCTACAGATTAACATTTCATACAAAACAGTGGACAAGAAAGAAAGAGAAAAGAAAAGAAGAATAAAAAGTACACTAAAAACCCATTACACAACTACCATAACCAATTCTATCCGTAAAACAGAGCGGTTACACAAGATATCTTAACAAACGCTCAGCTGCCATAGCCATAGCCAATAGATTTTGGCCAACATCATAAACTGCCATATCACTTCTGCTGGCAGTGCCTCATATATCTCCAGCAGTTAACTGAACTAGAAATCTCTACGTTCTTTCAAGGGTAGGCAGTCCAATACTATGTGTTTCAGGGTTTGCAGCACATCTGGATTATTACAGTTTATTTGGTCTTTTCAGATGTTATATCTCATCCCTACATTGTCACGCATTAGTACCAGGTTTAGTCTCAGTCTCATTATCTGGGTCACCAGACCGCGCTTAGAGACTTAAGCAGATAGGCCGGGCATACTCCTGTAGGTCTCGCATCAAGGAGTAGGCCCGCATATAACCTTCTCAATCGTATGGATCCAGTCGGTTTCCTGAAGCTTCTATTTAGCTTTCAGTGGAGTTTGATACAGCACATCACTAGAGATGCTATACTCAAACCAATTCTCTTACACTCCTCACTCCAATTGGACAATGAATGCTAATAAGCCCTCGTCAGTAATATTTTGAATTGTGCTAGATCGAAATATCCTCTGCTTGCTTGATCTTATTTAATAATGATAGATTTTTCCAGAGGATCACAGATTTAATAGAGGGTAAAACCATCTTGTATCTGATTTCCAGCGGCTGGAACCCCATTAGGGAGTTTCAGTACCTTGCGCCAGAAGTGGCCTTCCAGCGCATCACAGTACAGTTGAGCTGGGAGACCAAGATTTTGCACCTCATATGTTGTGGTGGGTAATGCCTCCATTTTGTAAAATTCCAAGGTTGGAGTTAGAGAGAATCGACCGAATTTAGGATTAATCGTAATAGCTTGTGCTGCAAGCACAGACATTTTTGCTCTGTAGTAATCGTAAAGTTCTTTCTGGTTTCTACGTTCAAACAGCCATATCCACAGATATTGGAATTTCCAGGCACGTTATAACGTCACAATCCTAAAAACCACAGAAATGTCTTATATTTTTGCTTTATCCTAGGTCTAAGGCAAAATGTCTTTGATTTGGATCCCTTTATTACCAGGTGATTAATTCTAGCATAATGATCTAGCGCCTCCAGCTTGTGCTGGAACTCAATCAGGGTATAATCAAATAATGCCAAGTCACCAGCGTATAATAAGTAGTGCAATTTAGAATTTGCAAAGCGCAGGGGAAAGCAGCGTACATTTTCTAACTCATTGTTACTATCCGAAATAAACAGACTGAATAAAAGCGGGGCCATAACGCAGCCTTGCAGCCTTGCTTAAGCCACGATATGAGTGAATCGAATATGACCGTTTTCCATGTTTGTTCAGCCTACCGCGCACCAAGGAGTTCACGTGCAGCACCACAATCATCTCTAAGAGACGGGAAGGACAACCCCATTGCTGTAGTTTACACCAGAGGAGGATCCTATTTACACTATAGAAGGCTATGGTGAAGTCAATAAACGCTATATAAACAGGCTTAGACTTCACCATGGCCTCTCAGTTTAGTAATCCCAGGAGAAAGGCGTGGACGTTGGTACCCACCCATTTCCTAAAACCTGTCTGAATCAGATCCAATCTACCAACACCCTTAGCCTAGGTGGATAGATCCCTTAAGAGAAGAGATGCAAAGACTTCAGAAGGAATGTTCAATAATGCTATTGGACGATAATTGCCTACCACAGTCCTTTAGCCCTTCTTATGAATGGGTACTATAATGGGCTCAGTCCAGGACTTGACGCTGGGTTGATAAAAACCACTTCAAATATGCTGCCCAACAACCTAGCCCAGAGCTCAGGCTCAGTATTCAGGTCCACATTGGATAGTCCATCTGGACCAGGAGGCCAAGAACTCTTGCTACGACTGATGATCAAGCCAACACCTCTTCATTAAAATCCAACTCCCAAGGGTCAGGGATAAGCACCACCGTCATACTCACTTCACTTCACCTTGAATACACCCCCGCCCGAAGCGCTCAACTCATGCTACCTCAGACATAGGATTCAGCTGACTGTATGATAGCGAAGATGCAGTCTGGTTATAGTCAATCTCCAAAACTGCTGTACACACAAGCCTTATATAAATCCCATGCATACATGCAGGGTGTATGGGCTCCATGCCCACACCAGACTGAGGGGTCTGACGAGCTATCTGCCACTCCTACTTCCACTAAAAAGGGCAGGTCAGACAATGGATCAGCACATGGGGGAACACAACTCCAATTCATAACATTTAGTGTAAGGGGTTGATGGCACTAAGTACCTCACAGTACCTCTTAGGAATAAACAATGATGCCTTGTGGCTCTTCACTAATACTACAGGCATTACTGATGTTAGGCTTAGCCAGTGCATTAAGTGGGATATGAAATTGAGGTGGTATGGGGGCTCTAATGAATTGTGATGTAATATTTGGTGGCTGGGGCAAACCTTTAAAATTGGAATGGCCTGTTTAATTAAAGGAGTGACCTAACAGAGCTAGTCAAGTTTACATATATGTGCAATGAAAGGCCACATATTCTGGTTTAAAAGATGTATTTAAATATGGTTAATGTGTGCAAAATGTTTGCCCAAATTAAATATATTCAAATATGAAAAAAAACATCAGATCAAAAGGGGTCAGCACACCATGCAATCCCACAGTTCTCCTGAAAGAAATCCATTAGTCATACATACCAATTAAAGGCATTTTAATGACAACACTTTAATATAACGTGTGTCAAAAATCAAACAATTTATTCTCTTATAATTTCCTTTTCCTGTTTGAAAAGTACCTAATTTCAAATGTCTAACATATGTTGTGATTCTAAACATTACTGAAGGTGACATCGACTGGCAAAGAGTAATATTGTCATTAACATTTTTTAAGAAATTTGTTAAGGGAGGTCAGTTCGGAGAGCCCTAGCAGAGCCCTGGCTCAAGGGCAATATTCGGAGACTGCCACCGCTTAGCCCTGGATAGCCTTGACCCACTTAAAGCCCTGGGTTTAGCTTAAGCCTTATGGGATCCTCTAGTCCTGTGCAACATACCTGATGAGGACGGTGAGGCGGTAGCTTCTATGGGGGCTGTTTCCGGAGTTACTAGATGGGTTGCCATGGTGCTGCTGCTCATCGTCAAAGGTATCGCTGTTGTCGTCGTACTGCTGATACCGGATGTAGAAGTATTTATACCTTGCTGAGAAGATACTGCTTGGCTGTTGGAAGAGGTGGATCTTGCGAGCACACTTTGGGAGGACTCTGCATTGATGTTGGTATCTGTTGATGATGAGTGCACAGTCTGAGAAGATACTGCTTGGCTGCTGGAAGAGGTGGATCTTGCGAGCACACTCTGGGAGGATTGTGCATTGAGGTTGGTATCTGTTGATGATGAGTGCACAGTCTGAGAGGACAGTGGGTTGGTGCTTGCAGTTGTTCTGGGTGCATTTGGGCAGGATAACATGTTGGCGCTTGAAGCAGTTGGTGTACCACAGCACTGCACGTTGCTGGGGTTTGCTTCTGACGAGTCTGTGTATTTTGAAGGAGGAGGTGCCGTCACTAGGCATGTTTCTTGGATCTTGTATGAACTCAGGAATCTTTGGGTACCAGCAGATGCATCAAACAATGTGTTCCCACTCTCTGTAAGAAATATAAAGATTGAGACACCATGAGAGAGGAAACTGACTTCTCTGAGTAAATCATCATTGTTCATTGGATAATCATAATAGTTCATTCTCATCTAACCGAAGACTTCTGCTGGAAAATCCTTTACTGTTATCAATGAATTGTAGTATATAGAGGGGGCAATTATTACGTACTGCTACTTGTACAGCAGTACATGAAATAGTACCTTCTTGTCATTTACTTAGCAATGTCCTTTATTGGGTCTACTTGTATTTTGTATTCTACACTCTGTTTGTTATATAGGTTTGTGCCTATTTTTAAAATGTTCTCTAGTTAACAATTAAACTTTGTTTTACGCTATATCCTCCTCCTGTGATCTCTGCGCTAGCACATGTCAATCTAGCACCACTGTAGTTTAGGTGCACCTCTTGTGCGTCTATGAAAAGGGGTAGCTGTTGACTCTATACTGTATATTGTTATCAATGAATGCCATTCTTTATCATTTCGGTGCTTGGTTATGAGCTACAGACAAACTCAAGATCTGCATCATTGTCATAAATTTGCTCATTCCCCGAGTCCTTCTCACAACTGGCACATCCCACCACCTCCAAAGCATTCCTGGGAAACGTCACTATCTAGGATGACAACCGTTAACCCAAAATGTCCTCCTCAACTCCTTCCAAGGTCTAAGTCTTCAAATACACATCACTCGTCCAAGGATTTAGGGCGGCCCTATGGCTAGGGAGTTGGTGAGGCCTCCAATATGAGTGCAGGTCCATACATAGCGGAAATATAGACAAAGAAGTAATTTGACTTGTAGGGCAATATAGAAATTACTACCAGGCATGGGTTTAAGGTAGGCTAATTAATATTAGAGGATTCAACTAATATGGGAAGCCCCCCTTGGAGGATGGACCATGCTTTCACATGCCACCATGATGCTGGTCAACAAAAGGGACTCTCCTGGGTTTTATGATTGATTGGGTGAATCCATGTTCTTGAGCACACCCGGCCATCCTCCCCGGTCCTACCTCAGGTTCAGGTGCCATTACTTAATAAACTAGTATCATTTGCCTTGTTGAGCAAAGCGGTGTTAACTGGTAAAATAGGAGCTTATGGACCCTAAATAATAGCATTATTTGACTGCTTGGTTCTGGCAGCTCAAAGTGCCTTACCCAGGCCAAATACAAGCTTACTGGCAACGGTGACTGTTCCTTCCCCCTCTCTGGCATGACTCTAGCATTCACTACTGAGCTGTAGCTCCCTCTAAGGGAGGTTTGTTTGTTTATTTATTTGTAGCGCACACCAGACCGGGAGGTATCAGGGCGCGGAAGGAACAAGAAGGCATTAAGCTTGGTTACATATGTTACAAATAAAAATACAGATCATAATATACAGACATAGAGAAGAGGTTATAGAAAAAAAGGCATAAGAAAGGACAAGCATGGCACTTGTTACATTATAAATACAGACCTATTTACAGATATCCGGATAGATATGCAGACATAGGAGGATATACTTATATGCTGATGGAGCGGTGAACATCATGATATTTCTATAATATACTTATATAATAGTGAAGCGGTGAGCAGGCAAAAATGTAATATACAATGCAATTAGAGTTATTTACAAGTGGTGAGGCGGAGGCAGTTTACTTGTCATTCCCTTTGAACTAGTTGATTAGGTTCTGTCTGAATTTGGAGAATGTTTGAGTCGCTCTCAGGGGTGGTGGCAGGGAGTTCCACAATTGTGCTGACTTGACCCGGAAGCTGGTGCCTCCGATTGTAGAGAGTTTGAATCGTGGAACAAGAAGACAATTCGAATTGTCTATTCTCGTAGGTCTATATGAAGATTTTCTGGTGATTCTTTCTGTCAGGTAGGAGGGTGCCTTATTATTTAGGCATTTGAAGGTGAGAGATGCTGTTTTCAGCCGGATTCTATCGTAAGTGGATAGCCACTTATGTTGTCTCCTAGTGTCAGAGATATGTTCTTTCTTAGTTATACTGAGTGCCGCTCTAAGGGCGTTGTTTTGAAGTATCTGTATTCTCTTAATGATGTATTTGTTGGCTCCGATGTAGAGGGCATTACAGTAATCCAGTTTGGACAGGATGAGCGCTCTGGCTAGTTTCACACAACTGTTAGGAGATAAGAATTGTTTGCCTGCTCTAATTAATTTACAGCTATATGCAGTAGATGAAGCCAAGGCGTTTACCTGTTTGGTGATTGAAAGAGTGGAGTCCAAGTAAAAACCTAAAGTTTTTACTTCTTTGGCCACTCTAATGGAATTCCCATCAATGGTGAAAGAGGAATAATTGGGGCCTAATCGAGTGAGGAGGGAGGTAGTGCCAAGGATGATGAGTTCCGTTTTGGCATCGTCCCCAGTAAGTGGTAGGAGGATCTGAGTATCATCTTCATACTTGGTGTAGGTGATACCCAGACGGTCCAGATCATCAAAAAGAGGCTTGCTAAATACATTGTATAGGGTTGGCGAGACGCATGATCCCTGACGCACCACGCAGGTGATGGGGATGGGGTCTGCTGCTGCTGAGGGAGAGAAGACTCTCATAGTCCTGTTACTGAGAAAGGACTGTATCCATGCTATGGCCTCCTTAGAGAAATGGGCTGCTGAGTCCAAGTGGCTGCATAGGACCCTGTGGTCCACCAGGCCAAATGCAGCCGAGAGGCCAAGAAGGAGGAGTAGTGCTAGTTTTCCGTTGTCTTGGAGTTCGTCTATTTGAGCCTTGAAATCAATTAAGGCTGTTTCTGTGCCATGTTGTGGCCGGAAACCGGATTGCCGGGGTCCAAAAAGTTTATTGGTTTCCAAGAAGTCCTGAATTTAGATGTATGCTACCTTATCTAAAAGATTTCGTCGAAAAGGCACTGTTGTGATGGGCCTGTAATTTATTGGTCTAGAGTTTGTTTCTTGAGAAGAGGGAGTTCCCATGATTCTTTGAGGTTGCAAGGGATGGTACCTGAGGAAAAGGGGACGTTAATGAGTTTGGAAATGAAAGGTGCTACAACTCTGGCAGCGTCCTTTATTAGTTGTGCTGGCCATTGGTCGCCCTGACAATTTGAGGGCTTGAGTGCGAGTATGACCTTCTCCACCTCAATTATGGAGACATTGGAGAAGCTGAAGCGGATAGCATGTTTAATAGGTAGCGTGCGAGTTTTATTGGAGGAGGTTGAAGATTTTAGGGAGTCTTTCTTTAATGCTATCTTATTCTGGAGGTTAGAGACTTTGTTGGCTAGAGCGTGCTGAATGTCCGAGCACCATGTTTTATCTTTGACACAATTGTCTTGTACTGGGATGGGAGTTTCTAGTTCTTTAGTATAGTAAATAATTCTTTCATGCTGGAGTTGGCTTGCATGATTCTGCTGTAGGTTTCCTGTTTCATTGAGAGGTTGTCTTTCTTATATTGAGCTGATATATTGATTAAGTACGTTTTGTTTTCTGTAGAGGGGAGTAGTCTCCACGCAGTTTTGCATTTTCTATTGTCTAGCTTTCGTTTTTTTAAGTGTGGGGTGAACCAGGAAGTGAGGTGATTTTTAGGTTTGCTATTTCTTAGTTTTAAAGGGTTTAAAACTAAGAGTTTTAAAGGGGCAATTCCATCAAGAGCAGTGGACATGGCTTGTTGTATTCGTCAACTAGTTGATTGGGATCCATGTTGTCGTGTAATGAGTTAAGATGGGGAAGGAGTTTGTCAAGTGTAATATTCTTTTTGTTTCTAGTTAGTGTGGGGTAGGCTTGGCGGCCAGTCTTATAGTTGTCAGCGTAAATGCCAGTAAGTGGTGGTCAGTCCAGATTTGGGGGGAAATGGCAATAATTGAGGCACTACAATTGTGATCCGCCACCCAAGCAAGGATTCTTCCCTTGTTATGGATTGGTGTATTCACTTTCTGTGTAAAACCAAGATCTACCAGTATTTTGGCCACAGTGATTGCATGTTGGTCTTTTGCATCATTGAATCCCAAGTTCAGATCTCCCAACAGTAAGGTTTTTGATGTGCTTTTTAGGTTATCTGACAAGATAGTGGAGATATATTCATTGAATGTGCCAATAGGTCCAGGTGGTCTATATATGAGATGGATATTCCGTCGGAGTCCTTTGCGTCCTTGGGACCCTGTGTGCAAGGGAGAAGCAGTGGAGCAGTGAAGCAGTGAAGGGGTTAATCATTTGCTGGAGGCTGGAGGTGGGCTCTGAGGATTTATAATCCCCTTTCAACGCGGAGCGCGCGGAGTCCTTTGCGTCCTTTGTGTTTGACGTGTTGTGCCGTGGAGGAGGAACAGAGCGCATTGCCTCCGCGGATACACCGGATACACTTGGACCCCCGTGTTATCTAGCTAGTGAGGGACGGAAGCCTGCCTGGACGTCTGCTTACCGGCAGCAAGGTACTTTACTCCTTTGCTATGCAGCCCGGTAAATCTTAAGGAACGCTGGAGGGCGGGGGGGGGGGAGTCGGTCTCTGGCAGCTCCTCAAGCTGCCGGATGTTCCCCGCCCTCCAGCCCTTGGCTTAGCTTGATTTAGCTTGACACTCTGCAGGAACCTGCTGTTGGTCTGCTGTTGATTTACAGTTGGTTTTTCTTTTTTTCCTACGGACATTTGGCTATTTTACGTCCATACCCCGGTCTTATTTGTGGACACGAACATTGTAATATTCTGATTAACCTGCAAGGACTTTAAAATGTATGCATGATTACTATTTTTTTTTTTAATTCATTTTAACTTATGCTAATACTTTTAACATACTTTGAATACAGTGCTAGCTGGCAAATAGTCAGCCATCAAAGCTGACCAAAGGAGGGGGGTGCGAGGGGGCTGCGAGATAGTTCTCTCCCCCTCACCTACCCCCAAAGGTCTTTTTTTTTCCTTGGGGAAGCAACCCAGCGCGCCTTGGGTCTCCACATTGATGGTGCAGGGCATCTAACCTACAGCCATTTATTGTGAGTCTTCTGCCACGCTCTGTGATTTTGACCTCCAACTGTTTTCAGCTATCCTGGTCAAGTCGGCCTAGTTGGAGGCTGGGTTTCTGGGCCTCTGAGTATAGCCCCACAACGCATACATGGGGAAGAGAAAAGCAGGGGATGGGGGGGGGTCGCAGGGAAACGGGCGAAGAAACCCAAAAAACGCCCCAACCATAAAAACTGCCAAACCCACTTAAACTGCGAAATCACTTCTCAATATTGGCCCCAAAGTAGCCAAACTAGCCCCCAACTCATCACAAAGATCCCTGGATTCTTACATGGATGTTATGGCCAATAAAATAGTAAACTGCCTGAATGCAGCCGAGGCAGCCTCCAGAGAGGTTGTCTTCCGGACAGAGGGATTGGGTATTGAGTGTGTGGGGGCAACAGATAAAAGTCCTGGCCCCTCGTTGGCTGGGGGTGTTGATTTCGGGGTTAATAATGGAGGGGGGACAGCCCAGGTGTCACTGCCTACCCAGCGTCCCAGGGAGGGGGTGCCTGGGATAAACACTTCCGCATATGAGGTCAGGGAGCTGCAATTTTGGATAGCTCCATAGCCAGTGAGGGGGATAAGGAATGGCTCGAGGCATTATTAGATGAAAAACTGAGACCCTTGCAGCAGTTGCTGACCTCCCTGAGAGGGCTAAAAGAGGGGGTTCTAAATACCTTGGCAATTATGGATGACTCAATCAGGGCAGTCTCCCTTAAATTGTGTGACTTGGTCAGCATTGTTGAGGAAAGGGGAGTAGTTGACAGGCATTGTCAGTGCCCCTCAATTGTATCCTCAACTGGCAGTGATTCCTCTAGTGACAAGGCCTCTGACACAACAGACAGACAAGCTAATGTTGTTGCTATAGTGGAACCAGAGGTGGTCCCAGTTGAACAAGAGGGGATGAGGGGGTCTGGAAGGGATATGTTGGCTAGTAACCAGATAGAAAGTATATCTGCACCGGGGTTTGGGAGTGGTCAGGGGAATGCTATAACCCTAAATCTACCACCGGAAGCGGTCCCCTTTGTGGGGATTATTACCGAACTACCTGGGCTCCTTTCGGGAAGTTTTGAATCAACACTTTCCCTGATCAATAAGGCATCCCACTGGATAAACTCGAACCTGATGGGGCCCAAGATAGACCCCAAAATTATCCGTATGGCAAGGCGAGTGGGTTGGGTTGGGAATAGGCCCAAGCACTTGAATGGGGATTGTGTGGTGGTAACTTTTTCTGACCCACAAATAACCGACTACCTTTTGAATACCAATTTGGCCCGGGGCCTTGAGCCCAATGGTAATAAATTGGTAAGCAAACTTTTACCCCTGGATTATTTCTATGTTCAGAGTATGGGGCAGGTAGCGCGTAACCAGTCAATGGGCAACAGGACTGATAGGGGTCATGTAGAGAGGAATACTGCCTCAGGTCGGCCTGGTTTAACCAATCCACCATTGGCTGGCTGGAGTACCATCCCTATGAATAAGAGACAGCGTAATGCTGTGGAGAGGAATGATATGGCCCCCCTGCCACTAGACAATCCTTATGATATCCTAACGTCCTGTGAGGATGTAGATTGACAAGTGGCTGTGGCTGAGGACAGTGCAGCCTTGCAAACGTCACCTGTATCTGGTGGAGGCGCCCTAAGTAAGAGCCCGGAGTTACGTCTGCTCTCGTGGAACATTGCGGGGTCAATTAGGAAGATGAACCTGGGGCCAATCATAGGGTTTTTGCAATCAAACTCAGTGATCCTACTCCAAGAAACCTGGGCCATTGAACCCCCACACCTAGATGTTTTTTTTTCTTTTGGCATCCCGGCGAAGAAAAATCCGAGAGACAGACATTATGGTGGTCTGTGTATTCTGATTAAGGTTTCCATCGAATGTAGGTTTGAGGTGATCCCAACGGGGTTGGATTTTATGCAGGCGGTGCTGTTAACAGCGGAAAAGGGGGCTGAAATATGTATTATTAACTTCTATAATAGCCCCCATATTTCTGATCTTGATAGATTAACTAAGGCTAAGAGTTTCATAGAGGACCTACTGCACAAGGGCAGGAACAACACCATCTCCTATGTTTGGGGGGGAGTTTAACCTTAAAATGGGTGGGGGGGCGGTTATCTTGGACCCTCAGGAGGACATGGTGGAGAATATCCCCCCCAGGTGTATGAGGGATGAGAGAACTTGCCAAAAAGGCCTACAGTTTGGCTTTTGGTTGTTGGAATGGGGCTTTCGTATGGTAAATGGCCGCTTAGCTCCAGATATTCCCGGTGAGGTGACCTTCAATAACCATCAAGGCAGCTCTACCATAGATTATTTTTGTATTTCGGTGAACCTTTGGGAACATACTGTAAGCTTTGAGGTGAAGGCAAACCTCAATAGTGATCATTATCCCATCTGTCTGTCACTTAAGGGCTTGCTGGGGGAAGGGGTCTCCAAGGATATAGCCCCCAGCCCATTGTTGGGAGTACCCATAGGCTTGCAAAGAATAAAATGGGGGACAATCCTAGAGGAGGGGTTACATTACAAAACAATCAGTGAGAATGAGCACCTTGTGATGGACATCTTGGGTGATCACCTACATGCAGAAAGTGTAGTTGAGAAATTTGTAGAACTGTCAGACGCTCTCACAACCAAATTCACTATAGTTGCAAGGGGTACGGGGAAGGTACTGAAGAGAGGGTGTTTTGACGAGGCCTGCAAAAAGGCGAAGAAAACCCTGCTGTTGACACTCAAGGATGTTTCGAGCAGCAGATCTGTGATTGCCCTAGCCAGGACGGCATATTACCACAAGTTAAAGAGGAGGAAACTGGAGATCTAAGGGTCAGCTTGGGAAGGTTTTCTGAGTGCTGCCTCGAGAGGGGACCAGAAGGCCTTCTGGGCCTTTGTAAAAAATGGGCCGGAGAGCTGTTGGTCCAATGTGGGTAGTGGCACCCACGTGGAAGAAGAAGCTTGGCTAACTCACTTTGGGAGCTTGTTTGGGTCAACAAGTACACAGGCCCACTTAGACTTTGTTGGGCCATGCCTGAAATTTGAGGTGGAGGAGATTGAAAAGGCTATTAAGCTCCAAGCGCATAATAGAGCCCTGGGCCCTGATATGATTCTGTGTGATCTATTTCAAGATCCTGTAGATTTATGGGCCCCACTCTTAATGGTGGTGTTTAACGCGTGCCTACAATCAGGGAAGTATCCCCCCTCTTGGAAAAAGGCGATAATCTTCCCAATCTTTAAGAAGGGGGATATGTCCAGCCCTGGTGCGTATAGGCCAATATCTTTGTTGGACTCCTCATTCAGAATTTTTGGAAGAATTCTGTTGGCCCGAATTGAAACTTGGATCGTTGAACAGTCTATCCTTTCTGACATTCAATTTGGGTTTCGCCCAGACGTGGGCACAATGGAACAGAGCCTTAACTTAAATCTTCTAGTGGCTAACTCAGTTTTCAGCCGGGGTGAGGCAGTTTATTTGGCCTTTATGGACCTGAGCACAGCTTTTGATAAAGTGGACAGAGCCAAATTCTGGGCTGTGCTTGGGTCCTTAGGTTGCCCTGGGGATATCTTGCGGGTGTTGGTCGACCTACACACAGATAATCAGGCATGTGTTCGCAGTTGTCCAGGGGGGCATTGTACGGCCTGCATCCAGGTGGGGTGTGGAGTAAGACAGGGCTGCATGCTGGCCCCCATCTGTTTCTGTCTCTACATCAATGGCCTTTCCCAGGACCTTATTGATATTCTGGCAGAATTCTTGGTTCTAGGGGAAAGGGGCTTTCCGGTATTGGCTTATGCTGATGACACAGACCTTCTAGCAAGAACGCCTAGAGCTCTACAGGCCCTGATTAATGCTTACGCAACTTTCATGAATAATTTGGGTCTAAAAACAAACACAAAGATATCAGCAGTCATGGCCTGTGTAGACAGAAAACGCTCAGCCCCATGAAACCAATGCTCTGTGTTGGGGAAATTAAGGCTTTTGATTATCTGGGAATTAGTTTCTCAGAAGCACTAACCGGTGGGGCCCACGTGGCCAAACAATCTGCTAAAATGAGCCAACAACTAGGAGGCATATTTAGATTCATATCTAAATGCAAGGTACAACCACTGGATGTGATCACCAAGATTTATGGAGTACAAACCGTAGCTACTACTATGTACGGTGCACCCATATGGGGTTTCCAGAATGCAGCCGAGATACAAAGGAAGGTGACCACATTTTTCAAAAACCTGCTGGGACTCCCGTCCAGTGCCTCTGGAATAGCAACGCACAGAGAACTGGGTGTGGAGTTCTGGGAGGACCAGTGGCCAATGGCTCCACTTTTTTTCTGGGTCCGGCTATGGACCAATGAACATGCCTCTGTTTGCCATTTCATCATTCATGCTGTGTTGGGTAGAGATGGATGGAAATAAATCCCATGGCTTGCATATGTCTGGAAAACTCTGGGGGAAGCTAATCTAAGCTCCCTCTTTCCACCTACTACATTAATCACTAAGAGGGAGGGGGCGCAACATAAAATTGCATTGGGTGAGATCACAGTGAGGAAAAGAATCCTGGAGGAGTATGGCCACAGATCTGGACAATTTCACACCAGTATTAGTAGGCTCACAGGAATACAACCTTACCTGACCTGGAGTCCTCATAAAAAAGATAGGTGGCTGATCACGAGGGCACGGTTTGATTGTCTAAGGTTACAAGGGAACACTTAGAAATGGAAAGGCTTTCCCGTCTCTGCAGGTTGCCCAATCTGTGGCCATCACCGCGAGGATTTATCCCATCTACTGTTTTTTTGTACAGGATATGCCGGCATTCGTAGACCGAATCCCTGCTCTTAAGAAGACAGCGATAGGTTCGCATAGGGCAGCTCTCATGTTTCTTTTGAGTGCCGACACGTCCTATACAGCGTGGGCACTGCTCATGTTTTTGAAGAGAGCGATGTTCTTCAGAAAGGGTTTATTACAACTGCAAGATGATGCTAGCTAGTACATTGTATTTTATAATAGTTTTTATCAACTGGTATTTAATGTTTACTTCTCATTTTTAACTGATGTTGCTAGTGTCCTTATGGGCTTATAATTATTTATGAAATTATATGACCAATGATTTTATTGTAGGTTATCCGTTTTGAATGTTCATGTTTCTTAATTATTTAGAAGTCTTGATGAATTGTAATTTTATTTGTGTATAACAGCGTTTGTGTCGTTTAATGGATTTTTTATTAATCCGAATAAACTTGTTTGACTTGACTTGACTTGATATTCAAAGTTTGGGAGTTGGCGGTGGGAAATTTGACTGATAAGGATTCACAGGAATTTATGTCAGTTGAAGGGGCTAATCTCATGGAGAGGTTGGATTTAGCAATAATAGCTAGGCCTACTCCATGCGATTCACACCTATCGGCTCTCAGGATAGTGTAATCGTCTGGGACTGCTAGAGTAAGGGCAGGACCTGCTGCAGGTTGGTGTGAAGACAGTAGCTCTGCCACCAGCAAGATTGTGACAGTGTGCGGCAGCCTCCAGCCTATCCTGACCTGGCACAAGCTGCTGCTTTGAAATCTTATGGCTCTAAGGGGAAGCACCATGTACCTGGCCATTGGGGACTCTCTCACTCCCGCAAGTGAGCAGAACCTCAGTTTCAGGGGCCAAATCACTACTTTAAAGGCTGCCCAAATACTGTACCATTGGATAAAGAGCATCAGGAGCGTGAAAACGTGTCGAGATGAGAAGAAGCTACTGCAGGAATGCAGTGCTGGGACAAGAGGAGACTGGTGATGGGTGCCAGGAACATGGTGCATGCAGAAGGCATCCACTGCAGTGCCGGTCTTTGGATCAATAAATGTTGATGCCATAGCTCAGTTCACCTGCATCTTGGATAATTAAATACCTATGAACATGGTGCTGATAGCAATGGCTGCCTTTATAGGAAGATAGCCTCTGGCAGATGAATGCACCAGTTGCCAGAAGACACAGAAAGATGAGGGAACAAATATATTTATGATGCTTGTGAATCTGTTAGAATCCCATGCTGTGCATATAGTGCTGTGACATTTAGTGTAATCGGGGATTATTGCATCTTGTTTTCCAAGAAAAGGAACGTCGACCTGGGTGTGTTTGTAACACTGTCCCTACTGTGACGTGTAGTGTACCCCGGTCCCTTCACACATCGAAGTCCGCCAGATTGTTTTTCCGTCATACTGGTTGGTCGTGTATGTCATACCAGTTGGTCGCGTAATGTGGAGCTCGTATTGTGCAATCGATATGTTGCTATTATTCGAGCTACAGTCCAGCTTTCCACGTACTTTCGACATCCCTTTGAATGTTTACCTCTACCGTCTTAGGCTTCTTCTGGACTCTCAACGACTGGCTTTGGCCTTCAGCATCAAGCTTCAGCCTTTGACAGTAGGGGGGTGGGGGGTCTTTTTCTCGACATTCTTCTTCATTAGAGAATGCCTTTTCTTGTCTTTCCCTATACTTTCCCTTGTCTGGCTGCTCTTTTCATTATATCTGGTTATGGAGAGAACTCCATTTAAATAGTGCCCTTCCTTGGAGGGACACTTGCAACAAGTGTAACAAATGTTTGCCCCATGACCATGATGAACGGCGTTGCAAGGCCTGGCGACTCTTTTAGCCTAAGACGCTTAATGAACGGCGCACTAAGCAGTGGGTGGCACGTGGTATGAAGGCTGAATCCTATTTGTCTACCAGCACTGTCACATTGCACGAGCAACGTTACACCTTGAATGACAAATACATTGTAGTGGAGTCTTCCAGCGTGCCCGTCTGCAGCCCCACTAGGCACGCTAAATGCACTGCTTAGAGGGCCCAACTAATGGCAACACGGGCACCCGCACACACACAAAGGCTTAACATACAAACTACAGGCGATCCTCAACGGTACCATTGAAGAAGCCAACTGTACCTACAGATACGTCAAAATCCACGTCAAAACCTGAAAAACTGGAGACCACCAGCGGGCGCAGACATGATGGCAGCCTAAGCCGTCGTCTGCCACTCTGGGCATCATAACACGAGGAAAAATCTGCATGAAAATGAGCATTTTGAACCCCAAAAGGAACGTTCTGTATCGTTATCCAGCCAAGCAGCAGTGTGATAAAATCCAGGCATAAATGAGCACGCTGGGGAAAGCAATTTGGATCTACGAGACTAGCCTCCGGAATCGTAACATTGGAAAAAACATGGCGGCCGCAAAGCGTGGCCCTGCCTGAGCAAGCGCCACATCGCCCAACGAAAGGGAAGCCCATCAAAGCCCATCACAGTGTCGGGAGGAAGACTCTGGTGTCCAGAGCATCCCTTGGGTGCAGGACTGCATAGAAGAGGAGCTCATCCTCCATGCCCCCACACCGTCGCGCGGGGCAGAGAGAGGGCTCCGGCTCTTGTAAAAGACACTCGCCGGAAGGGAAACGCTGGGAAGCAGAACGCTTCTCTGTACACTCGCACATCGCCGCACTTGGAGGCCCAGAGTCTCTGGAACAGTGAGTAGCCCCAACCCTTTCTGAGGGGTGAGGGGTGAGAAAAAAAAATTAAAAAAAAATCAATGCATGATAAACATAAATAAACATGAGCCCAGCTCCTTTTAAGGTGCTGCAAGAAGGACAAGGCATTTTAAAGTCCTTTGCCAGAGACCACCCCCCCACCTTAAAACACCCACCACCAACGCAGACAAAGGGAAGGCACAAAGTAGGTGCTAAAGCGCACATATTATCAGGACTGAGTTGGAGACATCAACATGATACATCATTTGCACATAAACATGGAAGAGGAATAGCAATACATCCCACAGCAAACACAACTATCACCATATTGCTGCCGGATTGAAAGCAGCCCAGACAGCACTAGCATCAATCATTGGCCCATAGCAAGAAGTGTGACTAAGTTACCACAACAGTGCGACTGGGACATAGAGCAGGTACTCCACCATTACCCTGGGCGTACTACCCAGGGAAATACGAGAGAAGTTCCTGCCCCCGCTTGACTCCCTGAAGGAAAAAGTGAATCGCAGTGTGAAAGCCTTTCATGCATGGTGCACAAACCCCACACACATCACGTGCAAGGATATCATAAATAGTGTGTACGGGTTGGCAATAAAATTGGTATCAACTAAGAATCAAGCTGGACCCCAACACTCTGGCCCTACTTCAAACGTTTTGCCGTCCAGACTTAGCCATGGAGTCAACAGAAGCACAAAGTTCAACAGACATTTCAGGCAATGATTTAGATAGTGCCACTAAGTCAGACATTAGGCTGTTGTTGGGGGAGATAAGGTCTATGAAGTCCAGTCTAACTGAAACAGTCTCCGATCTGCAGACCAGAGTGGCAAAAGCCGAGGACCGACTTGAGGCGGTGGAAAACAACCAGCAGTCAGGAGACATAACTACTATGCAGTATGAGGCAAGCCTCCAAGACCTGAAACAAAAAGAAAGAGACATGGAAGCAAAACTTGATGATCTTGAAAACAGAGAACGTCGATCGAACATACGGATACTAGGCTTGGTGGAAGAACAAGGAGAATCCCCAGTGAATTTGGAATCGAAAGTAAAATCCCTTATCCACACCCTCTATGTCGATTCAGACTTACTAAAGCTCGAATTCGATAGAGTCCACAGAGCAGGGGGGCCCACACGAGGTCCACGATCGGTGCTGGTTAAATGCCATTACTACTACCAAAGACAAGACATTTTGCAAAGAGCAAGGGAGACAGGTACGATTGAATTTGGAAGCTCAAAGGTAACGCTGTATCAAGATCTCTCAGCTATGACCCTCGCTAATAGCACCCTGGCTACCTCCAAACTCGGAATGACCCCCATACATAGAGATGTACAAGGGAGGTATGTAGTAGTAAAGGGAGAACTGTCAGAATCAGAATCAATCTCGCTTCTCTGGCCCTCTATTTGACTTTTTGAGTGAGTGGAAAGAGGGCACCCTGATCTGTGGAGGAGATTTTAATGTAGTAGCAAACAAGGAATTAGATTGGCAATCGATGCGGCAAGTGATGCAGCCATCAAGTAATCTTCAGGGAGACCACTTCCTTAGTCACCTAAAAGAGCACCACTTGATCAACACATGGTGTGAAACTCATCCCAAAGACAGGGGCTACACATTTTTTTCACCCCCACACCAGAGTTTTTCCCGTATTTATGATCTCCTGCTGGGAGCAGAATGTGAGGGAGAAATCTTAGAGGCATCTATAGAAGTAGTCGCCTGGACGGACCACGAGTTATGCACGCTACAACTGAGTATAAGCCCCCCCCCATAGAGCAGAAAGATGATGAATCTGGAATGACTTCCTTTGCAGAGACCCAGTGTTTAAAGACTCCCTTTCAGAAGCCATTGCAGAATATTTTGAGACAAACGATGTAGACGGCATGTCACTAAACACAGTATGGGAAGCAGCAAAAGCCACAATAAGAGGGATCCTGATTTCAGAAGGGGTTTCCAAGAAAAGGCTACGGCTACGAAGGGAGGCAGAACTTAAAAAAGATATTTCCCACCTAGAGCAAAATCTACGCCAACACCCCAAACAAGCAGAGGACAGGTTGTCACGGATGAAAGGATTGAGAGAGGAGCTTAAAAATATTTAGGGAGGAAAGGCTCTTACACAGCTCAAATACCTGAAACAATTTTTTTTGAGAGGGGCGACAAGGCCCACACAATGCTAGCAAACCGATTGAGGAAACAAAGGGCTGATAGAGCTGTCTACAAGGTGCGTGATGAAAAAGGAGATGTGCTCAGACACCCTTGCGACATAGTAAATTGCTTTTCAAAATACTATTGGCAGTTGTATACAGCAGAAGGGGATAGTACACCTGCGTCCATAGTATAATACCTAGAAGCTCTCCCCCCGCCCATCCATAGATCCTGAACTTGTAGAACAATTGAATAAGCCTATAACAACTGTGGAAGTTCAGACTGCAATCTCCAATCTAAAAGCTAGTTCGGTCCCGGGTCAGGATGGCTACACCCCAGCTTTTTATAAGACAAATAGTAATTCCCTCTCACCGTTCTTGACTAAATTATTTAATTCAATAATGTCAACGGGTGTGGCCCCCGAATCATTTACGGAATCAATAATAATAGTTACCCCCAAAGAAGGCAAAAACCCTCAGGAGTGCACGTCATACCGCCCCATCTCCCTAATTAACGTAGATGCCAAAATCTATGCAAGCATCCTGGCATCCCGGCTACCCCTGGTGCTGCCTCAACAGACACACGCTGACCAAGTGGGATATGTTAGGGGTAGACAAGGATCAGACAATATAAGAAAAACTTTAGATTTAATGGTAGGCCTCCGCAGGGAAGATAGCGACCCACTGTTACTATCTTTAGATGCCAATAAGGCGTTCGACCGAGTAGAATGGCCCTTCCTGAAAGCAGTACTACAATGGGCAAAAATAGGAATGGCATGGTTACAAGGAGCGGGTGCACTATATTGCACAGCACAGGCTAGAGTCTCCATCAACTGCATTTCTTCCGACCCAATTGACATCACACGCGGAACAAGGCAAGGATGACCATTTTCCCCTTTGATTTACGCATTAGTCATAGAACCCTTCGCCCAATCCCTAAGGTCAAATCCCGAAATACATGGCATCACCCGGGGAAACAAGGAGTAAAAATTGGCAATGTATGCAGACGATATTCTTTTGTATCTCACGCAACCAACCAAATCCAATCCAGCCTGATTCCAAGAAATACAAAAATATGGAGCCCTATCAGGCTTTCGTGCAAACGCCCAAAAAACCATAGCAGTCCCACTAAGGGAGGGGGAAGGTTCTCTGAGACCGCTAGGGGAAAGCTGGGGCCTACAAATACAAACCCAATCAGTAAGATATCTAGGAGTGAATATCACCGTGCCCCTCTCAAATCTTTTAGAGCAGAACTATGTTCCCCTATGGAAAGCGATCAGAGATGATGTGAATAGGTGGGCAAAATTAAATCTGTCATGGCCCGCTAGGTTCACCTCAATTAAAATGAACATTTTACCCCGATTTCTCTTTCTCTTTCAATTACTTCCGATTATTGTACCTGAATCCCTTTTGGCAGACATCAAGCAAGTGCTATTGGAATTCATGTGGGTGGGTAAAAAGCCTAGAATCCCCTACTCCACTCTTGTTCTACCCAAAGAATCAGGTGGCATTGCCTTCCCAGATATCCAGGAATATTATAGAGCCTCCCAATGAAGGGTATTGGTCGATCATCTATGGGAAAACCCTGAGAAACAGTGGGTCGCAATTGAGAATCATATTTTTGCCCCAGTCACTCTGGGGGAATGGCTATGGGTTCCACAGTCTGAAATGACAAGAAGAATACAAGATCATCCTATTTTAGAGGTGTTGTGTACACTTTGGCGCCCTTCCCGAGTCATGCAAGGGGTCACGACTTGGCCCTCTCCGTTAAGTTGTATTTGGTCCCCCCCAATACAAAAGTTAATCTGTGAAGTGAATCAATTTCAGAATTGGTATGAGGCTGGGGTAGTTAGAGCAGCACAGATGTGAAGGGAAGGGGTATATATCACATACGATGAACTATGTGAATCCCTTCAGGTGAGGAACATTTCTCACATGCAATATTTGCAGTTGCGAAGTGTCCTTATGGATCACCGTTGGGGTAACACTCTGCAGCGTCCCCTCACAGCCTTTGAACTCATACTTAGCTCCCCCTTGACCGCTAAGGGACTCATTGCAAGTATTTATAAAGCCCTAATTACCAGAGTCCATTTGCCCCGCCCCGCACCCGAAACTAAATGGGAAACAGAACTAAATCTAACGGACCAACCCGGTATCTGGAAGGCCATACGGAGCTCTGTATGGGGGTCATCCATTTCGACCCAATACAAAATGCACAATGCACGGTTGCTAGTCCGGTGGCATTACACACCCAAAAGGCTGTCCAAGATGTTTCCAGGCACATCCCCATACTGCTGGAGAAGTTGTGGAGACACTAGTGATTACTGGCATCAATGGTGGGGTTGCGAAAAAGTAAAAACATACTAGAACGAGGTCTTAGGGTGGATCCAGGACATCGATGGGATCCCCAGAACGCTCACTCCTATGTTGATATTATTTGGGGTAGAATCAGATGAGGAAGACTCCTACGTCACTCTCACTCATATGCCACGGAATCTACTACTAGCTGCAAGAGTATGTCTGACAATTAGATGGAAATCAGCAGCTCCTTCCAAACGTGAGAGGCTTAGTAAAGTGCTTGCAATTTATGAGATGGAAAGCTTTACAGCCGCAATGAAGGAATTTCGAAGAAACATAGATTCGATCTGGCTTCCCTTTAAGGAATACTACACAGAGTTCTGGCACCCACTAAGTCATGATGACTAATGCACCCATCCTGACCTCTCTTCCATGTCATTTGTGAAATTAACAAATGCATGTGTCATGATCTCTGCTTCCAAAAGGTCAGGGTTTTCCCAACTCCCTTGGAAGCAGATCCATAACCCAGGTTCTGAGTGCCAACCAGTCCCAATTGGGACCTTTTGGACCCAGTCCTGGCGCCAGTGGCACCAGGCTCATAAATATGCCCAGTCCCAGCGCTGGAAGCGCCGGGCTCATAATGCTTGGGTGGACTTACCTGCAGCAGACCATGCTGCTTACTTGCCTGCCAGTTGAGCCTCTGATCCTCTTCTGTTTGGAACTACTTTTCCTGTTGGGTGGGGCTGGAGCCACTCCCTAGATTCAGAACACTGGAACTCTTCTGGAAAGCAGGAACTCTTTTCTTACCAGGAACTCTTTTCTTACCTAGGCGTGGCTGTGGAAGGAGACACCTAAGCACTACAGGAGGCTATTTAAACCACACCCGGTGGATGAATCTTGCTTTGCGTTATTCTGCACCCTCTGCAGCAGAACGCTCATCGTGTCTTCTGCATCCGGTCCTGGGCCTAAGGAAAAAGGCTTACCATCCTGAATCCAGTCTTCAGCAACACCTATAAAGACAAGAAAGAACAGGTTAGCATTCCGGTATCTGAAAGGCAAAGGCTTACCTACTCTTCGTGCGCTCCGGAGGTCTTCACACAGCATTCCGGCATCTGAAAGACAAAAGCTTACCAACTCTTCGCACGCTCCGGAGGCCTTCGGCGCTGCATCCCGCATCTGAAAGACAAAACAAGGTGCGTTTAAAGACATTGGGGAACTTTAATACTCACGTGCCATTGCTCCTTTCCACATCTAACCCAGTGGGTATTCCGGCACCCTGCAGCCGCTCTGAACTCGTACCTGCAAAATAAAAAGACAGTTAGAGCGCATCGTGAGGCAGGCAGCAAGTGCTTACTTACGTGCTTCCAGGCGCTTCTATTCATCACACGGGCTCCATCTTCAACTCACTTCAGCCCGTCCTCCGCCATCGCCGGAACCCTGCAAAACAAGAGACATCATTACTAAAGACTTTAAAGACATTTGAATGACTCGAAACTTACCGTTCGTGCAGTAAACGACGGACAGCAGTCCTCAGAAAGTCAATAGGCCTGCGCTACCTATCCAGTGAAGAAACTGGTTACAGCACCCTGCCCCGAGGCAGATGGAGAGCTCGGCATTCACTTACCTAAGGTGAGAGCGTTAACCTTTGGGGGTCTACAGGAGAGGAGAAGAGGAAAGAGATAGGGACACCCCAATAACCCCAGTTCATTAACCCCATATTCTCTATCTGCAGACATCTTACTCTACACGTCAGGCATACAGTGCACAGAGGTCCAGCCCAAAGAGCCAACCGGGTGCTACACATCACCTTTGAAGATACGGTAGTCGCCCAGTCAAGACCGGCGCCTCTGCGAGAATCAGGTGAGCGTTACAGCATGTGCTTATGGTTTCCGTTTTTTCACCAGTAAGGAAGCGGGGAGAGGAGGCCCTAACCATGACAAACTGGTAAAACCTGATGCTATTTGTGTGATTGTTAGTCTGATTAAAGCAGCTGTGTCTTAACCTCCGACGAGAGGGGGGGGGAGTGGGTGGGCGGGGTGGTGGGAGGGGGTTTAACACAAGTTGTGAAGTGGGTTTTTGTTGCTTATCTTGTTGATATACTAACTATCTAACTATAAGGTAGTTATTTGAGGCTGCACTGACCACTACATTGAATTAAAACATGTAATGTGTTGACTTGGTTAAAGAAAAAACAATAAAGGCTGTTTAAAAAAAAGAAACTGAAAAACCTACCTGTTCTCAACCTGCTGCAGTGCATGGCTATTAGACCTACTCTTCCAACTGGGGTTCTCCATCCACAAGAAAATGTCAAGCCTTGTCCCCAGCCAAGTAAAACAACTTATGGGAGCTCTAATTCGGACTGAAGACTCCAATGAAAGGGTTAAAATCATTTTGTTCCAAATCCCTCAATATGTAGCCGGTCATCAGATAACCGTATGGCGAGCCGTGCGGCTGAAAGGAAAGATGGCTTCCTGCATTTTTCTGGTGCCACACACCCGTATGCACATGGGTTCGATGCAAGAGTGGCTCTTGAGCCAATGGTATAAAGCAAGCGGTTAGTGGGATGATCTAGTGGTTGGAAAGCCCTCATACTGTCACTGCAGTGGTGGATCTTGTGAAAGGGAAATCTTTCACCACTCCTGCAGTAGAGGCCACTCTAACCACAGGCGCATCCCTGTCAGGGTGGAAAGCACACATTCTCCACCAGACAGTGCACGCCAAGAGGACACAATTAGTGGCAACCAAACATATCAACCTGCTAGAACTTCTACCAGTGTTCAAAGCCATGAAAGTCTTCTCACAACAGCTGCAACAGAATACAGTTCTAGTCCTAACAGACAGCACCACGGCCACGTTTTACATAAACAATCAGGGAGAGACACACTCTCCAGGGCTGTCCAAACTGGCCCAAAGCATTTGAAAGTGGGCACTCAAACACATGTTCTTCCTGTCACAACACGTTCCGGTGAACACAATCTTCTTGCAGACGTGCTCAGCAGAAATGTTAAACTACCCGTAGAACATGAGTGGCGTTTACACGCACACATTTTGCATGGGGGCATTCAGACATCGGCCTCTTTGTAACACTGGCGAACGCTCAATGCACAGACTACGACTCCAGGTATCCCCCAAACATTTCCAAGGGGGAACAGTCTCTGGATCAAATGGTCAGGGAGATTTTCTTACGCTTTTCCCACAATTCTTCTCCTCAACAGTATAATTCACAAGATGCACCAGGAACAAGTTACACTGATCCTAAATACACCAATGTGGACGGTTCAGCCGTAGTTATCCCATCTCGTAAAAATGTAATTTGCCCTTTCAGTGAAACTGCCTTGCCCCTACAACATGCTATCCCAAGATCAAGGGACAACACTGCACCCATTCCCATAAACTGTCAACTTAGCAGCTTGTCTCCTGCGGTCATAGTGACTGGGCATCCTCAACGATGTATGGACATTCAGAAAAAGGTACGTAAAAATACCAGGCATTGGTATTTCAATAAATGGAAACAGCTTTGTCCTTTGGTGTGGTACTCATCATTTGGTGTGGTACTCATAACATCAACCCAATTCTTCCACACACATAGTCCTTTACCTAACTCATCTCTTGGACTCAGGACTAGTTTTTTACTCACTAAAGGTTCACCTTGCTGCTCTTTCTGCTTACACCTTCTCGCAAAGTAATGTTTCCTTTTGGAAAGTCCCTGTAATCAAGGCTTCTATGGAAGGGGTTAAAAGACCTCACCCAATTTCTAATACAACTCCCGGATGGGACTTGAATACCGTTCTTACTAAACTTATGCGACCTCCTTTTGAGCGAATGCATAAGGCTAGTCTTAAGGTTCTCACCTATACGACGGATTTTCCGGTAGCTATTACTTCCATTAGGAGGGTAAGTGAACTGCAAGCTCTCTCAGTTCAAGGCCCATTTGTTACCTACCATTCATAAGGACAAAGTGGTTTTGTGCACACATCCATGCTTTGTGCCTAAATTCATCTGTAAATTCCATGTAAATGAATCCATAGAACATCCAGCTATCTTTCAAAATCCAACTAATTCAGTTGAAAAAAGTCTCCATACACCAGATTGTGCTACCTCAATGAAACAAATCCACTTTGGAAGACAGATTAATTCTTTGTCTTCATTGCCACTGGTAGCGAAGGGGATCCTGTCTCTAAGTCGGCAATCTCAAATGGATTGTTAGATTTATCCAGAGGTGTTACTCTCTTTCAAAGGGAGTTTTATCTTTTACGCGTAGGGCACATTCTGCTCAAAGCAAATGAGCTGCTATAGCTTTAATTGCACATATTCCTGTAGATGCTATTTGCAAAGCGGGTACCTGGAGTTCTATTCAGACCTCTACACAACATTACTGCTTAGACACTTACTCTAAAACTGTTTCTCAGATGGGTCAGGCGGTATTAAGATTTTTTTTTGCTGCTGTTCCTTCCAACATCCCACCACCAGTACTCCCAGCATAGTACTGCTTGCTAGTCTATGCAAAGCATGTGATTCTAAGCGGATTCACAAGCATTAGAAGACATACATTACGTACCGTAATCGTATTTCTGGTGCTTGCATCTGCTTAGGTTCAACCGAGAGGACCTCGACACCTGAGGGACCATGGGTGCATTACACGTCACAGTAGGGATAGTGTCACAAACACGCCCAGCTCGACAATCCTTTTCGAACTTCGGAAACAAGATGCAATACTCTGCGATTACAACTAGATGTTGGACTTTGTGCACAGCATGTGAATCTGGGCAGATACAACCCCCAGAAATACGATTACGGTAAGTAATGAATATCATACAGATCCAGGGTGAATTTATTTGGCATTTCAAATTGTACAGTTATAACGGCTGGAGGCGGACATCAATTTGTTCCTTCTGGACACAGTGAAGGGTGGCCTGCAACTTAATATAACGTCTGTTCCACCACTGGTTAAAGTGACATCTATGCTGAACGTCTCTGCATGCAGATCCTAATAATTTGCATTTACATAGCGCTACGAACTGAAAGCAAGCGTCCCCAAACAGCACGATCCTCCCCGCAATGAGAGACAATGAAGGACTCTCCCAAAATGGGAATAAGGCCAAAACAGAGTGCGGGTGAGCGTAAATGGGAGTTTATCAATCAGAATTGGGCATGCAAAGAACTCTGCAAACTCCGAGAGCGCTCTGTCTGACAATAGCAAAGACAGGCGTATATATTTACAAAAAACGTCATCAAAACCTACATACTATAGGGGGCACAAGTTCATTGGGATTGGGTGGCGACGACTAACTATAGGTGCTGCTGCAGTGTGGTTGGTCTTGGCTGGAGGACGTCACTGGTCACCCTCGTGGGTTGGGCTGGGCCTGGTAGGTCGGCTTGAGTTCATCCGGGCGGTGTTGGGGTGCCAAGGCGGCCTGTGGCAGAGATGAATGCCTTTTCTGACTTACTTGCCCTCTGCCATGCACACCGCAGTCATTCAGTCATTTACAGTTCTATTCTCTTTAGTAAATCTTTCAATAGGTTAATGCAACACAGGAGGAATGCACCTTGTGAGGGGTCTGGAGATAATATATCGAGGCCTGGTTACTCGTGATCTGCTGACCGGGACCGTAGGTCGAGGGGCTAAGCTTCGGGGACTGGGGCGGGTGGTACAGGTCTTTCTGTCTTGTTAGAAGTGGTTATGGATGTTTCGCTGTGTGTTGTCAAAGTGTTGGGTGTCCTGATTGCACCGGGCCATAAGTCTGAGATAGTCCGGTGGGTTGTGGGGTTTACGAGGGGGCGCTTGAGTTTAAACTAAGGTTTACTGCTGTGCTGTAAATAATGCAGGTGGCTGGCCGCGGCCTTGGGTGCTGCAGTGGGGCTACAAGTCTTTGAAGCGGCTCCAGTCGGGTCGGGGGAGGCGTGATAACGTGGAGCGGGCTCTGTTCTCATGTCTTGGCAGCCTTCTGAGGGAGGGAGGGGGATACATCGAGACCTTGTACGCTTTCACAAAGGTATTTCCCTCGTGTGTTGCCGAATATAGGTAAAGACATCGCGAACATTTGAATACTTTCTATAATACTTTTTTTTAAAATCACTTCAAAACATGCATTTAACCTTTGCTGGGTGCGTTTCGATTATACCTAGTCCGAGCACCATATTTGTACATTATATTCTAGCAGCTACAGTGTTTTAGTTACATGCATATACATTCGCAGTAAATGAGGTAGTGGTTAGATCAGTGGAGTACATAGAAAACGATCCGCCACTGTACATGACGGTGGTGGCATATGAGGGGCTCAGACATTTACACATGATGAGTGCATTCTCGCGCATTCTTTACATAAGTTCATAGTATAGTTGCATCCGCTTTCTCATGTACTTTAGCAGCATTAATTTTAGTTATGGCGCGAAACCATGTGAGGTAAGCTGCCCAGTGATACACTCAACGAACAGATCCCTGGAGTGTTCCTTTATCATCAGCATCCACCTGCAATGGTGCGAGCTTGCCATAGCTTATATCATGGGAGCATACTCTCTCAGTTTAATACATTCTTCAGGCGTTTGTATTTTGTGGAAGAAAGAAATAATGCAAGAGGTCTTGACATTAATATATACATATATATAAAGACTGTCTGCCATCAGAGGACCATTTTACTGTTCTTCCCATTGTTCAGGCCTGCTGGCCGGGTCATGCTGATAGTGATGGTACACTGCGGGAGGTGAACTGTTACAATGTTAGCGTATTGCGCTAGCTCATGTCCGTCTTGTTCGTGGGAACGTGCTCGCAGCGGATCTGCCAGGGAGCTGCAGCAACAGGGATGTTCTCCAAGGGTGGGGGCCGCGCTACAGTGCGCTGAGCTCACACCATCTTTACCGGGCAAAGAATAGTTTCTGGGCCTAGCTAAATTTGTGTTGTAATCAATACATGTGGGCATTCGATACGTGTGGGCAATGTCTCCAGTGGGTGAGCCCTCCACCACCTGGGCCCGGGTGGCATGAGGGAACGCCCAATGGGCCATAGCCCTCACCTGGGGAAGAAACGCAGGCGAGGGGGGTCTCCTGGACCAGTCCTCCCTTACAGAACCCTCAGGCATCTGAGCGCTACTTATTATTACCCACGGTGTGTGGTGCTCATTTATCGACCCCGGTGGGATGAAAGGCTGAGTTTGGCCCTGCCGGGATTCAAACCTGCGTCGGCATGCTCTGCAGAACGTCAAAGCGAGCGCTCTACTCTCTGTGCTATCTGACCGGCTAGTAAGCCAAGGTGTGGCTCTAAAATTCCTGCGCATTGTAGGCTTCATCTTCTTTGAAAAAAGAAAACAAGAAATCCGCATTTTTCTTTTTTTATTGCCGCCTGTTGACACTCACCCAAAATTTCTAAAAGCAAACACAGTGCTGTGTAATTGACCTTTGCTCAACCTAAATTAGCACATTAGCATTTTGCTGAACTTTTTTATTTTTTAAAGGGCTTTCTTCCATGTTCCTGCATTGGCCCTGCTATTCGTGGCTTTCTCCAAGATGGCCTTTTGAGGCCTTTGGAGGCTTCCTTTGGCCTGAGCCTGGTCCCCCTCCATTCGCTGCCTCGTTCCACATCAGCCAATCAGTGGAACCGGTAGGCGGGAGCCGGCCCATCCAACAACGGCCCACATCTAAGGCCCTGTCGGTGTCCGTCCGGGCGAAGGAGGGCATGTAGAGCCACAGATCCGTCCCCCAGACTAACTACTTGACTACTTCACTGCCACTGGTTCAAAGTCCTACCACTATCCCGGCAGTCATGAAAGTGAGGTTTGCTGACCTCCAACACTAACTCTCCTGAGGCATTTTCAGTGCTTTTCACTTCCTCCATCCTTGCCTTAACCAACTTCATTCCTTTCACTGCATTTGTTTTACATTTGTGTTTATTTATTTTTTGACTCCTTCCGGCATCCGACTTCCCCCACAATACTTTAGTCACATTCCGCTGCCTCTTCACCAGAGTCCAGACTTAACCGCAATTCAATTATTGCCAAGAAGTGCGTCGAAGGGATTAATAGTTTCAAATTAATTCCGTTAAACATATGACCCCACCATTCGTCCACACACAGAGACGGATGACATTTGCTCCAGGGTCCAAGGTGCAAGGTTCTTTCACATCGAGAATGAGTGCAAAATAGCTCTAGGTGCTTAAGTGATTCAGCTTCTTTTGTACAGAATCTGCACACAGGGTTTAAGTTCTTGTTACACCTCCACGTTCGTAGGCGCTCTTTAATTTTAAACAAGTTCATACGGAATAGCATAAAGCGTCTACGTGCATTGAAGTCCGGGAACAAGGTGATGTAACGCTGAGCATTGTTAAAGGCACGTGCTTCAGCAGGCACATCTATCATCAATGTCGCCATTGGTCTTTGTGTGCAGGTTCGCTCCCAATCAAGGCGCCAAATTTTCAATTTTGCAGCATTTGGATTTTCATGAAGCAAGCTACTCGTGATGTCAAATTCTGCCAACAGACATTCACATCTATGCATCCACATTGACACCAAGTTCTGACCGGTAGCAGATGCAGTATAAAGAATTTCAAACTGAGGGATGTTTTCTCGAATGCGAATCTTGCGAAACAAGGATAACAGATTCCAGCTGATCGTAGCCTGAAGTGATATGAGAGATAGTTCATATCATATGCATGATGTCATTGTCCCCCTTGGGAGGCCCAACACTTTAGTCCAAAATTGATTCTCCAGGGAAGGCCATACTTCGTGAGAGCAGCCCAACGCATTTTCAGCCCCGTAGATCAACACTGGAACAACATTTTGTTGGTTAAACAGCCTCAATGGATTCTCCAGGGAAAGCCATACTTCGTGAGAGCAGCCCAACGTATTTTCAGCCCCGTAGATCAACACTGGAACAACATTTTGTTGGTTAAACAGCCTCAATGGTTGAAGCGAAAATTTCCCAAATTTCTTTTTCATAATTAAAGCTTGACTTCCAAGCTGGACGCATTTCCTTTTTGTGTTCGCTATCCATGGGCCATCATTAATACAGGAGATTATTACCATTCCTAGGTATTTGACGCTTTGGGATATCGTCATCAGTTCCCCACCTAGGAACCATCTTAACTTTTTTGCTCCTTTCAAGGCCCCCCCTCTCAAATTCTTAAGTACTAAGTCTCACATTTTTTTGTGTTGATCAATAAGCGGTTCTCTCTTATGTAGTCCTGAATGGCATCAAGTTTCCTTTGCAAGCCGACAGGTGTTACGTCCATCAAGACCAAATCGTCGGCATATAGGAGCCAGCTTGCATGTGATTTGTTTATTTTAGGCGGAAATTAGTTTACTGCATCTATCGTTGTACCTATGTCAGAAATAAACAGGCTGAATATGGCAGCAGCAAGAGCGCATCCTTGTTTTACGCCATTTGAAGTTTTATTAGCGGTTGACAATGTCCCTGATTGATCTAAGTGGATCTTTATAGATGTATCTGTGGGAAGCACTCGAATGGCCGATGCTAATTCTTTGGGGCACCCCCAACGCTGCAGTTTAGACCACAGAAGGTCCCGATCAACAGTATCAAAGGCACTTGAAAAGTCGTTAAATGCCAGATATACTACTGTGTTTGATTTGAATGCCTCCATTTTGGTCAAATTGAGTAACAAGAGGTTTAAGGAACAAACTACTTGTTTGACAAAACCTGCCTGTCTGGCATCTACGTGTGCAGTTTTTACAGCCCACTCTACCAATTTTTGCTGTTAGATAGTTGCAAAGATTTTACCCAATACATCTAACAATGGCACCAGCCGATAATTTTTAGGGTTAGATCTATCCCCTTTTTTAAATATCGGTATGATAATTGCCGACTTCCATGATTTAGGGGACCGACCCAGGTTATTTATTCTTTCGAACAAGGCCACGCAAATCTCTGCCCAGATCTCAGGGTGCTGTTTGATGGTGTAGTTAGTGAGGCCATCCGGGCCGGGGGCTCTTGAGTTTTTAGCCTTCTTGATTATAGCCTCAATATCGTCTTTACCGAAGATAAGTGAGCGTGGTGGAAACTCGAAACATTCGTGCCATCCATTTTTTCCTTGTATAAAGCCTCAAAGTGAGAAATCCACTCTACTTCAGTCACCAAGCATGTTTGCAGGGCTTTTTGAGGGGCCTGCATGTTGTTTCTAAGGCCCCAAAAGTTCTGTGTGTTTTTGTTCTTTAATGCTGATAACATTACTTCGGCGTCATTTTGTATGGTCAGGTGTAGGTGGGACTTTGGCCAATTCTTATATCTCTGTTTTATGACTCTAATTTCATGCTTTCGAGCTTCTAAATCCAAAAATTGCACCTGACGAATTGCTCATCTCATCATCCGTTTATGTTTTTGGATCGAGTCGAACCAATGTTTACGTGCAAAGTTTGAATTTTTCATCCCCACTTTCTTGCTTTTGAATTGTAGCAATAGCTGATCGTATTCCATTTGAGAACTGTCCTGGCAGTAAGCAGTTGACAACTGTACAACCTCATGCTCCTCTAGACGTAATCTGACCCTGTTTGCTTCAACCATAATGTTATATTGCCTCCTCGAAGTTGCCTCCTTCAGTAACGTTCCAAGTTCGATTGTTAGCATGTTATGGTCACTGTTGGTTTTCTTTAATATCTTTAAAGATTTAATTTGGGCGTTCAAATTGGGAGACACAAACACATAGTCAATTGTAGAAGCTGAATCTGCATGGTGCCAAGTTGTTGCCGGTGGCATATCGCCAATCGTGTTCCCATTCAGCATTTGAAGTTGCCTTGATTCCATTTCTTCTAACCAGACCTTAGCAAGACTCTTTTTGTCCTCTGCCACTGGTTTAAGAAGACCAATATTTAGGTCTCCACAAATCATAATATTCACCCTGTCCTTAAATTCGCACAGATGATCCAAGATCGCCGAAATCTGCTCTATAAATTCAGTTTTGCCTGCCCTTTGATGATTCCAGTACACGTTTAAGAGTGCTATTTCATCAGTGGCCTCTGTACACTGCCTTACGATCGTAGATTCTTGAATGATTGGGGAGTGGTTAATAGATTTTGCAATCCTGAGGCCTGTAGCCCTGTTGACCAATGTTAGTAGGCCCGCCATCGGACGCCCTTTCTCCAGTTTTATTGCGGGGTTCAAGCCCTCTTCGCAATCACTTGAGATTGGAATTTCAGTTAGCCATGTTTCCTGCAAGCAAACAATGTTCAGACCCCCCAGCCAATTCGTGTTGAACAGGCAAATAAAGCCTTGCGTGTTCCAGGAGGCAACTAAACACACACCTGGAGTCGACTTTTCCTGGCATTATTGTTGGGCGTTTTTATTCAGCGCAACAGTTAACCAACCCCAGTCTCCATTGCCCCCCATTGCATTTGGACAACTGGTGCCCTTGTCTGGCAGCTGTTCCGATCTTTGGGCTCCGCATATGGTAATTCTTATATCCGTTTTGTTTGCATCAGGTGAACAACCCTCCTCGTGCATCATTAAATCAGCTTATTTTCTCTAGTAGACTGTGCACTTTCACACGTGGAACTCACCGACTGACCGGTTCCTGCTTTCCCTTTGTCAGTGTACTGGGGGCAAACCTTCTCCTCTTTCTTTTGAAGGCGTAACACTATGCTCTGTTGCAGACAGCTTAGCATATCGAGATTTCCCCCTGCATCCAGAGCTGGGTGACATATACGAGGTGTTTCCAGCATGTATACTTCAAACCCCAGCGAGAATAGTGCTATTTTGGCATCAAGGATTGTGGTAGCTATCTTTGTCGTTTCGTCTTTCGTTCGGAAATTCTACAATCCTTAAATCGTTGGAGTTTATTGCCGTAGGCTTGGAATCAGATAAAATAGTCTAATGATATTAGTGCGATTGAGAATCAGCTTGTCTTTCGAGTCAAGACGCTCGATCATTACCTTAATGATCGGCGTCTTATTGTACTCTCTTTTTGCATGGCTTTCTTTAATTGCTTGTGGTTTAGCGCATGTATCTCGATGGATGCCTGTTGAATTTTGGTTTGAGGTTTTGTTATTGACCCCACCAAACGCCCTTTGCGCTCCCTGAGTGCCAGGTGCGCTCACTTCCACATTCTCGTTCGTATCAACTCGATGGACCTTGCGTTCTTCGGGCTGTGCTCTTTTGTTGAGTAGAACATAGCTTCAGCCTCTTTCCATGCATTGTCATGAACAGTGGACTTGCTGGGGCAATCGGTCCCGTCTCCAGGCTCAGTGATTCGTTAGCAAAGCGTCAGGTTCTGAATCTTCTGGTTCCTTCAGCCGGCAGTGGTAAGGGCCCGTCCAGTTGACGTACAGGCGTGACTTCAACCGCCGTAGGACGTCCCTCCGTATCTTCCGGATGTTCAGTGCCCCTGTACTCTGGTGCAGTCGGGGGAATTGATTGTTGCCGCATATTGTTCCCCCGTGACATCGGCAGCACAGAGTCTGTAGCCTTCTCTTGTTCTACATCATCATATGTGGAAATATTTAAAAGCTCGACCAATATGTCATTGGGTGTTTTTTTTACACTACTACTGATGAAGGGCCACTTCCTTTATCGGATCCACTTGCTGTATACTTTCTTGTTGTGCAGGTTTCCTGGGTTCCTTGGTCACAATTTGAGCTAGTTTCTATGTTCCTAAGGAACTTCCTTGCTCCTATATATTTGTTGCATTTCTTTGCCGGCAGGTTTTTCAACTTTTTACTAGGCTTCGTAGAATTAGCTTTTAATTTGCGTGGTTTCAAAGTAGACTGTGGAGTACCCCCAAAAATCGAGAATACGTTAAGCTTCTCTACGCCTTGGCTCATAGTTTGCATTCTTTTCTCCATAATTATTTGTGGTACCATATTAGAAGCCCTTGCAATTTGATTGTCAATACACATTTGTCTCTTGCATGCTCTAGCCTGCTCAAATGCAGTATTAAATGAGATCTCTGCGATTTGCTCACACTCAGATGAGGTACTAGTCGCCCGTCCTTGTGAGTTTGTAGATGAGTTATCGCCGCTTGGAAGAGGCATATCGATGAGCACCTCACACTCAGTGCCAGTGAAAGCGCTCATGCGACATAGAGGAGTTATCATGGGCCTTTCTGAGTCTCTGGAGGCACGCTCTGCTTCACTTTGTGCGCCCATTGAGTCTCCACCGGAAGACCGTAGCGTCAACTCGGGGCACCCCGCTAAGGGCGGCTTTGATCCACTTCTCGATTCACTTGTGGCATTAGATTCATTGTGTTGGGGGAGTCCTGCTAATCCCCGTCCCTCGTATCTAAATAATGCAAGTGCTTCTCTAGCCACTTCTGCCAAAAGTTTTTGTCAGTCGAATCATTCCTCCTTTGGTCACCCAATGATTTATGGGAAGCATCTGGCCTTTTCAACCCTTCATTAAGGTTAATGGACGAATGAGTACATATTTGTTCCAGATAGCCCACTTTGGTATTCATTAGGGCCGTCAATGTTGTGAGATCCTTCGTCGAGTCGTTCAAGTTTTCATATAACTTCATGAAGGGGGCCAAGGGAAGATATTATAGTGGCTTGTAACTCAGGTATTAACCTAGACTCATTTGTCTGCAAGTTACTAGCCTGCGAGCCCCTCTTCCTCGCCTTCTGGCATGATGCCTACCCCCGGGCATCCGGACCCAGCCCAGCAGCCTCGGGAGCAGGCATCCAGACATTTATTGAGACCCCAGCAGCCCCGGCTGGGGGCTATCTGGGTTCAGTCCCGGCGCCATGGGCGCCATGCTCATAGACATTACTTACCTCATGCAGACCATGCTGCAAATGAATCAAAGCCCACGTGAGGCCCGGATGGAACTATTTTATTACAGGGACTATTTTTTACTCGGGTGTGGTTCTGGGGAACTTCTTACCTGGGACTACTTTGCAGGCTATTTAAACCACGTCCGAACAGCAGCCCATGCTTCACGTTATTCTGCACTTTAGCAGCGTGAAGCTCACCGTGTCTGCAGCATCCAGTCTTCAGCCACACCCGCCTCGAACCTGGACACCATCCTAGAAGAAAGAGAAATAAGAACAAGAACTTACCTTTTAATCTTCATCTGTTCCCGAATTCGCCGCACTTCAGAATTGGAAAAGACACGTCTGAAATAAAAGCATTGCTTCGCTAGCAGGCGCGCCGCGACATACTTACCAGTCTGCATCTCCCCGGTTCAGCACTGCAGCCATCATTTCATCACGGCATCCGTGGAAACTGGAAGGGACAAAGAGAACAAGGTGAGCCGGGTGCTAACAAAGACAATCAAAGCAACCATATTATACTCACCAGAGTTACCGCTCCCCTAGACATCTTTCATCGGCCTTCCACCTCTTTAACGCCGCACCTGTGGGAGGAAAGAACACTTGTTAAAGACATTTATTTCGCTTTTACCGGACAACGCTGGGTAATACAGACTCTTACCCACGCGCAACCTGCAGCACTTCAGGTGAACTCTTCTCGGATTAAGCTGCAATACAAAAGGGATAAAAACGTGTGAATAACAGACAATTGAACTCTATAGACATTATACTTATGGCTCCTTGCCATTTACCACAGAGTCCAACACGTCTGGAACTCGCCCAAAATCTTCAAACCAGTGAAGCAACTGGGATTCTACGCGCCCCTGCGCTCGGTGCAGGATGGAGAGCTCATCATTACAAACAATAAGGTGAGACAACGAAAGGGGAATAGAGGGAAAGTGTTTCCTTGCATCCACTGGGTGGCTAATTCCTCTCCTCCTGCTTTTAGGAAACTACTTTTATGAATCAAGCCGACGAAGCTAGGAAGGCCGGTCCAGTCAGCAGTCTCTGCACTACGAATAACGTTGGTGGAGACCTTAGCAGGCCAGTTCCGATCGACGCCCCCGTGGGAATCAGGTGAGCGTTACAGAACGCAAAGCCCATCTACAAATCCCCACCCGGGCGTTATGGAGACCTCAGAAACTGACCAACTGGCCCAATTATTAGGGGAACTTAGAGCGGAAGTGCACTCCGCCCGTCAAGAGACTAATGCCCTCAGGGGAGAACTGATTGTGTCAAAGGAGCGCACTGATGATCTTGCTAGGCAATTGCTGCAAAACCAAGCTGGGCAAACACCCCTACCTGGACTTGGGGGGAATCCAACCCCTGTTTCATCGAGCAATCCTGTGCAAGTGATTTTACCAGGAACTATCCCTTTAGCTCCGCCTGAACGCTTTGCTGGGGACCCAAAAAGGTTGGCAGTGTTTATGAATCAATGCCGCTTGCACTTTTTATGCAGACCTGGAGCCTTTCCGAATGACCAAGCCAAAGTAGCCTTTGTACTATCATATTTTAGTGGCAGCGCAGCAGATTGGTCCATTCCACTAGTCAACCAGGATGACACCCTTCTCCGGGTTTTCCAAGGTTTTCAAATGAACATGGAAAAACTATTCGCCAGACATTCACAGGGACAGGCCCTGGATAACAAACTCTTATCCTTACGACAGGGTAACCAGGATCTGTTAACCTATATCGCAACTTTCAATAGGTTGGTGGTGGAAACCGGATGGCCTAAGGAAAAGCGAGTTACATTATTTCACTGTGGACTTCGGGGAGAACTCAAAGACGTCTTGGCTCAAGTAGTGAACCCACCTCAGTATTGCGCAGAGCATATAGACTTAGTGGTCCAGCTAGACCATCGACTCCAGAATAGAAAGGCTGACCGAGCCAAGTTCGAGAATCGGGTATTAGTTAAGCCCAACGTTGCCTCCAAAGGGACTGATGCATCTGGACCTATGCAGATCGGGGGGGGGTTAGAGGACCCTTAACGCAAAAGGAAAGAGAAAGGAGACGCCAGAAGCAATTGTGTCTGTACTGCGGAACCTCAGGACATTTTATACGGGATTGCCCTGCAAAACCACCCAAGAAGGTGGTAGGAGTTGATGATAAAGGCCAAAGAGAACCTGATTCGGGAAACGACCACGCCCGACTAGCTTAGAGGTCCGCTTGCCGAGCTTGAAGAAGGACACTTAGACCTCGCACCTCATCATACCAATGGTCCTTGTTGATTCAAAGCAGCCATCACGTATGCACGCAGTAAGGGCATATATTGACAGTGGGCTGTAGGAAATTACATGGACCACGATTTGGCTTCATGGATGAATCTACCTCTTTGCAAGAAGACCACTTCGGATGTCATCACCACAGTCGATGGCACTGAAATAGCCTCAGGGCCCGTAACTCATTCCACTACAGAGATGACACTGTTGGGTCAAGACGGGCATTGAGAAGCTATTGTTTTTGACTTAATCAAGGCCCCGCAATTCGAAATCATTCTGGGAATGCCATGGTTAGAAACACATAACCCTTGTATTGATTGGCGAGAGAAGAAAGTGACCTTCCCTGATTATGCACATACCTGTTACCCGAAAGAACCTCTGAACAAAGGCCTGGCCACAGTTACTACCCCAGTCGCGCAGTTACCTCAGGAATATCAAGACTTTCAAGATGTTTTTCAAAAAGAACAGGCAAACACATTACCGCCTCACAGACCATACAAATCGACCTCTTACCAGGTGCACAACCTCCTTGCAGCAGGATCTACGCCCTTACTGAGCCAGAAAATCTTCACCTACGACAATACTTGGATCAATACCTTGCTAATGGCTTCATTCGGCCATCCAAGTCTCCGGCATCCTCAGCTTCATTCTTCGTGCCTAAAAAGGAAAGTGACCTTAGAACGTGTATAGACTACGGCGCGTTAAATCAGATTACGGTAAAAAAACGATACCCCTTGCCTCTGATCCCCGAGTTACTAGACCAAGTAAAGGACGCTTGCATCTATACCAAGTTAGATCTCCGAGGGGCATATCATCTGGTACGTGTAAAGAAGGGCGACGAATGGAAGACTGCCTTTCGCACCAAGTATGTATTATTCGAATATCAGGTGATGCCCTTCGGGTTGTGCAATGCACCAGCAGCCTTCCAGTATTTTATGAACGATTTCCTTCGTGAACTCATTGACGCCTGTGTTGTAGTATACATAGACAATATTCTAGTGTACTCCTCCTCAAAATCAGACCATGTTAAGCACGTTCGTGCAGTCCTTGAGAAACTACGCCAGCATAAGTTATATGCAAAATTTGAAAAATGTGTTTTTCATACTACAGAAGTCGAATTCCTTGGATTCATCCTGACTCCGAAAGGGGTCCGAATGGACTCTCGAAAGGTGGACGTAATTCTCAAGTGGCCATCACCCAATTCAGTTAAAGGGGTACAAAGCATGCTTGTATTTGCTAATTTCTACCACAGATTTATTCCAGACTTCTCACATGTGGTACACCCCATCACAGCACTTTTGCGAAAGAACAAACGCTTCTTGTGGACTGAAGAGGCTGAAAGAGCCTTCCAAGAATTGAAATTGAAATTCACGTCTGCGCCTGTCTTAAAGCATCCACGCCCCGATCTTCCATATATAGTGGAAACCGATGCATCCAGTTTAGCCATGGGAACTGTCCTATCCCAGAAGTATCCAGAAACCGGTCAATTTCATCCAGTAGCATTTTGGTCTAGAAAGTTCTCGGCACCCGAGTTCAACTATGCGATCACTGATAAAGAATTGTTAGCCATCAAATCAGCCTTTAAGCCTTGGCAGCATTATCTTCTCTGTGCCAGGCATACCATTACTGTAATCACAGTTCACCGGAATCTGCAGTATTTAAAAACAGCCAAGGCCCAATCGTCGCGTCAACTTCGATGGGCTTTATTCTTTGCCGAATTCGATTTCGTGATCACCTATCGACCAGGTTGTAAAAAATGGCAAAGCAGATGCATTATCCCGAATAGGAATGGGAGAAACATATTCCAACCCAGAACCGATGCCTATAATTTCAGAACAAAGAATCCTCGGCATAACTATGCTACAGACTTTAGAAGACATTGGGCCTCATTACACGGTAGGCGGAAAAAATCGGAATTTTACGGCATGACGCCATTAGCGCGTCCGCCCTCGCAAGAGGCCGCTAATAGCGTCCAATCACGAGTACGCGGACACGAGCATAGCGCCATGCCGTAAATGACCGTTCCGCCCTGCCGCTAAATACCCCAAAAAGCCCCTTACTGGCGCCCGCAAAACCGCCGATAGCGCCTCCGCCCTCCCGCTACCCGTAAATAGCGGACACCGCCATTACCGCACACGGTTAAAAAGCGGAACCGGAAATTACGTCGTCGCACAGGAACGGGAAAGAGCACAGCGGCCATCTTCAAAAACACAATCCATTGCCATCCTCTGCATCCAGGACATATATCCAGGCAACTCCGACCAGGAACCATACCGGGTAGCTCGAGGATGCCGAAGGCGCTTAAAAAAACTGCTGATCGCCAGCGCAAAGAAAAGTTCACTAATGAGGAACTAATGATGCTGACCACCACACTTGCTGCAAATGCAGGAGTAGTATTTGTTAACGATATGCGGCGGGAGGCCCTCCTTAAGAAGAAGGCCATCTGGGCCGAAGTCGCGCTAAAAGTCAGTGCGGTGGGCACCACCACCCGGAGTGTCAGGGAATGCCGCAAAAGGTGGGACGACCTCCGCGTGCGTGTGCGCAACATTTTATCTGTGAACCGCAACATGGCAATGGCCACAGGAGGTGGCGCAGAGTCCCCCTTGAAGATGAAGGAGTGGGAGGAGATATGTGCCTCCACAATAGGAGTCGAGTCGATAGAGGGGGTCGGCGATATGGAGCATGGCGTGGCCGTTTCATCGGATGGAGGTGAGTGTATGCACCCAAAAATGCGCAGTGAAGGGTGAGGGGTCCCACAATCATGTGTCCATATGAATGCCGTGGATCCAGCCACAAACAGACATGCATGCATCATCACATACCCACCAACACAGGGCCAATCATGCATGAGCCAGCCAACATCCCCATTCCATGCCTCCACAATGATGACCCCAAAATGCATCAAACTGCATGACGTATACATCTGCCATAATGCAGGTAGACCCATAGATGATGATTTACCCTTCTTATCACCCCTGCAGGATCACACACGGAAAATGAGGAGCCACGCACGTCAGCACCCACTCCCACACCCATGAAAAAAGCCAGGAGGGATGCCACCGGGGACCACGCAACATCCTCTAGGGGACCCAAGAGTAGTGACCGGGACAAAGGCAGCAGGAGCAGCAGTGCCACGCAGCCAGAGGCCATGCCTGCCGCTGTTGTGGTAACCACGGGAGTGTGTCTCCCATCAATTGAAGGCAGCATGGAGGGAGTGCACTCTGCTGCCACCAGCTCTACGGGTGAGGCAGCAGCCACTGGGCCACTTTCCGATGCGGAGGAAGCACCGGTGAATGAGGATCTGAGTCAGAGCCCCATCCCCACACGCCACTTACTCGCATCCCCAATGTTTTCACCAGGTCCATTCAGCCAAGGCGGATCGCCCGCCCACACACATGATGTGTCATGGAGCCCCCTGGAACCTACGCCTGATGCCAGTGCTATTGATCCAGGCGCATCAGCCATTCCACCGGCAGACAACGAGGAACTTGACCTATCAGCCATCTACCAGAGGCAGACCGAAATGGCTGGTCTGGTAGGTCAACATGTGGCAGAGACAGGGCACCTGAGGGAGGACATTGGTGCATTCGCACGCCAGACGAGGGAGGCCATGGAGGCATGCACCAACCGCATATGCAATGAGATGGGGCAACTCAGGCAGGCCATGATCCGCATTGCGGAGGCGATTGAGGGCAGATGTCCACTCCCTACCCAGGAGGAAACAGGCCCAGCCTCCTCTGGGAGTTCGCGGCAGACAAGCCCCCTACGCCGCTCTATGCGCAACCTCAGGCGCACACCATCGCAAACGCCCGAAGAAGGAGCGAACAAATAGGGCCAACAAGGAGTATCGGCCACATTTGGGGAAGGACATGTTCATGCCTTGGAACTCACGTGGGAGTGTTGTGGGGGGAGGGGGGGAGGGTGTATTCGGGGGTGTTGTGGGGGGAGGGGGAGAGGGTGTATTCGGGGGTGTTGTGGGGGAAGAGGGGAGGGTGTTTGCACAGTTGGGGTTATGCACTTTCTGTACACGTTATGTTCAAAATACACTCTTCTGCAGTTGAAAAACAGGCATGGTCTCCATCATTGTGTATGTGTGATTTTCTTTGGGAGAGGGCCCTTTGTGGGCCTCAAGACGGCCACAAGGGCAACAATGCACGTCTCTCCATGCATGATATTCCACCTTTGTTCCTGATGCTATTCCTGATTCCGATGCTGACGCGGATCCTGTCCCGCCATGCATGTCCGGGCTGGGCATTTCGACAATACTCATCCACATCCACATCATGCTCATCTGGTGTATCAGATGCACACTTAGTTGTGCCTTACACATACCATGGTCATCTTCGCCTTGATTCCGGGGGTTTGTTGGCTGCCCTTGTGGTGTTTCTTGGTGCCCCGGTGGTGCTTGCTGCGCAGGTCTCGGCCTCCTCCTCCTACTCCTACTCCTACGTCTCTTCGGTGCTGCCTGTTGTTGTTGGTGCTGCACTGCAGTCATGTTCGCAGGCCTATGTCATGCTGCTGGTGTTGGGACCATCTTGCTGTGGGAAGGGGTGTGGGAAGGGGTGTGGTGTGCTCTTTAGTGCTGGCTGTCTCCATTGACTCCACCTGTGCTGGTTGTGTCCACCTGGGGCAGATGGGCAGATGGGAACACTGCTCAGGACTCTTAACGTGTGGTTTTCGATGGTGTTATTAGCGCCATGCCGGTACATGCTTTTTGGGTCTTTGGGATGCCGGTATTGCCGTGTACGCATGGGTTGTGATTGCGTGCTATTTGCGCCATGGTGCTGTTTACGGTGTGGGGGTCGCGCGCAAGCGGCCACGCCGCTATTGGTGGCGCCGTACTTTACGGGTCCACTAATAGCGGTGGGTCCGGGTCGTGATCGGCTTGGGAAAATACTGTTACCGGTATTTCGTTACCGGTAACGGTATTCCCTTACCGCCTACCGTGTAATGAGGCCCATTCATTTCAAAATCCAACAACTTTTCGATCCAGCAGCCCTGCAGGACTGGGTAAAGAAAGGCCATGACTATTTTGTCATCAATAATCTACCTTACTATCAAGGGCGTTTATTTCTACCTCACAAGGAACTACAAGAACAAGTCATCTCCAATTATCATGATGCTCTGATGGAAGGACACCCTGGTATCGCAAAAACCGAGGCTAAAATTAAAAGACAATTCTGGTGGCCCACCTGGCGAAAAGACGTAAAGTCATTTGTGCTGTCTTTTGGTATCTGCGCCCAAAACAAAAGTCAGAAGAAAAAACCAGCTGGCCTATTACAGCTGTTGGATATTCCGCCTACACCATGGCACACTTTGTCCTTAGACTTTATTACCGATTTGCCTCCATGCAATGGATTCAACACCATTCTAGTTATCGTGGATCTTTTTTCCAAGATGGCCCACTTTATTTCTTTAAAAGGATTACCTTCCGCTTCAATTTTGGCCAAGGAATTTCTCGAAAACATTGTACGAATCCATGGATTTCCTTCCATATTGGTCTCTGACCGAGGTAGTCAATTCATTTCGCAATTTTGGAAGAAATGTTGTCAATTGGCGCAAATCGACGTAAGGTTATAAACCATTCACCATCCCCAGACCGATGGAAAAAACGGAGAGGACCAACCAGACTCTCGAACAATACCTACGTTGCATGCTACACCAAACCGAAAGCAACTGGAAGGATATTTTATGGATTGCTGAATACGCATACAATAACTCAGTACATTCAGGAACCGGACAGAGCCCCTTTTATAGTATCTTTGGGCATCATCCTCGAACCTCAGAACTCGACTCGCCTCAACGCTTAGAAAGGCCTGCAGTAACTCACCTGCACTCTACTATTACACAAGTCTTTAAAGAGGCATCAAAACATTTGAAACAAGCAAAAGAAAAATACAAGGAAAATGCCGATCAACATAGAAGTGACACTCCACCATGCCAGATTGGGGATCTCAAGTTTGGCTGGCTACAAAACACATACCTCTGAAAGGAACTCAAACTTTTAATCCTCGATATTTGGGACTTTACACCATCAAGGCCATTATCAACCCGGTGGCCGTCAAATTGGAATTACCCTCTAACATGCGGATTCACCCTGTCTTTCATGTCTCACTTCTAAAACCAGTTCAAGCTGGGACTAGATTAGCCAAACCACCTGACCCCGTTCTCATAGATGGGGAACCTGAATTCGAAGTTAAAAACATCCTGGACTCTAAGATGGTTAAATCAAAGCTTTTTTATTTAATCGACTGGAAGGGCTACGGACCACAAGAAAGATCATGGGAGCCTAGTGACCACGTTCATGCGCCTCGATTGGTGAAGAAATTCCATCGGAACTTCCCAGACAAACCACAGCCAGGGGGAAGAACAACTTTAGGAGGAGCCTTGGGGGGGAGTGCTGTCATGATGCCTACCCCTGGGCATCCGGACCCAGCCCAGCAGCCTCGGGAGCAGGCATCCAGACATTTATTGAGACCCCAGCAGCCCCGGCTGGGGGCTATCTGTGTTCAGTCCTGGCGCCTTAGTCACCAGGCTCATAATAGACATCAGTTCTGGCGCCATAGGAGTCAGGCTCATAGACATTACTTACCTCCTGCAGACCAGGCTGCAAATGAATCCAAGCCAACGTGAGGCCTGGATGGAAATATTTTATTACAGGGACTATTTTTTACTCGGGTGTGGTTCTGGGGAACTTCTTACCTGGGACTACTTTGCAGGCTATTTAAACCACGCCCGAACAGCAGCCCATGCTTCGCGTTATTCTGCACTTCAGCAGCGTGACGCTCACCGTGTCTGCAGCATCCAGTCTTCAGCCACACCCGCCTCGAACCTGGACACCATCCTAGAAGAAAGAGAAATAAGAACAAGAACTTACCTTTTAATCTTCATCTGTTCCCGAATTCGCTGCACTTCAGAATTGGAAAAGACACGTCGGAAATAAAAGCATCACTTCGCTAGCAGGCGCGCCGCGCCATACTTACCAGTCTGCATCTCCCCGGTTCAGCGCTGCAGCCATCATTTCATCACGCCATCCGTGGAAACTGGAAGGGACAAAGAGAGTTACCGCTCCCCTAGGCATCTTTCATCGGCGTTCCACCACTTTAACGCCGCACCTGTGGGGGGAAAGAACACTTGTTAAAGACATTTATTTCGCTTTTACCGGACAACGCTGGGTAATACAGACTCTTACCCACGCGCAACCTGCAGCACTTCAGGTGAACTCTTCTCGGATTAAGCTGCAATACAAAAGGGATAAAAACGAGTGAATAACAGACAATTAAACTCTATAGACATTATACTTACGGCTCCTTGCCATTTACCACAGAGTCCAAAACGTCTGGAACTCGCCCAAAATCTTCAAACCAGTGAAGCAACTGGAATTCTACGCGCCCCTGCGCTCGGTGCAGGATGGAGAGCTCATCATTACAAACAATAAGGTGAGACAACTAAAGGGGAATATCGGAGTGCTTAGAGGAAACGAATTAAACAATTGTTTCCTTGCATCCACTGGGTTGCTAATTCCCCTCCTCCTGCTTTTAGGAAACTACTTTTACGAATCAAGCAGACGAAGCTAGGAAGGCCGTTCCAGTCAGCCATCTCTGCACTACGAATAACGCTGGTGGAGACCTTAGCAGCCCAGTTCCGCTCGACGCCCCCGTGGGAATCAGGTGAGCGTTGCACCTTCTTATGCCTATGAACTCTTCGCCGCAATATTTTCGGAAAAGGGCGTTCAATAAAGGAAGAGTCAGAAAGCTTGCAAGAGACCGAAGCAGTCGTGCCAGAAGAATGTGAATTCTGTCCACGCTGGAGCGTAATTTATGTCTCCAACCGTTTTGAATTGATTAGTCTCTTTTGTGAGTTCATCTGCTTGAACGATGAGTCGTTCAACGAAGCCTCGCTCGAAATCATCCTAGGTCCATTGACAGACGGCTTCCTACGTTTGTACTTTACATTAGCCCATATGTCCTCATTAGGTTCATTCAATTGGACATTGTGTCATTTCAGGGATGTTTTTTGCGTATGTTCACGTTGCGTAAGTACGTTTTTCAGTGCTTTGCTACTACATGCTTTATTTATTGAAATGAAGCTGTGCAGGATCTTGTTAGCAACATCTAAGGAATCACGACGGTCGTCCCACCTGAGGACCGTCATCCCACCCTAAGGTTGTGATGTGTTGGTATCTACTTCCAGGTCAACAAGTTCCTTCATTGTTCCTTGCGGTATACAGAACACTTTGTCGTTGAATTCTTCGTTGGCTCTCTGATCTGACCGCATATGTGGTCGAGGTACCGGCGAACTTGTTCTCAAAAGATAGCCTGGCTTGAAATCTCCTTCAGCTGAGTTTCGCAAGCCGTCGTCACAATCCCCAAGCGTTCCAACAGCGTTCCATGATATATTAATGGGTGCAGGATTAGGAGTCTGTACATTTGCGGAGGAATTAATGTGAGCTTCTTGATTGGGACTGGCCTCTGCCGACACCCCCCCCTCGCTCGCCTCGTCACACTCTGGCGTCGCTGCCTCAACCCTTGACGCGAGCTTGGTCTCAGCGTCCGTCGCAGCCTCGGTCGCAGCTGCCGCAGCAGCGCCAACGCCTCCATTCAAGGGCTCGTCCTCCAAGCATGGCGAAGGCATCGAGCCCCCCGGCGACATCCCCCACACTGGGTAAGTAAAAGTCTATGTTCACCCCTGTATCGCAATTGTTAGTGTGAGGTGATTTAATGGCAGCCCCCGTCTCGCCAGGTGCTATCATAGACTCATTAATATGCTCACTGCCGTAATTGTTACTCGAGAAACCCGAGGCTCCACAAAAACGCGTACTCAAGTCGGCGCGTATCTTCGGTTCGGCACACACTCGGCTCGAGTCAAACAGCTGTTCGCTTGGGTTAAACATTGCGCCCCACGTAGGGACTGTGCTGACAAAAACATTTGGTTCTTCACTCGTTGAACTGCAGGAGTAAAACCACTTACATTTTCTGGAGAGGTCCATTGAGCCGCGCTGCAGTCGACATTCCCCCAGGACGTAAACGTTTCTTCTGGGCCCGCGTCCTAGACAAGGGTGTCCACAGGGACTTTGGAGCCAGAGTCCAACCCTTTCTCCACAGGGTTTCATTTGTGTTTAGCAATACCTGTGCACCATCTGCATTGCATTGTTTGCTGGCTCCATTTTAAAAAATCGAATTTGGGGTGTGCTTTTAAAATCAAATTTGGGGTGTGCTTTTAAAATCAAATTTTGGCATTTTTTGCATTACCTGTGCACCATCTACATTGCATTGTTGGCTGCCTACATTTTTTTAAATCAATTTTTGGTGTCTATAGTTTATACATTTCTGTACCACTTATGCAATGTAATTCTATTCCTTCTGGGTTTCACTTATTCTCTCTGACTCAATCTACTAGGCCTCCAAGTGAGTTTAGCCGGAACTGTGCGGTGCTGCCACTCCTCCCTCATTCTTTGGCTAAACTTATGCCTTTCTATGGTTCTCTCCATCTCCCTATATTCTCTAACTGCTACACTATCACCTATACCCCATTTCTCTCCAAGTCTGTCAGGAAAGAGCACATAAAAGACATCTGAGTGCAAACCCTGGACACCCCATTGCAAACACCTGTGTCAGTGCTTCCTTTAGAGAGGCTTTCCCTGACATCCTTTTCTCTGTTCTCTCTCCTGATCTTTGGACCGCCCATCTCATCTCCACTCTCTCTCCTTCCACACACTCCTCTATTAACGGTAGCACCAAGTGGGAAGTCCTCTTGGCCAGTTTAGCATCCTCACGTTGCTTCGTTAATGTCCATCACACTGGCACCATCCTGGTTCAGGGTCCACAACCCAACCTCCTCTCAGAGCTTTGAGGTTAAACATTTTCAGCCATTACTCAAAAACATTTCTGCCCCACTGGCGTGGATGCCATAGCGATGTGTGGCACTGTGTCGCAAGTAGGGTGAGCCTTGTGTAGTGTTCATCTGGAGAGTGTTTAAGGAGATACATTCCGGGGCTGTACTCTTGATGCAAAGCACTGCGGTGCATGGCTGGACTGAAGGTGACAAGCAGATGCCCAGGTCCAATTAAAGTTTACTAGAATTACAACTCCCAGGATACGTTTGGAAATATATGCCCATTAATATGCCCATTAAAATAAGATCATGGAGTGGAAAAATGTAAGTGTCCTGAAGTCACCCAGTGCGTGTAACGACAATATCCCGATAGTAAACACAACAATGCTCATTTGTAGGGACAGGCGCAAAGCCGTCCCTCTTTTGGGACAGCCAAAATTAACTTCTAACATGGACAGCTCAGTGGTTCTCACATTGGGACCCCATACGTCCGATGAGCCAATGCCTGCCATGTGCCTGTCACCGGGCCAGTGCGCAGCCTGCCAGCTAGGAGTTGCAGCCTGTGTGCTAGAGTCTCCTGGATGAGCACCACCCCTGCACCAACTGGCAGGACCCAAACTTTATTCCCAATGGGCTACTGGCCTCCAAGTTCCGTGTGCCCAGAGCCTTCCACAAAGCCCATGCAGGAAGAAATAATGCCGCCCAGTTCTGTCCTCAACCTCTTCCCTCCAGCTCCAGCTGCAGGACTAACGTGACTCCGTCTACGGCAAGCAACCTAGGAAAAATGTGATGTGAATGCGATTGAAAACTCCATGCAGTGTGCCTGTCATGGATATAGAAGGAAGCCAAACGTTGGCATGCCATTCAACACTGTGCTCTATTGGGAATGTGATAGCAGGTGGGATGGGGGTGTCATGATCTCTGCTTCCAAAAGGTCAGGGTTTTCACAACTCCCTTGGAAGCAGATCCATAACCCAGGTTCCGAGGGCCAACCAGTCCCAATTGGGACCTTTTGGACCCAGTCCTGGCGCCAGTGGCACCAGGCTCATAAATGTGCCCAGTCCCAGCGCTGGAAGCGCCGGGCTCATGATGCTTGGGTGGACTTACCTGCAGCAGACCATGCTGCTTACTTGCCTGCCAGCTGAGCCTCTGATCCTCTTCTGTTTGGAACTACTTTTCCTGTTGGGTGGGGCAGGAGCCACTCCCTAGATTCAGAACACTGGAACTCTTCTGGAAAGCAGGAACTCTTTTCTTACCTAGGCGTGGCTGTGGAAGGAGACACCTAAGCACTACAGGAGGCTATTTAAACCACACCCGGTGGATGAATCTTGCTTTGCGTTATTCTGCATCCTCTGCAGCAGAACGCTCATCGTGTCTTCTGCATCGGATCCTGGGCCTAAGGAAAAAGGCTTACCATCCTGAATCCAGTCTTCAGCAACACCTATAAAGACAAGAAAGAACAAGTTAGCATTCCGGCATCTGAAAGACAAAGGCTTACCTATTCTTCGTGCGCTCCGGAGGTCTTCACACTGCATTCCGGAATCTGAAAGACAAAAGCTTACCGACTCTTTGCACGCTCCGGAGGCCTTCGGCGCTGCATCCTGCATCTGAAAGACAAAATAAGGTGCGTTTAAAGACATTGGGGAACTTTGATACTCACGTGCCATTACTCCTTTCCACATCAACCCCAGTGGGTATCCCCGCACCCTGCAGCCGCTCCGAACTCGTACCTGCAAAATAAAAGACAGTTAGAGCGCATCGTGAAGCAGGCAACAAGCGCTTACTTACGTGCTTCCAAGCACTTCTATTCATCATACGGACTCCATCTTCAACTCACTTCAGCCCGTCATCCGCCATCGCCGGAACCTGCAAAACAAGAGACATCATTGCTAAAGACTTTAAAGACAATAGAATTACTCGAAACTTACCGTTCGTGCAGTAAACGACGGACAGCAGTCCTCTGAAGTCAAGAGGCCTGCGCTACCGATCCAGTGAAGAAACTGGTTACAGCACCCTGCCCCGAGGCAGATGGAGAGCTCGGCATTCACTTACCTAAGACATCTTACTCTTGAAGTCAGGCATACAGTGCACAGAGGTCCAGCCCAAAGAGCCAACCGGGTGCTACACATCACCTTTGAAGATACGGTAGTCGCCCAGTCAAGACCGGCGCCTCTGCGAGAATCAGGTGAGCGTTACAGAACGCAAAGCCTACCGCAAAACTCTCGCCCAGGCGCTATGGAAACCTCGGATACTGACCATCTAGCCCGGTTACTTGGGGAACTAAGGGCAGAAGTGCATGCAGCTCGTCAGGAAACTCAATGGCCTGAGGACAAAAGGATTACACTGTTTTACAGAGGTCTACGTGGAGAGCTCAAAGACGTTTTAGCCCAAGTAGTGAATCCCCCACAAGACTGTTCGGATTATACAGACTTGGTCGTTCAAATAGATCATAGATTGCAGAACAGGAAGGCCGACCGTTCCAAGTTTGATGCTCGAGTATTTTCCAAACCGCCAACTCCTTCCAAAGGAGTAGACTCCGGGGAACCCATGCAAATCGGGGGTCTGAAAGGTCCTCTAACACAAAAGGAGCGGGAAAGGAGAAAACAGTTGCAATTATGCCTATATTGCGGAAACTCAGGGCACTTTCTTCGAGACTGTCTGGTGAAACCTGCCAAGAAGGCAGTAGGAGCTGCAGTTACCAAAGTTACAAACTCTGAGCAGGGAAACGACCTCGCCCGACAAGAATAGAGGTCCTCTTGCCGAGCGTGAAAACCAGTTCCGTGACCTCGCATTTCGTGATACCTATGGTCCTCATTAGCCCTGATAATCCGGATCGATTACATGCAATTGAAGCTTACGTCGACAGCGGTGCCATCGGCAATTATGTGGATCATGAAATGGTTTTGAGGATGAATCTAACTCTTTGTCCCAAGGCTGTAAAGGACGTCATTGCTACAGTGGATGGTACGGAGATAGCCTCCGGGCCAGTAACGCATACCACTCAAGAGGTGACGCTAGTAAGTCAAGATGGACACCATGAGAAGATCGTGTTCGATGTGATCAAGGCCCCTCAGTTTCAGATTATTCTAGGAATACCTTGGTTAGAGAAACACAATCCTCTGATCGATTGGCGAGCAAGAACGGTCCAGTTTCCAGAATGTGTCTCTACTTGTCACCCTCCACCTGGTGTTGCACTGGCAGCAATTTCTTCAGAGACTCCCCAGTTACCTCCCGAATACCTTGAATACCAAGATGTTTTCCGGAAGGATCAGGCTAACACTCTACCTCCTCATAGGTCTTATGACTGCCAGATAGACCTGATACCTGGATCTACTCCTCCTTGTAGTAGAATTTATGCCCTCACCGAGCCTGAGAACCTTCAGCTTCGACAATACCTGGATCAATACCTGGCGAATGGGTTTATTCGTCCTTCCAAGTCCCCTGCTTCTTCAGCTTTGTTCTTCGTTCCAAAAAAGGAAGGAGACCTTAGAACTTGTATCGATTATCGCTCCCTGAACCAGATCACCGTTAAGAATAGATATCCGTTACCTTTGATCCCTGAACTCCTGGACCAAGTCAGAAAAGCATGCATATATACAAAGCGGGATCTTAGAGGAGCTTACCACTTGGTACGAGTAAAAGAGGGCGATGAATGGAAGACGGCCTTCCGCACCAAGTATGGGCTATTTGAATATCAGGTCATGCCCTTCGGACTTTGCAATGCCCCGGCCGCCTTTCAATATTTTATGAACGATGTCCTCAGAGAGCTCATAGATGTGTGTGTTGTTGTTTACATTGACGACATCCTCGTTTATTCTTCATCGGAATCTGAACATCGGAAACACGTGAAAATGGTCCTCGAAAGATTGCATCAACACAAACTTTTCGCTAAGTTGGAAAAATGTGTTTTCAACGTGACTGAAGTTGAATTCTTGGGATTCATATTATCACCTGGCGGAGTACGTATGGATTCAAAGAAGGTCGATGCAGTTCTCAAATGGCCATCACCATCCTCCGTAAAAGGTGTGCAAAGCATGTTAGGCTTCCCTAACTTTTACCGCAGGTTTATCCCCAAATTCTCTCGAATAGTCCAGCCCATCACTGCCTTGTTAAAGAAAAACAAACGTTTTGAATGGTCTACCGGGGCGGAACAAGCTTTCCAGGATTTGAAGACTAAATTTATCTCTGCACCAATCTTAAAACACCCTCGCCCCGAACTCCCCTACATCGTGGAAACTGATGCTTCAAGCCTTGCCATGGGGGCAGTTCTATCACAAAAGGACCCGGTAACCAATCAGTTGCATCCCGTGGCATTTTGGTCCCGCAAATTCTCGCCTCCTGAAATCAATTACACGATTACTGACAAGGAACTTCTCGCTATCAAGTCTGCCTTTAAGGCTTGGCGGCATTATCTGCTGGGGGCCCGACACACCGTTACTGTGATTACGGATCACCGAAACCTGCAATATTTGAAAACCGCAAAAGCCCAATCCTCTAGACAACTCCGTTGGGCATTATTCTTTGCCGAGTTTGACTTCATAATTACCTATCGACCTGGTACAAAGAACGGTAAAGCTGATGCCCTTTCTCGGATGGGAGTGGAAGAACACTTGATCAACCCTAAACCTGTACCAATCATTCCCGAACAAAGAATTCTGGGTGTAATCGCCACATAATCCATAGAGGAAGTTAAGGATAAAGCCAGGCAACTTGTAACTCCAGCAGACATACAAAATTGGCATCTGCAGGGAAAGGACTTTGCAGTAAAGGACAACTTATTGTATTTCCAAGAACGATTATACCTACCCAGCACAGATTTACAGAAAAAAGTAATCTCCTGTTATCACGATTCTTTAATGGAAGGTCATCTCGGTATGGCCAAGACCTCAGAAAAGATCAAGCGCTACTTCTGGTGGCCGTCTTGGAAAAAAGATATTAGAGACTTTATAATGTCTTGTGGAGTATGCGCCCAAAACAAGAGTCAAAAGGAAAGACCAGCAGGCCTCTTACGCCCTATTGACATCCCACCTCGCCCTTGGCATACGCTTTCTATGGACTTCATCACCGATCTACCTCCATGCTCCGGATACAATACGATTCCAGTAATCGTGGACTTATTCTCCAAGATGGCGCATTTCATTCCGCTCAAAGGCTTGCCAACAGCAGCAACTCTGGCCCGAGAATTTCTCGAAAACATCGTCCGACTACACGGTTTTCCTTCGGTTCTAATTTCGGATCGAGGTAGTCAATTTATTTCTCATTTTTGGCGAAGTTGCTGTCGGTCGGCTCAAATTGATGTGAGACTATCGACCAGTCACCACCCTCAGACCGACGGACAAACCGAGAGGACCAATCAAACTCTGGAACAGTATTTACGCTGCATGCTGCAACAAACTGAAAAAACTTGGAAAGACATCCTTTGGATAGCCGAATATGCCTACAATAACTCTGTCCATTCGGGAACTGGGAAAACCCCGTTTTTTCTTTTGTACGGCAGTCACCCTCGAACCTCGGAGTTGGATCCCCTCCAAGATCTTGAAACACCAGCAGTAGACTACCTGCATTCTACAATCACCCAAGCCTTTAAGGAAGCTGTTTCTCACCTTCAAAGGGCTAAAGAACAATACAAGAAAGGAGCAGATCAACATCGGAAGGAAGCCCCTCAATATCAAGTAGGGGACCAAGTCTGGTTATCCACCAAATATCTACCTCTAAAAGGGCCACGCACATTCAACCCAAGATACCTTGGTCCCTATTCCATCACTACCATAATAAACCCAGTAGCGGTCAAGTTGGACTTGCCCCCTCACATGAAGATACATCCGGTCTTCCACGTCTCTCTATTAAAACCCATGCAACCTCAAACCCGACTAACTAAATCTCCAAAACCCATCCTAGTTGATGGAGAACTCGAGTTTGAAGTCAAAAGCATTCTGGACTCCAAGATCTCCAAATCTAAACTATTTTACCTAATTGACTGGAAAGGCTACGGCCCCCAAGAGAGATCCTGGGAACCTGCTGAATATGTCCACGCTCCTCGCCTAATCAAAAGATTTCACCGAACATTTCCTGACAAGCCAAAACCCCCGGAGAAGCCCGGTTTGGGAGGGGCCTTGAGGGGAGGTACTGTCATGATCTCTGCTTCCAAAAGGTCAGGGTTTTCCCAACTCCCTTGGAAGCAGATCCATAACCCAGGTTCCGAGGGCCAACCAGTCCCAATTGGGACCTTTTGGACCCAGTCCTGGCGCCAGTGGCACCAGGCTCATAAATGTGCCCAGTCCCAGCGCTGGAAGCGCCGGGCTCATGATGCTTGGGTGGACTTACCTGCAGCAGACCATGCTGCTTACTTGCCTGCCAGCTGAGCCTCTGATCCTCTTCTGTTTGGAACTACTTTTCCTGTTGGGTGGGGCAGGAGCCACTCCCTAGATTCAGAACACTGGAACTCTTCTGGAAAGCAGGAACTCTTTTCTTACCTAGGCGTGGCTGTGGAAGGAGACACCTAAGCACTACAGGAGGCTATTTAAACCACACCCGGTGGATGAATCTTGCTTTGCGTTATTCTGCATCCTCTGCAGCAGAACGCTCATCGTGTCTTCTGCATCGGATCCTGGGCCTAAGGAAAAAGGCTTACCATCCTGAATCCAGTCTTCAGCAACACCTATAAAGACAAGAAAGAACAAGTTAGCATTCCGGCATCTGAAAGACAAAGGCTTACCTACTCTTCGTGCGCTCCGGAGGTCTTCACACTGCATTCCGGCATCTGAAAGACAAAAGCTTACCGACTCTTCGCACGCTCCGGAGGCCTTCGGCGCTGCATCCTGCATCTGAAAGACAAAACAAGGTGCGTTTAAAGACATTGGGGAACTTTGATACTCACGTGCCATTACTCCTTTCCACATCAACCCCAGTGGGTATTCCGGCACCCTGCAGCCGCTCCGAACTCGTACCTGCAAAATAAAAGACAGTTAGAGCGCATCGTGAAGCAGGCAACAAGCGCTTACTTACGTGCTTCCAAGCGCTTCTATTCATCATACGGACTCCATCTTCAACTCACTTCAGCCCGTCATCCGCCATCGCCGGAACCTGCAAAACAAGAGACATCATTGCTAAAGACTTTAAAGACAATAGAATTACTCGAAACTTACCGTTCGTGCAGTAAACGACGGACAGCAGTCCTCTGAAGTCAAGAGGCCTGCGCTACCGATCCAGTGAAGAAACTGGTTACAGCACCCTGCCCCGAGGCAGATGGAGAGCTCGGCATTCACTTACCTAAGACATCTTACTCTTGAAGTCAGGCATACAGTGCACAGAGGTCCAGCCCAAAGAGCCAACCGGGTGCTACACATCACCTTTGAAGATACGGTAGTCGCCCAGTCAAGACCGGCGCCTCTGCGAGAATCAGGTGAGCGTTACAGGGGGCTTCGGCGCTCGGGCCGCTGCTTCAGCCCGAAACATGTGCAGCAGACGTAGCTCGATATCATGCAGCATGTCCTCAGAGTGCTGCTGCTACTGGGGACCCGTGCTGGCAGGGCTCCGGCTCGACACAGCGAAGTGCCGCCGGCCCACCTCTGGGATGAGCTCCACTGAGCTGGTCCCGGGTGCTCTTCCAGCTGAGGCGCCCCGTCCTAGGTACACCACGATTTGGTGAAAGAAAATGGCTAACTTGTTGAAAAAAAGCACACACTGCAGACACAATGAAATCACAGTGACATCACTAACATACTGCACACTGGACCAACCGCCACAAATCAGTACATGGGCATTTTCAGAGACATTTTATAACAAAATAGGACTACAACAGTAACTTGTTTATTTTTAACACACCATAAGTTATAATATGGAACATAACTTAAAAGCTGTAGTAAATATTTTTTAAATCGTCAATCAAGTCAAATAACTTTTTATTAACATTAACATATGACGGCTGCCATTTTGGAATGCAGGTAAAGATTACAAAAAGGGGTGTGGTTTTGGTTGGAGATGGGTGGGAATGGGACGAAAATCATATAGATTTGACTTAGAGATGGGCGTTAAATGGGTGGGACACATAGCCAAACAACATAAATCCATCCTCATATGTCATCTGCATTGAAAAGCATTAGAGACCTTCATTCAAAGCCCCTATTTGAAGTTCTTATGGTAAAGCTCTTATTTTAATGACAATAGTTTTGGCTTAAAGGTAGCTCTTTCAGCGCCACCTAAATGCCAAAACCAAAAAACGAATTGCGGTACACACTGGATAGCATGAAGCAATATATCGCACAGCCTTTCAATCTGCTGGGGAGGAGGTCCTGCAATGTTCTCCTTCAAGTCTTGAGAATGGGAGAAAACTGTGGTGTTTGACACATGCGCCTGGTAAGTAGCCATGTGCTTCCTGAAGCAAAGTCTCTTGTAGGAGATACTGTTCATCTGGTGACTCAGCAGCATCCTCTGTTTTGTTCTTATCTGATGCTTTTGTGGGCTGTGAGGCAGGCATGGTATCAAGAGAAATACAGACACGTAAATACGTTTTCAAAACCTTAATTTCTTAAAGTTTCGCGGTTGGTGAAATGCCTAACTGGCCCTAACTCTAAAGGGATGGTTCCCTCAAATTATGTTTCTAAGGGCTGTCAATGTCTGAAAGTCAAAAATAATAGTCTGTCTGTATCTAAACCTATGCTTGCCCTCACTCTAGGCAAAAATGTTTTGGGGGGTCCTTTGTCAAAACTAAAAGTAGTGGTTTAACAAAAATGGGAAACCAAAGTTGGTTTCAGGTGGTCTTTTCATCAGGTACTATTTGGTCAATGTCACAAAAATGAGTTCAATCAAAAGGGCTGTTTGTAAGACCTTCTCCACAGGGCCCTTACAGTGATTTCCAAAACCTTCAGTGTCTGAGTTTCTTGGGGTTCCCTTCCCCAAGCTTCAATTCTTTAAACACTATAAACACTATAAAGAAAACCAATAAGTCTCCAACTTGATTGGGCCTCTTAGGGTTCCCTTCCCCAAGCTCAGGCTTCTTCAAGTTGTCAAACACAAAGTGCCTCATTACAAGTTTGGCTAAAACCGGCAGGCTGCTGCCGAACTTGCGAATTTTACCGGCACCCAGGAATGGGCAATTACCGTGGCATTCCGGCCCCGCCGGACCCAGTAATTGCCCATTCCCGGGTGGCAGAAAAAAATGCTCGCCATTCCCATTGAGCCACATAGGGCTCAATGGGAATGGGGAGGTTGGATGCATTGGCACCATTCCTTCAGAATCTGGCGGCACAATACCACCGACGAGCAGTGTTTAATGATTTGTGCTCTTATTTCGTCTGTTTTATCCGCTAGTCGACATGTCATGTCATGGCTAGCCTGCGTAGTCGTGCATGATAGGCGTCCAGAGATTCTGCTGGATCCTGCGGGCTTGCCGCAGGCGGAACCTTTTGTAATCTATGTTACTAGCGTGCAGAAATATTCTTGCAGTGCCTCTTTGGCTGCATCATACAGATTGTCCCGAGGCAACAGAGTCTTGAACATTTTATGTACTTCGCAGCCCGCACAGAACAGGATCATGGCCCTCATAGCCATGTCGTCGGTCTCCTTGGTGGTGGCAAAGTACATGTCTAACCTTTCCACCCACATGTCCCACCTTGGGCCGAGAGTGTCAGGTGCTCTTGTAACGTCATATTCTGGTATAGGACAACTAGTGAAGCTCTTGTGGGTCTCACACGGTGCCATCGTGCTCCTGTACCCCTCACTGCTCGATGCCGACAGCAAAAGCCTGGACATGGATGGTATTTCCCCTTCCTCTTGATCAACTTCACCCATGGAAGTGGGGCTGTTCAACTTCCTCTGCAATGGTTGTGCAGGCCCCCTCACACTCTCTCAGCAGCATGAGCACCCTTGAGTTACCACTGAGGGCCGCTAGCCGAGTTGACGGTATGGGCGGCACCATGACTTGGAAGGATAGCTCAGTGGCAACGTGCTCGCCTTGGAAGCAAGACGACACGGAGCAATACAGGTTCGATCCCGAGTCCGCAATTAGAAACCTCTGGGTATTAAGTGCATTATAAATAACCTATCATATCATACCATACTGCGCCCTGCAGGCCACCGCACCTGCAGCCGCGGCACGAGCAGCCACGCAGATGGGCTGTTTGTGGAGTGGCACCTCCGTAGCTGGTCCTGGCTTGCTCACCAGGGTGGAGTGATACAATTGGCCTTCTGTTTGTTGGTTTTCTTTCTTTTTTTCCCCTGCACTGGGGCGAAGATAGATGTGGGGACAGTTTTTGAAAAACATAATTCACCACGCTCCGAAGCGCGGATTTACCCCCTCCAGGAACCCCCCGGAGAACAAAGCGGGCTGCCAGGCCAAGCACGAGGCACACCTCCGTGCCGACGCTCGCACTGCCTCGGCCGTTGCAACTGTTGGGGGCGGACCGATCATCGATCCACCGAGGTTGGCCGGCGTGGCCGGAGCTTGCTCACAGGTTCGGATCAGCTACCCTTGTCGCCAGTTGTTGTATGGTGGAGCCTGGGGGCACCCGGCTAGAGAATAAAGACGCCAGTCTAGTGTAAGTGGGAGTGACTGCCCAAACGGCACTTGTTCTTCTTCTTGCTGATAGATTTTTATCCATCAGCCGCGATTTTTGGATACCGAGGCTTGAGCCTCATTACTCCATCTTCTCGGGGCTTGAGCCTCATTACTCCATCTTCTCGGGTTGAGTGTGTAGTCATGGGTTTGTTTTCTTCTTGGTCTGTGTGGTCTTGTCACAGTAGGGCTGGTTTCACAGGGTCTTCGCAGTGATGGGCGGCGGGAAGACCTCCCCTTTTATTAACGCAGTGACGCGGTCATCACCTGACATGGTGCCGGCACGCTCTAAAGAATGAAACACTAGATGAAGCCCCACTGATTGCAGTTACTGCAGAAGAAGAGCCTGGCAGGTGGAAATTTAATGAAGGAAATGTCGTGCGATGGCCCACGAGACACAGAGAAGGGATGCCTGACGAGCAGACGCTGCAAAGGCAGATCCAGATGCGGAACAGATGTGCTGTAGCCAAAGGATGTAGCGCACATCAGCCCACGAGACTCTGAGCAAGATAATGAACCCATAGTATTAACAATTCACCAACACAGGGGGCGAAGAAAGTCAAGCCAGGCTGTGAGGTCTGGGCAAATGACCAGCAAGTGAAACTATTGACTAACTCTGACTCTGATCCAACAGCAATACTGCTATGCACAATCAGTGTCCCCAAAACACAAAGCTCAAACTGCTGCACAAGGATCGGAGGCGAATCCTGGTGTACACAGAAGTGAGAAAATACATGTACTGGGATACACTTAATGCATGCTCAGGTTCAACATCTTGCACGTCATTCAAGAATCAGTCTGGTACGAGCAAAGTGCACTAAAGATGAAGCTAGACCCTTGTGGCGAGGAGGAGTTCGAGCACATGGACCCCCAGATCCAGTCGAGTACTCAGACGTAGGCTACATGCTATCAGGGTGGGGAATTAAACAATAGCAAGACTTGGGATCAGCCACTAACGAGGCGCCTGCATCCCACAAGAAAGAACAACTGAGAAAATGTCTAGGCTTAACAAGGACCTTCTCATCAAGGACTGAGCCTTTGAGATGTCTGATGAAAAAGGGGCAAATGGATGCAAAATACATTTGATGATATTAAAGATCTTAGGGCATAGGAGCAGCCCTGAGCCTTACTTGCCTCGCTGTCTATGCCAGTGCTTATCGCATAGGGTTGAGCGCTTATGGCATAGGAGCAACCCTGAGTCTAACTTGCCTCACTGTTGATGGCAGCGCGTATATCAGAGTCTGACTTGCTTCACTGTTGATGCCAGCGCTTATGGCATACGAGCAACCCTGAGTCTAACTTGCCTCACTGTTGATGCCAGTGCATACAGTATATGATCAACCCTGAGTCTTACTTGCCTCACTGTCTATGCCAGCGCTTATGGCATAGAAGCAACCCTGAGTCTAACTTGCCTCACTTTTGACTGCAACGCTTATGGCATAGGAGCAACCCTGAGTCTAACTTGCCTCACTGTTGATGTCAGTGCCTATGGCATAGGAGCAACCCTGAGTCTAACCTGCCTCACTGTTGATGCCAGCGCTTACAGCATAGGAGCAACCCTGAGTCTAACCTGCTTCACTGTCTATGCCAGCGCTTACAGCATAGGAGCAACCCTGAGTCCAACCTGCCTCACTGTTGATGCCAGCGCTTACGGCATAGGAACAACCCTGAGTCTAACCTGCTTCACTGTCTATGCCAGCGCTTACAGCATAGGAGCAACCCTGAGTCTAACCTGCTTCACTGTCTATGCCAGCGCTTACAGCATAGGAGCAACCCTGAGTCTAACCTGCCTCACTGTTTATGCCAGCGCTTACAGCATAGGAGCAACCCTGAGTCCAACCTGCCTCACTGTTTATGCCAGCGCTTACAGCATAGAAGCAACCCTGAGTCTAACTTGCCTCACTTTTGACTGCAACGCTTATGGCATAGGAGCAACCCTGAGTCTAACTTGCCTCACTGTTGATGTCAGTGCCTATGGCATAGGAGCAACCCTGAGTCTAACCTGCCTCACTGTTGATGCCAGCGCTTACGGCATAGGAACAACCCTGAGTCTAACCTGCTTCACTGTCTATGCCAGCGCTTACAGCATAGGAGCAACCCTGAGTCTAACCTGCCTCACTGTTGATGCCAGCGCTTACGGCATAGGAACAACCTTGAGTCTAACCTGCCTCACTGTCGATGCCAGCGCTTACGGCATAGCAGCAACCCTGAGTCTAACCTGCTTCACTGTCTATGCCAGCGCTTACGGCATAGGAACAACCCTGAGTCTAACCTGCTTCACTGTCTATGCCAGCGCTTACGGCATAGGAACAACCCTGAGTCTAACCTGCCTCACTGTCGATGCCAGCGCTTACGGCATAGCAGCAACCCTGAGTCTAACCTGCTTCACTGTCTATGCCAGCGCTTACGGCATAGGAACAACCCTGAGTCTAACCTGCCTCACTGTTGATGCCAGCGCTTACGGCATAGGAACAACCCTGAGTCTAACCTGCCTCACTGTTGATGCCAGCGCTTACGGCATAGCAGCAACCCTGAGTCTAACCTGCTTCACTGTCTATGCCAGCGCTTACGGCATAGGAACAACCCTGAGTCTAACCTGCTTCACTGTCTATGCCAGCGCTTACGGCATAGGAACAACCCTGAGTCTAACCTGCCTCACTGTCGATGCCAGCGCTTACGGCATAGCAGCAACCCTGAGTCTAACCTGCTTCACTGTCTATGCCAGCGCTTACGGCATAGGAACAACCCTGAGTCTAACCTGCTTCACTGTCTATGCCAGCGCTTACGGCATAGGAACAACCCTGAGTCTAACCTGCTTCACTGTCTATGCCAGCGCTTACGGCATAGCAGCAACCCTGAGTCTAACCTGCTTCACTGTTTATGCCAGCGCTTACGGCATAGCAGCATAGCAGAATACCCTGAATCTAACTGGACGAGCAGAAGGACAAGTGAGAGCAGAAGATGGAACATGGAAAGAATAGCACTTTGGGAAAAGGCAGCGGAACGGAATGGATTCCCACAGGAACCTGCAACTGGTGTTTAATACTGAAGTGCGCCCTGTGAGAAGCCTAGGGGTATTCTCCCATGTAGACCCCGAGAATCCTCTATTCAGGTGGCTAGGTGAGGGCCATGGATCATAACCATGGAGGTGGACAAGCAAGGGAGAATCACCTGAGTAGGGGAGTCTGGGGTTGCACTCAGGAGAGTACCCTATGCAAAACGCGGTATCCCAACGAGATGGTGGGTGAAGAGATCCCAGAAGCCTTTGCAGGTTATGCAGGTCCCAGTGATCCAAACCCAAGAGAGGGACAAACATGTCATCCCAGAATACACCCCGGAAAAGTGGAAAGTAAAATAAGATAAAGACATAACTTCCATCCCAACACCTCTTTGTCTTCCCATAGCTCTGATAATGGGAAGTTTTATACAGATCAATGCTCTCATGTCCAGGTGTTTCAACACCAAGAAAATCACCTTTGGGATACAAAACCATGGCCTGGGGTTTTCCCCCGGACCTTTGCCAATCGCCTTGTAATAATATAACCTGTAAATCAATAAAGATGTACCCTATAGTTAACAGAGGAAGGCACAGAGAGGCCTACTACTACAGCTGGAGCCAGATTCTGAAGGAACTCGCCATCCCCTTGCACTGGATGCTGGAGCTGGGAAGGACTCAGCAAATGGAGCAAATGGAGGAGGCTTAATGGTGCAAGCAGTGTCGTTGCGGGGGTCGCCAAGATCCCATGGAATGTACAGGAGACAGAACCAGCAGAATACCCCAAAACTCCCGGAAGAGTGGCAGAAGCCATGTGATGCCTGCGGAGGGCCAACGCATCATGATCAAACCTGCCCGACAATGGGGGCCATGTGCGGGCGATGCAGTAAGGTTAACCATTATGCTCAGATGTGTAGGCCCCGTGGCAGTCTGCACAAGCATCCCGACACTGCTGAGGCCCTGATATCGGCAAGTTGCCACCGTGGAAGATAACTCGCAACCAGGTCCCCCGTCCTATGGGGAATGGAAGGGACAGGTGACATTGAGGAGGCATTCTTCGTCTCAGCTATCTACCTGAACCTGAGATAACCATGCCAACAACCCTGCTGTTTGATCACGATTCTGAATACAAAAATGTTAATTCTTGTGGACACAGGAGCATCAGTTAATGTGATGCCGGTGGCGGAATTAAAAAAGCTCAGGCCTACACCAACGCTACAAAGGCCCAGAATATGCATCTTCACGTACTGCAGGGCAACGCCCCTGCCACTGGATGGGTCATTCACTGATACAGTACGCCACGAGGATGCCAGGATCGATGCCACATTCTATGTGATGTCGGTAGCAAAGGATACTCTACTTAGCTGTGCTATGGCAGAAGACCTTGGGCTTGTACATTTTGCCTTCGAAATCTACCGCCAAGACATCAGATGTCTCCTGGAACTGTTCCACGGCCTGTTCCAAGGAGTAGGGTGCCTGAAGGGTCATGAAGTTCTGCTACACGTCAACTCCACCATTCATCCCGTCGCACTACGCCACAGACGTATATCACTTCATCTGAGAAGAAAGGTGGAGGAGGAGATCCTCAAGCTGGCGGGTGCAGGTATAATTGAACTGGTCAAGGTGCCCATGCCTTGGGTGTCACCAATCGTAGTGGTAGCAATGCCGAAATGCCCAGAGGAGGTGCGCATCTGTGTTGATATGAGGTGACCCAATCGTGCAATCAGGAGACAAAGACATCCTACTCGCACCTTAGATGCCATCTTGGCAGACCTGCGGGGAGTCCAACTGTTTTTGACACTGGACCTAAAAGCTGCCCATCACCAAATTCTCCTTACATGGACTCCAGAGCGATCATATTCTCACCTCACATTGGTCTGTTCAGAAACCCGCGACTATGCTTCGCGTGTCATCACCGGCCGACGTGTTGCAGCACACCATCAGGGGTGTACTGGCAGGGCTTCTGGGTGTTCTTAATGTGAGCAACAACGTGTATTCGAGGTCCCCAAAGGAGCACATGGCAAGGCTCACGGCAGTGTTGGAAAGGCTATAACAGCAGGGGCTGACCCTAAACCAGAGAAAGTGCACATTTATGGAAGCCAAGGTGGACTTTTTCTGGTTTGTTTTCCATGATGCGGAACTCTCGCCCGCTCCCAAGAAGGTGGTGGATATTAAAGCGGTGCCGGCTTCGTCGTAGCCTTCAGAAGTTCACAGTTACCTGGCAATGGTACATTTATGCGCAAGGTTTACGCCAAACCTCACCACTCTCACGGAGCCCCTATGCATCCTCACAAAGAAAGACCAGGACTGGCAGTGGGGCAGGGTTGAGCAGGAGGTGTTCGATGCCACCAAAGAGGCTTTCTGTCATGATCTCTGCTTCCAAAAGGTCAGGGTTTTCCCAACTCCCTTGGAAGCAGATCCATAACCCAGGTTCCGAGTGCCAACCAGTCCCAATTGGGACCTTTTGGACCCAGTCCTGGCGCCAGTGGCACCAGGCTCATAAATATGCCCAGTCCCAGCGCTGGAAGCGCCGGGCTCATAATGCTTGGGTGGACTTACCTTCAGCAGACCATGCTGCTTACTTGCCTGCCAGTTGAGCCTCTGATCCTCTTCTGTTTGGAACTACTTTTCCTGTTGGGTGGGGCTGGAGCCACTCCCTAGATTCAGAACACTGGAACTCTTCTGGAAGGCAGGAACTCTTTTCTTACCAGGAACTCTTTTCTTACTTAGGCGTGGCTGTGGAAGGAGACACCTAAGCACTACAGGAGGCTATTTAAACCACACCCGGTGGATGAATCTTGCTTTGCGTTATTCTGCAACCTCTGCAGCAGAACGCTCATCGTGTCTTCTGCATCCGGTCCTGGGCCTAAGGAAAAAGGCTTACCATCCTGAATCCAGTCTTCAGCAACACCTATAAAGACAAGAAAGAACAGGTTAGCATTCCGGCATCTGAAAGGCAAAGGCTTACCATCCTGAATCCAGTCTTCAGCAACACCTATAAAGACAAGAAAGAACAGGTTAGCATTCCGGCATCTGAAAGACAAAAGTTTACCAACTCTTCGGCGCTGCATCCCGCATCTGAAAGACAAAACAAGGTGCGTTTAAAGACATTGGGGAACTTTAATACTCATGTGCCATTACTCCTTTCCACATCTAATCCAGTGGGTATTCCGGCACCCTGCAGCCGCTCCGAACTCGTACCTGCAAAATAAAAAGACAGTTAGAGCGCATAGTGAAGCAGGCAACAAGCGCTTACTTACGTGCTTCCAGGCGCTCCTATTCATCACACGGGCTCCATCTTCAACTCACTTCAGCCCGTCATCCGCCATCGCCGGAACCCTGCAAAACAAGAGACATCATTACTAAAGACTTTAAAGACATTTGAATGACTCGAAACTTACCGTTCGTGCAGTAAACGACGGACAGCAGTCCTCTGAAGTCAAGAGGCCTGCGCTACCTATCCAGTGAAGAAACTGGTTACAGCACCCTGCCCCGAGGCAGATGGAGAGCTCGGCATTCACTTACCTAAGGTGAGAGCGTTAACCTTTGGGGGTCTACAGGAGAGGAGAAGAGGAAAGAGATAGGGACACCCCAATAACCCCAGTTCATTAACCCCATATTTTCTATCTGCAGACATCTTACTCTACACGTCAGGCATACAGTGCACAGAGGTCCAGCCCAAAGAGCCAACCGGGTGCTACACATCACCTTTGAAGATACGGTAGTCGCCCAGTCAAGACCGGCGCCTCTGCGAGAATCAGGTGAGCGTTACACTTTCGCCACCACCACAAGGGCATACTTCGACCCAGCTAAAGTATCAGAGGTGGTGGTCGATGCAAGCACAGTGGGACTGGGAGCAGTGCTGCTGCATGTGTGGAGTCAGGCGAAAGGAAGGTGCTGGTGGTGTTGTGCGGGTGCAAGCCCTTCCACATCTACATTTACGGGCACCCCATTATGGTGATTACTGACCACAAGCCCCTGGTGCCCATCTTGGGAGGTTCCTTCAGTTACAGGAGTATGTGACATTGGTTATCAGAGTGGGAGCAGACAATCCGGCGGACTATTTGTCACACCATCCGAGGGTGGCGGACAGTGAGTGTGAGGCCACCATGGATGACACAGAGGTCACTGTAGCGATGGTGATGGAGGTAGCGGTCCCAAGATCCATGGAGGTCGCAGACATTGCAGAGGCAACCCGTCAAGATTTGGGCATTCAGGAAATGGTAGAACAACTAAGGTCAGGGCGCTGGAAAGAATTCCTGAGCATAACACAGCACCACACGCAAGAAGCCCAAGCATTTCTCTGCGGTCTGTGGAAGGTGATGAGCGAGCTCAGACTAGGCTCTGAACATGTTCTTCTGAGAGGAATGCAGCTGGTGGTCCCCACATCTCTCCAGGGGGAGGTGATGGAGTTGGCACCCGCTGGCCACCAAGATCCGTGAGATGGTGTGGTTCCCCGAGTTGGAGAGGAAGGTGGAGGATGCCATTGCCACGTGCACATGGTGCCAAGCAGCGAGGCTGCAGGCCAAAGAGTCCCCCATTGCATCTCCGACACGAGCGGATACCCTGTGGAAGGGCCTGAGCATGGATTTCGGCACTGGCCTTCAATCACAGCACTTCCTGGCAGTGCTGGACAAATTCTCACGGTTTCACTTTGTCGACTCCATGATGGCAAGATCCACAGTCCCTGTGCTGAAAGACATATTCGCAACGTTCGGATTAAGACAATGGGTCTCCCTTCCAAAGTGAAGAGCTGGCCAGATTCCTTGAGTCATATGGAGTTCACCACTGCATGATCATGCATTGCTGGTACTGTGCCAACGGGGACGTTGAAAAATTCATGCAGACCCTCAACACGGCCTTCCACATCGACCTGGAAAGGGGACAGGCGCTGGTGCCCGCGCTCACAGAATTTCTGCTGGCCTACTGCACCACGCTGCACTCCACTACAGGCGTTTCTACGGAGGAAGCGCTCTTCGAATGAAAGGTTAAGTCAACCATCCCAGAACACGAAGTCCGGCAGCCATGTGTGATGGAGTCAGCCAGAATACAGAGACGGCATGAGCAGTCAAATGCCAGGGATTCGATATGCTGTGGGTTGGTTGAACAACCTCTGACGGTTGGAGATCACGTGTTGACCAGAGCAAAGAACCCTACATACAAGTTGTGTTTACCCCATGACCCAGTTTCGTGGAGGGTCATGGTGCGCCAAGGGACAATGGTCACCGCGACTTGAGGGAGTGTATCAGTCACCCGTAACTGCAGCCGGTTCTGCTGCATTAGGGGCACAACGAGGCAGGTGGGCACCGGAGAGGCCAGCAGCCCCATGCCCCAAGACCTGGATGAGGACGACGGATCAGCGGAGATGACAACAGAGAGTGATGATGGCCAAGAAGCGGGGGACACCACAAACCCTGAGCCAAGTCCAGCGTGGTAGCCGCAGTGTTCCAGCTGCCGACCTCCAGAGAGACTCAGAGACTATTTGCTGGAGTGAGAGTTGAGATCTGCAAGTATAAAGATTGTTGTTGTTCTGTAATGTTTACTGTTATGCATGTTCATGTTAAGATGGAGCTTGAAGGGGATGTTACGGTGCTTGCCAGCACCATGTTAGGTGACGGCCGCACCACCGTGTTAATAAAAGGGGAGGTCTTCCTGCCTTTCGGGCAGACACTCCCACTCACCCTAAAAGACAACTGGCGTCTTTATTCTGTAGCCGGTTGCCCCCTGCTCCACCATACAACAGTGACCAAAATGTATTTATTTATGACATTTATAAAACGCACAACCCCTGGGGTATCACGGCGTATGGTACGAAGGAACAGAAAACACAAGCAACAAGGTAGATACAGTGCAGTACTAATTCATGCTTATCTAAGAGCCAGGTTTTTACATTCTTTTTGAATGCCCAATTCTTGCATAGTTTCACTTGCAGTCTCGCACGTTCGTATAATTTCACTCATTAGTTAATTAGATTTTCTGTGGCCCCAAAATGTTTCTATGGGCCTCATCATAAATTGGGCTGCATTCCCATCTGTAATACCGCCGACTGTAATAGCCCTAGCACCGACCGGTCCGGTGGTATTACCACAGGATCACAGGTTGGGCCTTAACGGTAAATCCCCATTCCTGATTGGGTCCATTGAATCCAATGGGGAATTTTCGGTGCTAATACTGCGAGCCAATACAGCCAGCTGTAATACCGCCAAAAACAGGGATTTTCACCTCCCGAAAAAAGCTGGAGGTAAAACAGCCGATTTAGCGTCCAACTCGTGATAGGGCCAGCCCTTAAATGCGGCGGTAATACCGTTACCACCGCATTTAAGGGCTACAGCCCAACTCATGATGAGGCCCTATGTCTTTACAGACACATAAAAATACATTTTCCAGTAGCATTTTAGCTGTGAAAAAAGATCACTTCTACAATAACGATTTTTACTTTTTCGGCTTTTATCACTGAACTAAGGGCCTCATTACGAGTATGGCGGTAAGTGGTAAAATTGGAGGTATCTCGGTTACCTCCAATTTTACCTCTACGCCAAATTATGAGTTTTGGTGTTGAGTGGAGGATTTACCACCCGCAAAACCCTGGAGGTAAATCTTCGCACTCAATGTCCACAAATCTACAGAATTGGTGGAATTACCACAGCGGTAATTTCACCGCGGTAATTCCACAAAAAAAGCCCCATTGGGTCCAGTGGACCCAAAATAAATAGGGAATTACACCATCACTTGCAATCAGGCGGAAATTCCGCCTGACCAAGTGGGGGTAACTGTAATTTGTTTTCTGCGGGTTCACTGTGGGATTACAGCCTTTTAAAGTCTTCATACATCCCACAAACGTGTCATCTCTGTGCTCTTTATTTCGTTTCCTTCTTCAATTGACGGCAACATATTCTATGACAAGACAGGAGGCTCATATTATGCATTACAATCTTTACTCTGAAACCACAGCTTCAAAGAAAATACTTTTACAAACAAAAAAGTTTCCACAACAGAACTAGATAGAGTTCAATGTCAATGTATGGGGAACTCCCCAAACCATCATGGAGGACAGGTCATGCCCTGCAGGGGACCAATGAGCAGGGACCCTCTTCTATATATGTCCATTACTCTAACCCCAAACCCTCTTTCTTTGCTGCTGCAATCCACAGCTAAGTCAACTCCTCCTAGTTCTTTACTTAGTGTGGAATTATGGAGTTTAGAGTGCTATTTATTTATGTTATTAATGTTATATTGATGAGTTTGGGGTTTTATTACACTGTACTGTGGAAATGGTCATGTATTTTTCATGTTCCGTTGGTAACTGGCTGAGTGCCGTGTTCGTGTGCGAACGCTGACCTGCAGGTCACATTCATGCTTTGTAATGCTCCGCTGGGAGCCTTCTGCTTCTGCAGTGTTTGTTTATATTTCTTCAGCCCTGAGAGGCGTTCTAATCAGGCTGGGGCTAGGTGTGAAATTCTTTCCCTCCAGGCAGTGTTATTTTTAGCAGCTGCCCAGAGCCAGCGCACGTTTCCCACAGGTGGTTTGGGAACGCTTGAAATTCTTTTCACTTGAGAGGAAGTTTTGTTTTTGTTTTTCTACAAGTTCATTCTGTAAGCGGCAGTAGGAACCTGTGCGCATTTTTTCCATGACTGTAACAGCCACCAGTGGCTCAACTGATAAGTGCTTGGTCTTGGAATGCTGGGGACCTGAGTTCTAATCCAATGTCAGGACCCTCCTCGGCATGCTTTTAATCCCGCACGTCGCGTGTGTGTGTTTTTATGTTTACATGCGCATTGTCATTAGTTGCATACAGGCTAAGCCTGTCCTGGGGATCCGGCTGGGGGGGGGGGCAGTTTGCTAGGCCCTCCTTTGATGGGAGTAACTTCCATGAGCATTCCTGAAAAGGGCAGCTGTGTCCTCTTTTTAGAGTGAAACGCTTGTATTTCTACATTTAATTTATATGGATCTATGGTGGTGAGGGATGTTTCAGCCCACAAGAGGCATAGCTCAAGGAGAGGTTTGCAGGTTTACCAGGCCGAGGGGCCTCGGTTCGCTGCCCGCCTTTGGTGGTATACACATGTGGATGCGAATGTGTATTTATATATATGTATTCACATTAATGTTTATATTTATTCATATAATATATATATATATATATATATATATATTTAAAATTGATATTTTATTTTGTGTTTAAATTGATATTTTCAGTATATATTAACACCAGTTCGCCTACTGAAGGGTGCTTTGCCTTCTTGGTAAGTGCTATAACCTGTTTAGCTTCAAGTTCTGCCTGAATTCTATGGGGAGGTTAACCCCTCGTATACTGCTGGTTTCCACACCCTGCGGGGGTGACCAGTTGCAGGTACTCTGGGGTGCTCTGGAATGGTACCGTCACCTGCTCGGTGGCAGGATTGGCTTGTGTTTCTGCGAGGTGATCCCTCGTATACTGATGGTTCCACACCCTGCTAGGGTGAGCAGTTGAGGTACACTTCATCAGTGTATTCCTCACTTAAAGTTGGCAACTTTGTCGGTGTGCTGCATATGGCGTTGGTGATTACCTTAACAGTTTGTGTGCCATAACCTGTTTGGTTTCAGGTTTCTACCTCAGTTCTAATGCAAGGTTACCCCTCGTGTACTGCTGGTTATCACGCCCTGCTCGGGCAAACAGTTGAAGGCACAATTGCTCAGGGTATTCCTCCCTTAAGGTTAGCAGTCTGTTTAGATGCTGCATATGGCAGATGTCATTATTTCGGTAAGCACACCGTAGCCTGCTTGGTTTCAGGCTTTGCCTGGATTCTGCGGCGAGGGACCCCCTCGTGTACTGCTGGTTGCCACACCCTGCTAGGGTGAGCAGTTAAGGTGCACTTGCCCAGTGCTCTCTTTTGCTAAACATTATGTTTAAGTGATGAATGGAACACATTGGCGTGTTCAGAATTGTCAGTGGCCCGGATAGCTCGGTAAGTAGCAGCTTATAGAAGGGCCGGGGGTTTGGACTCCTGTGAGGGCGTAACCCCTCTTCTTTGGATATTTTATATGTCTATTTTATATCATTTATTAAGTACTTTAAAGAAAAGAGTGTGTGGAGGTTGTGGTAAAACAGACCCATTTGGGGGGTTGTACCTTCCTCTATAAACACTGGTGTTAACCTTCGTCTTTTAGTTAAACTTCTGTCGCCCTTTACCGTAGTTAGTTTCAGGACAACTCAGTCCTTCCTTAGGTCTTGCTTTCCCCGATATCAATTGCTCCACCCAACACCTGTGCTGATTAAGCTGCTATATTTTCTCCCATCATGAGGAAGAAACAGATGATGCGTTATGCCTCTGTTGAGGTCTGCAGGGCTGGAGGCTCTCTATAGTGGGGACGGGGTTTCCCTTACTGTTTGTCCCATTGGACATTCTTTTTACTATTGAACTGTTGGTGGAGACAGGGTCAGCTCGAGGGTAACTGTTCAGTTTTGTTGCTTGGCAAATTGAGCAACCGTGTTCTACTTGGAGAAAGTGTTTGGGAAACACTTGATGATATCAGATATAAGAGTTGCCAAACAATAACTTTAGGGCGCTGTTGGGTTTTCCTCCCAAATCTTGGCCTGTGGTTCAACTAACCGTCTAACAGTGTGTTGCACTTTCTCCTCTGCTCGAGGAGTTCAGGCAGGCTTTTGTACCCTCAAGAGCATTGCTTAATCTCTTTTGTTGTGTATATATATATAGACATATACATTTTCTACAGTGCACCGATTAAGGTGCTGGTTTTTTCTCATCCGTGCTGACCCTACTGATACAGGTTCCTAATTTTGGAGAGGTCTAAATAAGTATTTTATCCTGCTGAGATCGATAAGTGAACACTTCACGTCACACACCGTTCGTAATAGTGATATGCACCACTCATATACCTGAGGATTCGCAGTACTGTATAAGTACTGTTTGCTATGGACAATGTGCTTCATTTTTTCTTTTTTCCCTGATTCCCTTAGTGGCCAGTCAGCCTCACACGAATACAGAGACTCAGATCTCGGGTTGGAGGGGACAGTGGTCCCAGATTTCTTTCACAACCTGTATTTACGAGGCATTGATCATTTTTCCCTGAGATCTTTCCCCCTCATTCCCATGCTCGTCATCCTTGGGGGATATTGTATCATGATATACACCACGTGGAGTATCGCCCGATGGTTTTTCTGGTTTTTCTTTTACAGGAGTTCAGACTCAGGGCCAGTGCAGACTCGCACTAAGCATTTCCCTCCCGTCAGTTACTTTCCTTTGCGCTAATTCCTGGTATTTCAACAGGTTAAGCGGAGCCTGTCCACGGTCAGGGGGTTGGTTAGAGTGTATTTATTTCTCTTAAGGGTGTTAAAAGCGGGGTTGTAATGTGGTCCTCAGGGTAGCCTTCTTCTGGGTTGCAAGGTTTTTTTTCCCTTGGTTAAGTGGGGGAGGGTTCTCCTCATTTGTGAAGGCTCAATATCCCTTGGTGAGATAGAGGGGTCTGGGAGTGATACTAATCTCCCTTCCAAGTTATTATGACCCTCTATCACAATGTGTTCCAGCGTCTCTACATTAACTGTCAGAAGGTGTCTGCCAGTACGATTCCCAGAGGGCTGGGATATTTATATTCAGTTAATGACTTGATTCTCCTAGTCACCTGCATGGCAGGTGGACCTTTGGGTTTTCACAAGAGTTTGTTTTTACAATAAGGTGCCAGCTCAGGGTGCTGTGAGCTTCAAGGCTCTCCAAATTGACTGAAATAGAGGTTAGACCTCTTCTGGTGTGCAGCTTCAGTTTAACTATTTAGTGATCGCTTCTTTGCAGTTTAGAGTCTTGCTAAGACTTGGAATTGGATGTCACTATGATGGTAGCGATTGGATGTAAGATACATTTTTCTCCTTGCCAGGTGTGGCCTCTTAAGGATCAGGTTTGTAAATATCTGCTTCTTGTCATGGTAGCAGAGTTCTTCAAGTGTTCGGAAGGTCTGACGGTCTCCGGTTGGCGGTTTGACAGGTTTAGCTTCTCAGGTGGGGCCCCTCTCTTCCATTCTGCTTCAGCCTCCAGAGGACATCCCTCCTTAGTATACACATATGTCTGAAGACAAGTGTGGGTTAAGTCTATGGCTTTTCAGCTCTGCTCAGGATGGGTCGTCCTGTTACAAATTTATAAAATGATTTTTACTCCCATTTTACCTTTTTGAAGATTTGTCTTTCCCTCTTGGTTCCCCAGTGTAGTTATGTGACATGCCCTGATCCTAATGCAATATCTTCCTTTAATGCATGGGATGGAACCTAAAAGACTTTCCCCCTTTGGGGTACTTTTTCTTTATCTCCAGGAGAGCTCTGTGCTTATTTTCTTTGGTTTGCTTTCTAGGATCCCAAAGATGATATTAATTTAAATGTTTTAAATGTTTGATTGGACAACAGAGGCGTTTTTTACAGAGGAGTTTTTGTCCTATCCTATTAGTAGGAAAACTTTGTTTAAGGGTTTTTTCCCCTCTTTAACCAGTTGGTTTTGGCGGCCTGTAAGGAACACTGGAATTGGCACAATTTCCTGTTTTCTTGCATTTGACGATGCCTTATAAGACAGTTTTCGGGCAAACTAGTCTTGGTCAATTCTCTTGCAGTCAGCTGATTGATTTAATGAAAGCATAAAAATGTTTTTTTCCTTTCCTATTATTTTATTATATTTTATTATATTGGCTCTATTGTATGGATCATGTTGTACTAATAAGATGCAAGGGCTTTGAACTTGCATAATATGAGCCTCCTGTCTTGTCATAGAATAGCTAATCCCCCACACTAACGTGAGATGGGGGTTTAGATTCTATTAAAGACAAGGAGGCGATTATTATCCCACCCACCCACCCTGGATATGATATGATATGACAATTGTGACACGCATGTACACAGGTGGTTCAAGAGAGAACATTCTTTGGTTTGCTGTTTTCCCAACCACCCACCCTTCTTGTTTGTTGTTCTTACAGCCACGAGTTGAGGTTCTCATCAGGAGTGTGGCTCGCAGTTACAAGTTGTGGAGTGCGTGATTTTGGATGAGAAGTCCTATCCAGAAGAACTTCGGCATAGATTCAGGCTGCGGGAAGGTGGAGATCTCCAGTTTCGATGGATTCTTTCTCCGCGCTACGCAGTTCAACCATTTCATTGGACTTCTGGTGCAAGACAGCTGCAGAAAGAGGGGTTGGGGTTAGAGTAATGGACATATATAGAAGAGGGTCCCTGCTCATTAGTCCCCTGCAGGGCATGACCTGTCCTCCATGATGGTTTGGGGAGTTCCCCATACATTGACATTGAACTCTATCTAGTTGTGTTGTGGAAACTTTTTTGTTTGTAAAAGTATTTTCTTTGCTGCTGTGGTTTCAGAGTAAAGATTGTAATGCATAATAATCGCCTCCTTGTCTTTAATAGAATCTAAACCCCCATCTCACGTTAGTGTGGGGGATTAGTCATTGTTCACTGGTAGGTCACGTGCTGCCATCTAGTGGATTTTCAGAACAGAACTGCTCTATTTTCCCAACCAATCCTTTAAAAAGAAAAAAATTCAATTGGGCTTTTATCCTGAGTTTAAAGCTTAAATCCAACCTCTAAGAGCGGGACCTGGTATCGAACCAATGCTGCTCAGCGTCGGCTTGCTTCCAAGACAAGCGCATTTCCCCTGATCTATCCCACATATTAGATTCTTTCTATAGTCTAGTCTTGTGCTTTATGCAGTGATGGAAGTGGAATAAAGGAACTACTGGTACTCTGGTTGCATTAAAAAAGGAGGGCGGGATGGCCGGACCGCTGGCGGAGGGCGACGGGGGCCGGGCCAGGATCACAAACTTCGGCTGAGCTCTTCAAATTGGACCGCATACCTTCCAAGCTTTACGGGTACAAATAGTTTGAATTCCAAGGCCTACACTAATAAAGTCTTACAGAGTTTACTTACAAAAAACACAAATTGCATAATAAAGCCACAGGACAGCATGCAAAGTCTTATAGCAACATGTTAAGCCAAAAGAATATCATTGTGGCTTTAATTTTCACATCCTGAATGGTAAACTATAAGTCCCAGAATGCAAGATAATGCCAACCTGAAAAATCTAGTTAACCCCACTGTACTTTCAGTGATTTAAGACATGCAATAAAATAAGTTGTGTAATAAACTCAGATACCTCCAGCTCGTTGTTATCCATGATGTTGAAAACATTAGATTAGTGACATAAATCAACTTTATTTTTTTTCTTGTAGTGATTTATATGGCATTTGTATGGCCTCAATGCGCTTTGTGGTTGTAACGCCCTCAGGGACAGAAAGTCCAGGTGTGGGAAACATCTAAGAGGAGGCTTTAGATACATGTGTGCATTTGGCCAAGATTAGGACTTAGGTGGGCTGACTAGGCTCCAGTAAGCCACACAAGAGGTCACAGAACCAGGGGTAACTGCGGAAGTTCACGACAGAGCAATAGTGCACGAGAATCAATGTGTATCCAGCGAAGCCGAATTTTGTTGTAGGTTGTCGTTGTATTCTTATTGCAGCGATGTTGAGGCAAGTCTGGTTTTTCAGTGCAGGACCGTTATGTGACCAGGTAGACTGAATTGGACTTAGTTGTAGTTGCATTCTACTGCTACTATGTCAAGATAGTCCACATCACAGATATAAACAAATCTTTAAATGGATGCTTTGTGTTGCTCACTTTAACTATCACAGATTTTCTAGGTTGGAAATTCTCCGCATATGAAAGTCTCTGCCACTGATAAAACAAATGTATTTGCAGCCTGAGCACCTAACGCCCTGCAGAGCCCCGGATGCTGTGTGTGTGTCTGCACAGCTGAGACTTGGGAAACTGGCCGTGCTTCAATGTCCGGCCTGAGACGATTCTATATTTGGCTCAGGGGAAAGAGAAATATGATACATTATTTATAACATGCTTAAGGCCCAGAGGTTTCTAAGCGCAGACCCGGGGATCGAATCTGGGTTGCTCCATGTCGTCTTGTTTCCAAGGTGAGCACATTGCTCCTGAGCTATTCTCCCGAGACTGAGAAAGAGCCCAGGATGCGTTTCTTGAGCCTGTGAACTATAGGGACGCCCTGTAAAAAGCAAACGAACTAGTGATACGGCGTACCAATGATTTATTTTACACTTCCATCTCTGGCTTTATGTTTTGTCTTCTGTCTTTGTGTGCGCACCGATGCAGTTGGGTTTCGTTGTGTTAGAAATAAATACATACAAAATAAATAAATATATACATTTGATTACCAATACAAATTTGTGGGGGAGTACTCCACAATCCCTGATTGCTGACTCCTTCCCTTCCCCCAGCACCCAACGCCTTGCGTTTATAGGAAAGGTATTTACCTAGCCAACCTCCCACACATTTGATTTTTGCCAAACGGAAATCAAGGAATGTGGTCCTGGTTTTTCAGTTCAGTGTTTGATTCTGCAATAATATGATTGTGTAGCTCTGCAGAGGCTGCAGGCCTTCCTGCATCTGCTAGAAACTGCGACAGAGCTGCAGCATTTTGTATTTCAGCAACTTCCCTTATTTTGCCAGCTTTCTGTCGTGGCACATTAACCAATGTATCGCTTGCCCGGGTCGAGAGGTAGGGCTCTGTCTCTCTCCTCCTGCTTCGCTTCCGGAAACGGTGGGACGAAGAGGGAGAGACCAGCGCAATCACCACAGAGGAACTACACCCTTGTCAGGATTAGCCTGTCCCACAAGCGGTTCCCACCCCTTTTGGAATCCGCTACCCTCATCCTGGTGTGATGGCCGCCAGCTGTGTTTGGGTGTATCTGTTCCTTCTCTGCATCTCTCTGCAGCCCTAGTGGCCGGCAACCGGAGTGCCAGAAATAGAGAGAATGTGGGTGTGGCAGAAAGTCAAGGAAGAGTGAGATAGAGAAGAGGAATAGAGAAAGGGTATAAATATATAAATATATATATATATTTGTGCTTTAGCTGGATGGCGAGCTGTGAGGTGGCTGCTAAGGGCCCTACTTACCAATAAAGGGTTTCACTATTGTCTCCTGAAGCTTCATTCGTAACAGTCCCCCATACAGCAAAGGTTCCATGCAGTGATGTACTGTGTGGTGCCATCCTTAAGGTAGGCAGGGGCAGCCCCATGGATGCATTGGGAAAAAGATCCGAATAATTGTAAGCTGAATTCTTTACTGGAAACCATAGCTGGTTCCTGTGAACAGCTCAGGTCATGATCACTTTTCCTACGTCCAGAAACCAATTATTTGTGAGCCACCTGGAGCCTGCTCAAAGGTTTCTTATTGCAAATGTCTAAGGGACTAGTCACTACTACAGTTTTACAAGTATTCAGGGGCAGGAACACACTAATCCTACATAGCACCCAGGGTTTGCAAGATCTACTAGCCCACACACATTGGCGAGGATATTCTATGAAGGGTGAGCACCATGTACATGGCACTCTACTTTGCTGGTGAATATGGGGATGTTTGGAACTTTTAGTTGACACTTACTGCAAGCAAACTTTGCAGTAAATGGCAAATAAAGGTTTTACTGTACATAGCTGGCCTTTGGGGGCGTGGGGGGGGGGGGGGGAGCAGCATTGCACCAAATACGAAGTGTGGTTATGGCAGTATGCACCATTTTACATTGGTAAATATTTTGTCACCACTTGTCACCATGGGCCAAGTGCATTCCTCTTAGGTCGAGTATGTAATCCCTGCAGTTGGATTTTTAAGAATTTCTGAGGTCTGCCATCTGATATTTAAATAGCATAATAGCTAATGGCACGGACCATTAGAAACAATAGTCTCTTAGCATTTAACGTGAGGAGATAAATTATGTTTTCCCAAAATGAGGGTAAAATATCCTTTTGTTAGCAGAAACTCCACCATGTTCCCTGGCTAAGATGGCGCCAGCTCGATTCCTTCCAGGGTATGTCATTTAGGCTCAGATTTCAGTTCACCATCTTATAGCAGTTGCAGCTAAAGTGACCAGGAATGCTTTAACCTCAAAAAAGTACAGCTCCGGAATGGTGAAAATGGTTCTAAAAAGCAGTGGAACTGTTAACAGTAAAAAATAAAAGCAGTGCAACACCGTTCCCGATCGTTCCCGCTCACTTCGATCTCTGCCCAGGAGCCTGACTTATTGGGTGGAGTAAAGCAAAGGTGCATAAGTAGGGCTGAGGGAGCATAGACGGCCATATTGCATCTGTGGCAGTAACGCTATTATACGCGCAGGTGGATGTGTCTGGGAAAAATGAATAAAATAGTGAGCGCTATTGAGAGATAGCTCCTGAAGAACAGACGCTCTGGCCAGCCGAACCGAGTTTCTTTTCCATGTTTATGAGAGAAGACGAGGAGCAGAGGAAGAGCCATGGGGAGAGTGCATGTGTGCAACAAACTGGCAGGGGCCATGCTGGACCCAGCGGAGGACAGGTCAGAAATAGGGGCAGGGGTGAGGGATGGAGCGCGGCTAGAGGTGGCGCTATGAACCCCGAGAGTCATCCGATCCGTGGCGACATCGCCACTGGCTATCCGGGAGTCCTGGATCCTAATTCCAACCTCACACCCCGGGGGCTAATAATACATAGCAAGTTTATCCTATATTTAAATCATGATACATGCAACTCTCTGGTCCCATATTGACTACAAGATTAAAATGTCCATACAGTACAAACTTTCAAGGTCAGTTCTTCACATAAACACAGACGCCAGATTGACATTATACACTGTCACGTGGTTGACACACACACACATTGCCTGACACAAGGATGTGATTGACTGAAACCTTATAGGGGGGCTTCGTGCAAATGAGAGCCACAGTCATGAACAGTGACGCATTTAACCGAACCAAAGTTGTCAGGATGGCGATTCTCCAGGATGTGGGCATCGCTTCAGGACAACTTAAAATGAAAAGGGTCTCTCAGGAGAGTGTCCAAAAAAGTCCTACAAGTTCTCCATAATTCTGGGGCCTGGTCTGTGCCGGCGAGATAATGCCATTACCTGAGTGCATATAGTCTTGGGGTTCAGAGGTTCCCGCACCCTGCTTCTTTGGTCTTCCTGTGGTTCGCTCTCTGTTTGGCTTTCAGCCCCCCCCCTAGAGTCCCAGCTGTGGGCAGGATCAGTGGTTGGTATTAGGGAGGAGCTGGCCTGCTGCTGCCTCCTTCTCTGTGTCCTGGTTCTCAAGGCCACCTACTCTATTCTCTCCTGCCCCCTCAGCATCTAGCCTACAGGGTCTGACATGGACCCTCTCTATTTTCCTTAGTTCCTGGATCTCTGCCCGAAGAGTGCAACCATAATACTGACGTTGCAGAGGGTCGCCTATGAAGGCTTGCCACCTCATGTCCACTTTACCCCACCCTCTAAGCCCCCTCTCCCTGCATGGCCCTGCTGTCCCACTCACCTGTACCGGCTCCCGCTGCCTCTTCGGTCGGCTCTCCAGGTTGTTTCCCAGAAGCCCAGCGTACTATGTATCAAGCACAAGATTAGGATTTCTGTGTATCTGACTTCAGGGGAAGCGGTCTAGAGGCAAGACATGTTTTTCTCATACCCCTCTGTGATGCCTTGCTGCAAGCTCACAGCCCTGCTTCTTGGGTACCCCTTGGTGTTCTAGGGTCCATCACCTTCTTCTCTGCCATCTCCTCCTACTTCTTTTGGATGGTTCTACACTTCTTGACTTCTCAGTAACCCTTCTACTAGTTTATGTCTTTTCCCTACCTCCTTCTCCTGTCCACATCTCGTGGTCTGATCATTCTCCCCAGCGCTGTGGGTCTTTCTCTCTTTGGCAGCCAGGGTCTTTCTCTTTCCACTTTCTAGGTCTTGCCCCCCTCCCCACCCCCTGGGGTTTTCCTCCTTGAGGCCTCCAGGGATTAATTCTCTTACCCCTATCTGGGATTGTCTCCCCCCAGCTCTGATGGTCTTTCTCTCTTTGGCAGCCAGGGTCTTTCTCTTTCCACTTTCTAGGTCTTGCCCCCCTCCCCACCCCCTGGGGTTTTCCTCCTTGAGGCCTCCAGGGATTAATTCTCTTACCCCTATCTGGGATTGTCTCCCCCCAGCTCTGATGGTCTTTCTCTCTTTGGCAGCCAGGGTCTTTCTCTTTCCACTTTCTAGGTCTTGCCCCCCTCCCCACCCCCTGGGGTTTTCCTCCTTGAGGCCTCCAGGGATTAATTCTCTTACCCCTATCTGGGATTGTCTCCCCCCAGCTCTGATGGTCTTTCTCTCTTTGGCAGCCAGGGTCTTTCTCTTTCCACTTTCTAGGTCTTGCCCCACTCCCCACCATCTGGGTTTTTCCTCCTTGAGGCCTCCAGGGATTAATTCTCTTACCCCTATCTGGGATTGTCTCCCCCCATCTCTGATGGTCTTTCTCCTTACACCTCTCTGGTTCTTCCATAGCCCAGCAATCTGCATCTGTCTACGTCCAGTTCTCTGGCTCTTTCTCCTCCCATCCCTTTGGGTCTTTCTTTTCCTAGTCCTGTGTCTCTTCAACTCACAGCTCCAGGGACTGTCTTTCCTCCAATTCCAGTCTCCTAACACCAGCCTTCTGGGCCTCGCTTCCAGCCTCGTGTCTCCTGCTGTCCCCAGTCTCCAAGGGCTCTCCTCCCATCTCCTGTCTCCTGCTCTTATTCCAACTCCTTCAATAGCTCCTGTCCAAGTCTCCTGCTGGCTCAGCATGAGCCCCTTCTCCTGACTCCCACCACTGGATCACAAACCCTATGTAGGACTTTTGGCCCGCCTTCTGGCCTCCCCCCATGTAATAGAACTGGGATGGCTTACAGACTCCACCCATGAGTGGGGGTTACCATTCTGATGTGGGATTTGGAGTTGGTTCGCTCCTCCTTCTGGGTGGTTCTCTCTTTGCCTGCCACGGTGCTACTGGATTCCTTCAAAGGGGCAGGCGGCAGGCCATCTACAGTGGCAATGTGACAAGCCCCTGCTTCCATGATGTCATGGTGGGGGGAGCTAGGGAACCCTCTTCATGCCACACAAGGCCCACCATCACTTGGGTTGTGGGGGTACAACGGCCCCTTGTCGACCCCACTGCAGTGATTAACTTGCTCAGTCTTTGAGAAACAATAAGAAGCAGATATTTTCCTTCACAGAGCTGTTAGATGTCCCAGCAAAGTAAACACATCCATTGCCATCTACTAATAACATCAAAACAGTATTTGGAACTCTAAGATAGCTCTGCAGAGTGACTGCAAAGGCAGTCCATCATACCTTATACACACACACACACACACAGCCTTCAACGACTGACAATTCCTTGAATCTGGAGTGAGTGGATTGAAGGCCCCCCCCCCTCGTATATCGCATAGTTTTGGCACACCTCAATGTCTAACTAGAAATTATTAAACTCCAGATGTACAGTATCCTGTGATGAATCCAATGGAGTCAACGCAGATTCCCTGGTGGTGACCTCCTCCCATGGGGCCAGGGGACGGTATACACTACCTGATCCTGACCCTGGGGGCGGCTTGGTGAGGTAGGGTCACATGGGAGGGGATAGCCAGAGGGAAGATGTCATGGCTGTAATGGGTGAGGTGCTGTATCCCCCATTTTCCCATGAGGAAGACCCCCTGTTACCCACTACCCGAATAGCCTATTGCCATACTAGTTTTCCTTCATGTAGAACTAAAACTTCCAGATGGAATCATTAAGGAAGCCCCTTAAAGTACTATGCATTATAAACCATTAATGGACTTAAAGGTCCATAACCACCTAATTACTAAGCCGAGGCGGAGGAAGGAATTGATACAGAGCAGCAAGAACATCAAGCGTAATGGGTGTGCTAGTTATTGGATGAAAACACTTGTGCATGGGACCTTTAAAAAATGGTAACCAAACTATGCAAGGGAGTTCAGGAGAAGACGTGACATCGCCATCAAAGACGGACAGAGGCTGGACTCTCAAGCCAATGTACGGAAGCTGGTGGCACGAGTCACTGTGGCAGAGCAGAAGAGCTCGCCAGCAGAGAAGGACAGAAATGTGGGGCTAACAAAAGGCATACCGTGGAGATGCCATGACCTGCAAGAGGATTCCTGGACGTCCGGCAGCCAAGAGAAGCAGCGTTGTTCTTACCAGGTGCCGCCGAGAAGCCACATGCTGGAACCGGAGCCACGAGAGAAGCTGGAGAGATGTCAGAGCCAGCCACAGTGGGAAGCAAGAGGAAAAGGTACACCACGTAAGCGTGAGGAAGACCGAAAATACTGCACCGAGCAGCTGAGTCTGCCCGAGCAGTGTGGGGACCCTGGGGTGTTTCGCCAAAGAGAATTGGAACATTGTTAAGTTACGGAAAGTGAATTGATACAAAGAATGTTTGTGAATCAAAAGACCAGAAGAATTTGAACATTGTAAAGTTACAGAAAGTGTAATAACAAGAAGACTGTTCGAGAAACAAAGGCGCAGAGTGCCAATCCGAGCCCCAATAAGAAATTAATGGAAATGTGGGGAAAGTTTGAAAAGAACAGTGAAACAAGTAGATAAACCAAGTCAAATAAAGGTATATGCTACTTGGTTGTAAAGAGGAACTATAATATATGAAAAGTACTGGCACAGCATACACCAGGCCGTTGAAAAGCACAAGAAGAGAAGTCCTGGCAGGAGAGTATACCAGGCAGTTGTGAGTGGAATAGAAGTCCTGGCAGGACAGTACACCAGGCAGTTGGAGGTACATAGAGAGTCCAGGCAGGGAAGTATACTAGGAAAACTGCAAACCTACAAGGAGTGTCAAGCAGAAACAGTTTTGCGTTAAAAGAATGAACTTTTGTGAAAGAAGAACGTACACGGCTGAACTGTTCTCATCTAACAGGATTGTTGTGGACCATGCAAGACACAAGGAACTGTAAAACCTAGAGACATTTGTGATACCAGTGAGGAATCCAGGGGAAGGAAATCACCCTCTGGAACTAGGTCTTTTTCCATTTCAGAGAACATGTATGTTAGAGCTATTCTATTTTTGTTTAAGAACACTTTTGCAAATACCAGGTTATAAACATTTCCCGTTTGACTTTATTATTGTGTTTGTTGTGTGAGCGTCAGGATAGGAGGTTTTGATTTCTGACATCCTGACAAAGGCAGATCCTTAGTTTTTGGTTTTATGTAGGGACACTCCTCTTAGAGCAAGGTCAGAGAGGAATTTTCCCAATCCGTTTACGTACATGAAAGTCTTTAACCAAAAACATGACAACCTTGTGTCCGGCTTTCATTTCTGATCCCTCACAGTACTTACTACTTTTCTCCACCACCCGTTCCCTCTGCCACTTTTGATGCACAGCAGCACCCTTCCCATTAAAGGCTAGAAGCGCCAGAGCTAAACTCATCCAAGTAAACACATATGTAGGCCATGCCAACTCACCCAAATCTTGTCCATTTAGCACCCAATTAACATGTCACCAAAACCCTTCCCATGTGATGTGGCTTCTGCTTTCACTGTGATCCTGTGGTTGCAATGGCAAACCACATTCTCAAAAACACATTCCACCCTCCAGCCGAAGGGCTCTCCCATTACCTTGACTCCAAAGAGCTCTGTGCAAAGTTTTCATTCTTAGGTTCAAGTATTCCCAGGTAGATGGTATTCGTGTTTAGCCATATCTTGCACAATTGAACGAAGGCATAGGCTCTGTGATGGATCCTGGAAGCTCTTAAGCATTCTCCTGCCAGACAAAGGCCCAGGTTTTGGTTCTAGATGGGGTCTGCAATCTTTGGTACTCCAGCTGTTTTGGACGACAATTTCCATCAGCCTTAGCCAGCATAGTTCACGGTGAGTGGAATCGCAGTCCAAAACATGTGGAGACCTGCAGTTTGCAGCTCCACTGTACGTGAGCACTATACAACCAAAGGGGAATACCTTCCCTGTTATCCAATACCGCCTAGTTCACAAATGATACCAAACAAATCAAATAATAAATGATGCTTTGAAGTCTTTACTCTCCCGACCAAAGAAATCGCAAGAAGCAAAGACCTTCAGATCCTCAGGCAATGGAAGGAACACTCCAGGCATGTGGAATATCTATACTGCCCCCAGAATACACTCTTGCCCTGAACTCTGGGGAGCATTTATGGCAATGTTCAGCTCCTCGTTTGATCCCGGGCGTGTTAATGTGCAGCTCCTTGCTCTCGTGTCACACACATAGTCGGAAGGACTCTAACTGCTTCCTGCCATGGTGCCCCACTCTCTTTTCCTAATCTCTGGCCTCATCCCTTGAGTCCTGCACCTCAACTGATCTGAGATTGGTTCTCTTCGGCCCCCACCTCCTTCTCCTCCAACCCCAGGCAGGGCGCCATGCTAGGCACAAGCAGCTCCGGTGAGAATGGTCCTATTCCTAGTAATTGGAGGGGTGCTCTTCTCATGACACACCAGTCGTTTTGCACATGCTCCAGATGGTGGTCAGGAATATAAGTTCCTGGTACCTGCATCATGGCAATGCCAGCCTCTCCACACATATGCCTGCCCTTGCTCTTGTGAGGTGCACCACACTACACGCGCCTGGTGCGTTACGTGCAAGATTCCTGAGATGGTATGGGTCTTATAAGCAGTGAGACAGGGGCGGGTGCAAGGTTCTATGGCTCCCCAGGAAGAGTGCCTTTTTGCTGTCAGCCTCTCTTAAAATTGTGCCAGGTTGATGTTTATAGGTCCATAATGGTGCTCCTATGCTTCTGGAGCCCGCACGGGTGGCCTACAATTGCCTCTTGGTGGCACCAGCCCTGCAGAGAGACCAATCACAGAGCTTCCCTGGTCAGGTGGCAGTAAAACGCCTACACAGTATCGCCAGCAACAGCAGGTCTGTCTTTATATAGAGTCACTACTAACATAGCATACATATTTATACTCACATGAAACACTCTGAGCAAGCACTGATTTGAAGGTAATCACCCATGGGCTTAAACAAGCCACCAATGGGCCCTCTGCAGCCTCGCGCTTTATGAATGCATAGGGCGCTCTAAAATATTGTTACAATGTACTTGATAAGGGGGTACATTGTTCTGAATAATACCAAAAGCAGTCAGTATGGTCTTGCAGGTAGGATTATGCTACCACTCTCATCAAGTAATTTAATCCAGGGATCATGGAGCACCAAGGGCTGCCGCCCCCTCCCAGGGGATTTGATTTCTTCCAAAGGTTCACTGATGTCATACCTAGGGAAACATAACTGGTGAGTCCTAAAGTCGCAGGGAATTATCTGGAGACCACAGTCTAATAATCCTCTGCATACTGTGACGTCATAACCAGAGATTTATGACACACCTGGTGAGATCCGAAGTCACAGAATTATCAGAAGGTCACATTCTAATTCTGCGCATACTGTCACTTCAATACCGGGGCATTATGACACAACTGGCGAGCCCGGAAGTCACAGGGAATTATCAGGAGACCACATTCTAATGTTCCCATGCATAATGTGACATCATAACCAGTGCTCTATAACAACTGGCAAGCCCTGAAGCGCAGGGTATTATCCGGATATCGCACATCATAATCAGGGCTTCATGATACAAAAATGGCCAGTTCCGAAGTCAGACTACATTCTAGTAATCCCATGGATACAGTGACATCATAACCAGGGCTTTATGGCCCAACTGGAAAGCACTGAAGTCACAGGGAGTTATCAGGAGACCACATTATAATGATCATGTGCATACTGTGACATCATAACCAGTGCTTTATACCACAACTAGTGAGTTCTGAAGATGCAGTGAATTATCGAGAGACCACATTCTAATTCTGTGCACACTGTGACATAATAACCCAGGCTTTATGACACAACTGGCAAGTCCTGAAGTCTCAGGGAATTATCATGAGATTGCATTCTAATGATCCCATGTACACTGTCACATCATAACCAGTGCTTTATAACATAACTGGTGAGTTCTGAAGAAGCAGGGAATTATCGGGAGACAACATTCTAATGATGTCATGATGCCTACCCCCGGGGACGCAGACCACATCCAGTAACCCCGGAAGCAGGCATCAAGTTATCCTAAGCAAGCCCAACAACTCCTGCTAGGGGCTATTTGGGTCCAGTCCTGGCGCCTATGGCGCCAGGCTCATATGGAGAGTCAGTCCTGGCGCCATAGGCGCCAGGCTCATAGATTAAAACTTACCTGATGCAGACCATGCTGCAAACTTACCTGATGCAGACCATGCTGCAAGAGCTCCAAGCCAAAAGAGGCTTGGAAGGGACTACTTTACTTAGGGACTATTTTTTACTCGGGTGGGGCTGGGAAGGAATACTTACCTGGGACTACTTTGGAGGCTATTTAAACCACGCCCGAAGAGCAGCACACGCTTCGCGTTATTCTGCATCGAGCAGCGTAACGCTCACCGTGCCTGCAAGTCTGCATCCAGCCTTCTGCCACGCCCGCCTCAAGTTTGGAGCTCCTAGAAAAAGGGAGAAAGAAGGAGAAAAGGTTAGAACAAGAGCAATACCTTTAATCCTTACCTGAATTCCCGATCCATCGCGCCTTCGAGCTGGAAGAAAGAAGTTATTTTATGTGCGTCGCCTCGCCTACTGCAGCGCCGCCCTGAACTCACCGGCCTTTGCAGCATCTTCACATTCCACCGCATGCTCCTGCATGTTCCCGCCGCACTCCGGCACCTAAGGAGAAGACAAGAACAGCAAGGTGAGCCAAGGGAATACTCATAGGAATATTAGTTACCCCCCATAGACTTACCTGATTTTACCACCGGCGGTACATATCCTCTTCACGGGTCGGCGCAGCTTCCACTGCATCTTTGCCGAACCCCGGCCCCTAAGGGGAAACAAAAGGACAGCAAGGTGAAACAAAGGGACTAACAAGGGGAACCCTCCTCACCACAATAGACTTACGTGATTTTACCGCCGGAGGTATTATTCCCCAAGACTTCATACTTTCTCTCAGCGCCTGAATAAGGGAGAAAGCAACAGGGTATCAGGTAATAATATCGCCATATATATGGTCGCCGTAAATAATATTGCCGGGAAAATGTCGCGCCGATATTATTTAGATGACCATATATATGGGGACTTGGGCAAAAAAAAAATTTAAAAAAAAAAAAAAAATTTGGAGGTTGCAGGGGTGTCCCCTGCATGTTCCATGCAATAATGTCGCCACAAAAAACGGCCATTTTTCGGCGATATTTTTACATGGCGAGATTTTTGTGGCGACATTATTACATGGAACCAGCAACAGGTTACATTTTATCGAACTGTGTTGGAAAATACAAATCCTTACCAGAATACTACCGGCTGCCACGAGGAACATTAGGGTCAATCTGCAACCTGCAAGGAATCGGACAAGAGTAAAAGTCAGGCATTTGAACTCTTACGAACTTTATACTTACGGCGTCTTGCCGGGAATCTCGGAGTAAATATTGTTCTGGAACTCACCAATTCCTTCGAGCCAGTGAAGCAACTGGTTATCAACGCGCCCCTGTGCTCAATGCAGGAAGGAGAGCTCATCTTTTCAAACCATCAGGTGAGACTATAAGAGGGGACATCAAAGGCGATCTGTGGGGAGAACAGCGGGGGTGGGGGGATTTACGCTCAACGCCACGGGTGCTTAATTCCCTTTCTCCATTTGCAGAAGAATATTCCTACTGGCCAAGCAAACGAAGCTAGGTGGGCCAGTCCAGTCCGTCATCTCGGCCCTACGCGTCACATTGGTGGAGACCGCAACTGTCCAGTTCCGATCGATGCCTCTGTGGGAGCCAGGTGAGCGTAACAAATGATCCCCTGCATACTGTGAAATCATAACCAGTGCTTTATAACATAACTGGTGAGTCCTGAAGACGCAGGGAATTAATCAGCAGACCACATTCTAATAATCCCATGCATACTGTAACATAATAACCAGTGCTTTATAACACAACTGGCGAGCCAAGAAGTTACAGAGAATTATCAAGAGACCACATTCTAATGATCCTGTGCATACTGTGACATCATAACCAAGACTTTATGGTCCAACTGGCGAGCCCTGAAGTCTCAGGGAATTATCAGGAGACCACATTCTAATGACCCCATGCATACTGTGACATCATAACCAGTGCTTCATAACATAACCGGTGAGTCCTGAAGATGCAGGGAAGTAATCAACAGACCTTATTCTAATAATCCCATGCATACTGTGACATCATAACCAGTGCTTTATAACACAACTGGCGAGCCCAGAAGTTGCAGGGAATTATCAAGAGACCACACTCTAATGATCCTGTGCATACTGTGATATCATAACCAGTGCTTTATAACACAACTGGTGAGCCCTGAAGTCACAGGGAATTATCAGGAGACCATATTATAATGATCACATGCATACTGTGACATCATAGCCAATGCATTATGACACAACTGGCGAGCTCTGACATCAAAGGGAATTATCAGGAGACTGCAGTCTAATGATCCTGTGTATATTGTACCATCATAACCAGTGCTTTATAACATAACTGACAAGCCCTGAAGTCGCAGGGAATTATCAGGAGATCGCATTCTAATAATCCCAGTAATACTGTGACATCATAACCAGGGCTTTATGGCCCAACTGGCGAGCCCTGAAGTCTCAGGGAATTATCAGGAGAGCACATTCTAATAATCCCAGTAATACTGTGACATCATAACCAGGGCTTTATGGCCCAACTGGCGAGCCCTGAAGTCTCAGGGAATTATCAGGAGAGCACATTCTAATGATCCCATGCATACTGTGACATCATAACTAGTGCTTTATAACATAACTGGCGAGCCCTGAAGTCGCAGGGAATTATTAGGAGATTTCATTCTAATAATCCCAGTAATACTGTGACATCATAACCAGTGCTTTATGGCACCACTGGGCAGTTCTGAAATCACAGGGCATTATCAGGAGATTGCATTCTAATAATCCCAGTAATACTGTGACATCATAACCAGAGACCACATTCTAATAATCCCAGTAATACAGTGACAACATAAACCGGGTTCTATGACACAACTAGTCAGTTCTGAAATCACAGGGCATTATCAGGAGATTGCATTCTAATAATCTCAGTAATACTGTGACATCATAACCAGGGCTTTATGACACAACTGGCAAGCACTGAACTCACAGGGAATTATCAGGAAACCATTTTCTAATGATCAACAAAGCACTGGTCAATGGGCCGACTCTTGCCAGGTCTGGTATCCGGCATCGGATGTCTCCCCGGATCTCGGACCCGGCCTGCCTTAGCCCTGACAAGGTTTTGCCGAGCCCCCAGCTTTGCTGAGGGAAGCTGGGAGCTTGGTGATCTAATCCGAGCTGTCTTCCTTTCTCCAGCCTCACTCGTGCGTTTGCAGGTTACATTTGCTGAACCTGTTTTTTTTCTTCTGGTCTGAACAGGACACCATGGGAATCAATGGACCATGCCTATCACTGGGGTGGGGGTCAGGCTTTCTACCTGCTGGGCACACTATTGTTTCCCAAATGTGCATTTTACACTTTCCTAGAAAAAAGTCATTTTCAAACTCAAAAATGCTGCTCAAACTTGCATTCAATAATTTTCTTTGAAATGTGTCTCTTTTTCTGTCGGACAACCACACAAATACCCTGTCATTTTTGTGCCCCTTCCTTTGTGTTTTATCACAGGTTACATCTATTTTTTAAACTTTCTATATTGAGCTTTATATACATAAAGGTATACAGCAAACCAGAAATCCAACCAGGCCAGCATTCCGCGGGCCTCTCGGGATTGTATCTATTCAATTGGGCCCAGGGCATAGAATACCTGGCATAAGAACTTGAAATGTATTATGCGTTATCTATTACTCAGGGAGATCCTCCGGGATAACATACAGAGCTGATGCCATTGTAAGTCAGAGTGCTCTTATCAGTGATAACTCCAATTTCGCTCTAAAGGTTAAGTGTCCCCCCCACGCTGTGCCTTTATACATTTGTAACGGGAAGATACTATCCCGGTAGGTCCAGGTGTGTTGACTACAAACTGAACCAAAGGGGATTGCTCCGTTGCCTCAGGGAAGCGCTTCCGTGGAGGGTTTCCCTCAACCGGAAGTACAGTAGCATCGTCACTGCATTCCAGGTACCTCTTACCTTCAATGCATCCCCGGGGATAAACCTACCATCTTGTACCATATCCCCAAGAGAATGGATGCCCAGCTTTTCAAAATGAGCCCTGAAGACGTTCTCATTCGTAATCCCAATCCCGTGCACAGTGCTTATCTCAAATTCAGGCTCAAATTTCCCTTTGCCCTCCTCCCCCAACATAGCCTGTTCACAGGCCTATTGCATGACTCAACTGGCTGCGCCTCCCCCCTCGCCACTGTTCTCTTCCTCCCCTATAACATTCCCTAAAGTCATCCGGCCATGTCGTCGCCCTCTCCAGCCTAATATGTGGGAGTTCAGGTGATGGATGCCACCACCAGGCGCCATATTGGATTTGTGCCGCTAGATAGTAAGCAAACAGATCAGGATAATCCAACCCCCCCCCTTCTTCAAACGGGAGAGACAAGGTATCAAGGGAGACCCTGGTTTGTTTCCCCGCCCACACCAGCTTCACCAGGAGGCTTTTAACGCACTTCCAGAATCGTGAAGGTGGGATCACTGGCACATTATTAAAAATATATAGCATCTTTGGGACCACTACCATTTTGGCTAAGGAGATCCTCGCAGCCTGTGACAGTGGGCGGCAAATCCATGCCTCCACCCTGCGTATCAGTTGTTCCAGTGTTGCCTCATAGTTATCCTCGTAGAGGTGAGCCGGGGAAGTGGACACCCTCACACCCAGATAGCATATGGCCCTAGGCACCACCTAAAGCTCTCCCTGATATCCCCTGCGCTTACCACTGTGTTAGGGGCAAAACCTCTGATTTTGACCAATTTATTCTTAATCCTCAATAGTCCCCACAACATATGTCATCAGCATACAGCGATATGGTCGAGACATATGAATTTATTTTGACACCCCTATGGGCTACAGGCCAAAGGTTCAGGGCGAATAAGATAGGGGACAGGAGGCACCCCTGACGAGTGCCCCTTGTAGGGTTGATGCAGTCAGACACCAGTTGATTAGTTAGCACGCTAGCTCGGGGTGCAGTATATAAAAGACAGACCCATCGGAGGTACGTCAACCCCAGACCAGATCGACAAAAGACTTCAAATAGCAATGGCCATTCGACAGAGTCGAAGGCCTCTCAGCATTGAGTGCCGTCACAACAATGGGAACCTCATCATTTACATTTTGCATCAGAAAGAATAGACGTCTAAGGGTATTTTGGGTGGACCTCCCAGGGATAAGTCCTACTTGGTCTGGAAGAATGAAGGTGTCACATGTGGGATAAGCCTGTCGGCGAGTAATTTAGCAATGATCTTGTTTTCCGTATTTATCAGGGACAGCGGCCTATATGAAGTGCACTAGTGGGGGTTTTTATCAGGTTTTAAGAGCAGTATGACCAACACCGTCGTAGTAGATTCCGGCAGTGAAAATAGGATTGGGAGAACCAACAGACAAGATGGATGCATGGAAGGCCCTTGGTCTAACATTGTCTCGTCCATCGGACGACAAACCCTGTGAACAATGGCATTTATTTTAAACATGAATTTTATTGCTTTTACAGTGTCATAAATTTACAAACAACTGTCCCTTTCCCCCACCCCCATTCGCTTACCCCCCATTGGTGGTGTACAGTTCTGTACCATCTGGTGTCGGGATAGTCATATGGAATGTCTAGTATTCTGATGTTATGTAGACACCATTGCAGCATATAGTCACTTTGCAGATAGGCTAAAATCTGCCCTCAGTCCTTCGGAAAAGCATCTGGTGATCCTTGAAGTTTATTTGTTATATGTTATTCATTCCAGAGATACAAAATGCCAAACTTTCTGCAGTCATTCGTAGATCGTGGGTGGTGACTTCGGCTTCCATTGTTGGGCAATCATCAACCATGCAGCTATTATCAGGATCATAATTACACTTTTCTCTGATTTTGTAGGAGTTCCCGACCCTGGTTCCCATATCCCGCCATCCAGACCCTTTTCCGAAGTTGGTCTATTCCGTGTACCCAGTTTTTCACCTCACCCCAAAATTGCAGCAGACTCAGGCAACTCCACCAGAAATGCTTCCAGTCCCCCTTCATGGTACACCCCCGCCAGCATTTGTTGACGATTGGGTGCATAGTGCCATTGAAGCAGCACCTTTTGCCACATCTCCCACACCTGTATCGAGCATGTCCGTTTTGGAACAATTCTCCACACATGTTCTCACTGTTTCCTTGTGATGGTCTCCCCAATGTTTTTTCCCATCGTTTCATATAATTCCATTGGACCTCTTCCCCCTGATCATTCAGGAACCTATAGAGATTCGGGACCAGTTTCCTGGAGCCTGTATCTGTTGTCATGCATATCTCGATGGACTTTAGTTGCCTTGGGGCTGCCTCTTTTATGAGGGGGAAGTGATCCAATGCTTCAGTTAATTGGACTTGCATTCATCCTTATCTGTTATACCCAGGGTCTGTTTGCATTCATGAAAAGTCAGTATGGGCTGCGCCCGATACATACCTCTGATCTTGCAGCACCCTGCCTCCACCCAATTTATATATGTTTTCTAGTCCATTCCCAGCTGAAAGTCTGGGTTTCCAAATACTGGGCAGAACGGGAGGGAAGTGTCATTAAGACCCCTCTTTTGATCGCCTTGTCCCACACCTCGACCCGTACTCCCACTAACTCACTTATTTTGATATGTGTGTCTGTGTTGTTTGTTTAGCCATAGTAAACCTGAGAAGGGACCCCTTCTACCGCCTTATCTTGTCTGGCCCATATGTGTTGAGGGGAATGTGCTACCCATTCCTTTATCACCCGTAACTGCGCTGCTTTATAATACCTACGGAAGTGGGGAAGTGCCAGTCCACCCTGATTTCTCTGTGCTTTCAGCATTGACATCAATACCCTTGGAGGTTTCTGTTTCCAATGAAGATGTTAATTTCATCTCTAAGTATGTAGTTCCATATTTTGCCTTATTCAGCTGCATTGATAGGGGACGGTCTCTCTACTGTGTCAGGGTCTTCTGTTAAGTTCAATATTTCTGACTTTTGCCTATTGATTTTCACTCCTGAGATGGACCCAAATAGTTCTTGTATGTTTATCAGCTCAGGGAGGGATTTTCCGAGGCAGTCAGTGCCACCAACATATCATCTGTTAAGGCAATCGTATTATACTCCTCCCAACCCCACCATCGCTATCCCCTTCACCTTTTCCGCCTCCCGGATCCTAGCCAGCAGTGGGCCCAAAAATATGGCATACAACTATGGTGACAGCAGACACCCCTGTGTGGTACCCCTACCTAAGGTCACTATTCCTGATATTATTCCATTTATGGCGACCCGCATCGTTGGGGTATTATAGTTGGCCTTCAACATTTGTAGAAAGCTCAACCGAAATCCCATTTGTTCCATTGTGTAAAAAAGTTGTGTCCACTCTACTCTGTCAAAGGCTTTCTCTGAGTCTAGTGATACGAGTATTGCCGGTGTCTAAGTAAGATCTGCTTTTTCAATTAGGGGGCATTTCCTGCGTGTATTATCTGATGTTTGCCTAGTTGTTATAAACCCTGATCGGTCTTGGGCTACAAGAGTCAGAAGCAAATGTGAAAACCCACAGGTCAATCAATACCTTTGTGTACAATTTCGCATCCAAATGTATTAAAGCAATTGGTCTGTACGGGAGTGATTGGTCCTTCCCTGTTTAGGGAACACAACCAGTTTAGCCTCATTCATTGATCTAATGATGTTGCCTTTAGCCTTGAAGTCATTAAATAGGTTTGTTAGTCTGGGTGCGAGGATGTCCTGATATTTTTTATAAAAGGTGCTGGGTATCCATCCGGACCTGGTGCTTTATTTCTCTGTAGATTTTCAATTGCTTTCTTAACTTCTTGCACCTATATCTCCTCATCTAATAACACTCTGTCCTCCTCAGAGATCTGGGCGTGATTACATTTCTCCAGGTACTCCTTCTGTAAACCCACCCATGATTTATCTGACATATAAAGGGTCTGATAATAATCCCTTAATATCGCCCCCATTTCTTCGTTCGTTATCTTTTTTTTTTTTATTGTGATATAACCAATTTAGGTTATATACACAAACTTTCTTACATAAAATAGTACATCATACAGTTAAATAATTTCAATACAAATTATCTTCTTAAAAACAAAAGACTATGTTCACAAAACAAGATCAGGCAAAGAATAAAAAGGGAAGAAAAATAAGTAAAACCTTCTTTTTAACAGCGGAGACATTACCAAAATTCCTGTGCAATGAATCCTGTAT